>NW_027125103.1:765000-1105039 GCF_024679245.1 Pseudorasbora parva | reverse complement strand
TTTAATTTGAATAGTTCTCGTGTTTAGGGGTAACGGAAGGTTTGTACAAGAGCAGGCGGCTCCAGAATCAATGAGAATGTTAACTAACCGGCCTCCGAGATTAGCTCTTATTTTGATTCTGTTACCGCTTGTGACAACGCTTCCCATAGCAATGGAGGCCACGCACCCCTATTGGGGCCTTTTATGTTTTTCTAGCAGGGCAGCGAGCTCTGTTTGGAATGCGTCATCTTGGGTCAATTTTCTTTCTTCAGATTGCTTTGCGCTGTTTTCTGAAGTGTTATTCTTTGCAATCAAATCCCCTAAACGCCTGAGTATTCCATTGTCGTCCTTAGAATGCGTTTCCTGATTTAGTTTGCGTTTTAATTGAAAACAGGTTTTGATAGTATGGTTGTTTTTCTTACAAAACTGGCATCGAGGTTGAAATTTAGGGTCAGGATTTTTAGCACCTCTTCCTTCGGTTAACCATTGTGTTGTTGCCACAGAACGGGTTTTGTTTTGTTTTAGCCTGGCCTCTATTTTGGAAGCCCAATCCACCAATGACCGGTAGGTATTCTCTGGCGGATCGGCTCCGTGAACTAATGCCTGCTGTATATGGGGACCGGCGTTATTTTTCAGGAGTTGTAATAAAACTTCCTGATCGCGTTGTGCATCCTCTAAACCTGAATGCTCTTTGTATGTCACCCATAAACGTTCGGCATAAATTTCAAACGGTTCTTTGTTAGTCTGTTTAATCTCTAAAATCCTATTCCACTCAGCGTGTGTTGGTCCCCTTAACTCTAATAAAGTTTCCTTTAATCTTTCATACACGTCGTCGTCATCTTCATCTTCCTGTTTGATTATGATTTCTCCATTTCTTAATTCGCGGGGAATTTTTGGTTTTAGCTCGTCTGGAATGGTAAGAAGGGCTACTTGCCAAACATCTCTGATCTCTAATTTGTACACCGATGCCTGTAGCATTAAGTTGTCCCAGTAGGGTTGGAAAGGACCTTTTCGTGGCATCATTCCCACAACTTCTTTGTGTTTCGTGCATTCTTCGCAAGTTAAAGGGCGGCTAATGGTAGTGACTTCATCATCTGCATTCGTCATTGTTTTAAGCACAGCAATTTTCACCGGTTTCCGGAGAACCAAGCCTGATTTAACTCGAGTTATTATGGGACTGCGTTGTTTTCGCTCATCGGATAGTTTTTGCTCTTTCGCGGGTCCTGGAGAAAGCTCACGCTCTCTCAGGTCCAGATGGCCTTGCAAACTGCTCGACAGAAGTGCAACATCATCTTCGTCACTATCGCTATTTTGCCCGTTAGCGTTACCCATTTTACTGCTTATCGCCGCGACTACCGCAGATACAGGAAATCCTGCTGATTCGCAGCAATCCTCAAGCGCGGATGTGTAATCTTTATCTAATTTAAGCTTCTTTTCAAGCTTTTTCATTTGTGATTCGATCGCGCTGCCCTGTCTTGCCCATTGTTTATCATACACAAATGCTTCGACCTGCGCTCTTAGCTTCTTTAACTCGTCCGATCGTTGCATTTCTAGCTCTTTTATATGGGCTATTACACGTTCGTTTTCTGCAATAGTTTCCAAATCATTTCGACGCAGCAGATAAACGATCGCGACCAGAATTTTCTTAAAAGGAGCCTTTTTTTCCAATTTACGGCCCTCAGTCTGGTACCAAGCTAGAATTTTATCATTGTTCCACTCAAAATCTACAGCTTTGTTGCGCAAGCTAAGGAGGAGATCTTTAATGTTCACTCCAAGCGTTTCCATTATCTCCTTATCTACACTCAAACTGCCGCTTCCCTGATAAGCCATGTTGTTTTCTAATAACCTTAAACACCACCGGATTTCTACGGTCTCCGGTCTATTGTGGGTATACCGACCCGTTCAACAAATGTGTCTATATTGGGTGCGTCTAGGCTTTCCCTCAACACTTTCTAAAAGGTAAACAAAAATGGACTTACCAGGACATTTGTAGACAGAAAAGTAGAACTTCAAACCTCATGCTCACTCGGGTGGATCTGAATTGTCGCGCCAAAAGACGTCACTCGCCTGAGACTGGGAGATCACGTAGGGCGGGGTCACCTCTTTGTAAACTCCACCTGTTTGGCCCAACGTAGGAATCCAACAGCTGGTCGAAGGAATACTGCGTGTTCGTCTTTTCAGGCGCTTCTATAAAGGACACTGTAATTTATTAAAGTGTGAAGATCCAATTTTAAATCTGACTCCATGTTTTAATTTAATCTGACTCTAATTGTATGTAGTTTCCTTGAGTTTGTTACGTTTATAATTACAGCTGATCGTATGATTAGTTGTGATTTAATTTAGATCTTTGATCTCTCTGAGTATCTCTACTTCTCACTATCTTCGTTCATCAAGGGACCCGATATCTCTTAGAGATATGTTTCGCGAAATACATTCTCAAACACAGACGAGCCGGTTCTGATATTAGTCAGAGGATTGCAGAGTGAATATTTTACCTTTAAGTGGTTGCGCCTGCTTACTCATCTTAAAGTGTAATGGGAATAATAATCACAGGAACTGCAACTTGCTAATACAGTGATAGTCAGTGTAACAACAATGACTATGAGTTTAATGTATCGGGGAATAATTAACTCAAAAGGGATTTAATATTCAATATTCATGAATTTATGAATATAATTTGCCAGTCATTCATTACGTATTAAAATTTTCCGATAGGGAAAATTGTTTAATTATATACAAGTAACCCTTTACGGAATTGCTTGAAATTATCCTACTAAGTTTGTCCTGCAAATTAGTTATAGACTTTTCAAATCAATTCTCAATAAGGGATTACTGCTTTACGAGCGCATAAGAAACATTAACTTTACTGATCAGGACAAGTTCAATATTTCAAATGGTCATACAGTTTACTTTACTAACATAGTAGCATAAGCAGTTAGGTAACGTTAGATCGGAAGTTTCATTGACTTTGTGTATGTGGCAGAATAACAGATTCAACTCATTAAATGTCTTTTGGAGGTTTAATAAACACAGACTAAAAATAACACTACAATTCACACAGAAAGTACATACTAAATATGCATCAAGAGAGTAGAAGTATAGATATTAACGAAAGAATACATAAAAGTGAATAATGAATAGACTGAAATTAGAGAGAGATAAAAGAGAGAGAGAGAGATGAGAGAGAGAGAGAGAGAGAGAGAGAGAGAGAGAGAGAGAGAGAGAGAAGAGAGTGGGGGGATAAGAAACAGCTTTCCTTCAGTTCATCAAATACAACCTTCATGGAGTTAACTTGTCCCAACGGGAAAATAACACACCCTCTTTACAGCAGTTTGAGTTTGGAAGATAATACTTGCTCTAGTTGTGGCTTCTCACGTGTGTGCATGTTCCGATTTCAAATGCCCTGCGTGTCCGGTGGTTCTTTCCGAGGTCGAGAGGGAGCAGCTGGTTGCTTTTAGGAGACGCTCCGTGTCCTCCTTCTGAAGAATGCCCTTGGGGCTAGTAAGTTGATGACTCAGTAGGGAAGCGAGGAGAACCAGGGAAGAGGGGAAGAGAGGAAGAGCTGGGGCCTGCTTGGAGGGCCTGCATTGGTGGCATGGCTTAAGTGCCAGCCACCGTGGGTGTTGGCTCCCACAGGGAGAGAGTTGGAGAAGTAAGAGAACTAAGTCAGAGAGTTTCAGATTGTCTCCACTGGTCTTTTAAGGTCTAGAAGTAGTCCCACCCTCCAGGGTTAGACTTAACCAATGAGATTGTTGGGATTTCCAGGCGGGAAATTCCTCAGCAGATTTTATGGCCCTTTGTTCCAAGGCTCGAATCAGTGGGTCTCTGGCCATTCATATTTTAATTAATGCAACAAACACACACTGCATTTTCTGAATAAGTGATATACATGGAAGTGTAAGTCGTGAAGTGAGCATTAATTTGATAGGAGACATGACATATATGAGGTTATCTGAACTAGTACTTGGTTAAGACAAAGACAAAAAGATGTAAAATACCATTCATTACCGTTCATTTATAGATGGTTTGTCTATAATTTGAGGCAAAAGCTCTGTGTCTTAAACTCTTTGTGTCTGAAACTTCATGTGGCCAAATTCTTTTGGGCCATAAAACATCTTATCAGATGGTTTCCAGGGTAACGAAGAGTCTTTCTCTGTTGTGTTGGGGGAAGGTCTGCCAGTAAGCACACAGCTTTCACAACATATTTGTTAAATGTAACTGGCGATTGTGTGTTTGATTCGCCTGAGTCGCTACATCAGAAATCAGATTATCCCTAATGTTGTGCGCTATGCTCCAATTCATTGAGTCCTGCTGTTTGATCTACGCCGAGACAACGCCTGCGGAAATACCAGACTCCGATTGATCGTACTAAAAGAAGCGGCCTTAGAATAATACAAGATTAATCAAAGTTAATGTTTATTTAGCCAGGCAAAATCATCAAAATATAGTCAAATTAAAAGACAATGATACACAACGGATCAGCATACAATGTTACTCAAGTATAAAATAATATAAACATAGTTTCAAAGAGTCATCATTTTACCTGGCTTATAGAAACACACGGGAACAGTGTGGGAAGTTCTGGATACAGATGCTTCCTTGAGCGGTTTGCTCCTTTCCCTTAAATACTCCACCAGATCAAAGAACAATAAACATTTAGCACCCAAATATTTATGCAGATCTTGGTTCTTTTCTCAGACCCAAATGGTCCCACCTATCCTTGAGGCCTGACAGCAAATGTTTATCAAAAGATCTTTATGAGCATCTTCCCACACCAGAGGAACAAACCCGGTTGTCCTTCTTTTACGATCTGTTTTACTAGAGCTGGAATGTCACCAGTTCCCCTGATGTGAGGATGAAACCTGTTTACCAATCACACCAAAAGTATTTATATTGACCATACAGAAACAGCTTGTGGCAGTATCTGTGATATTTGCATGTGACCCAGAGGGTGAGAGGGTCATATCTCGGCAGGGGTGAGGAAATAGGATTGGGCCAGGTGCAGTCTTGTTTACTCTTGCATTCGGATAGTGAAGTTTTATTATCTTTATTTCAGCTTTAATCCCTTTTGTTTGTTCTCAGGTGAAATCCATTCTTACAACAGCATGATTTACTTGTTGAATTAGTGACACGTAGCCTACTAATTTAAATATGAATATGGCAACATTATTGTTTTAAAACCAGAGACCCCTCCCCTATCAGCCAATCACTGTGTGTTTAGTTAATAAGCGTGATAACATCATCCATAGCAATTAGGTCAATCCTGCCTTACTCTTAGTTTAAGACTTCTCTCTATTCCTTAATAAAAGTTGGCCTCAGCAGCTTTGGGAAGAGTTTATTTTTTAAGAGAAAAATCTTAAATAAGAACTTTTACTGCTATTTTGGAGAACTCTTAGTGGTAAGGTAAAATGTTTTGTAAATACGGCCCCTGATCTGTGGTGGGTTGCATGAAATTTGAACAGTTATTCGAGGAGTGCTTAGTGTCTTCGCAGTAGGGGCAGTAAGGCTTTGAAACAGCTTTCATGGTTGGAGATGATGAAAGTGTTGTCTCAGTGTTGTGCAGATTGTTAGCACTCGTATGAGAAGACTTGTGCTCCATGCATTAGGCCATCTATGTTGACTGGTTACAAACCTTGAAGTGTCCTCCTGTGTTTGGATTTCATACTTCAACCATTCAGAAACTGGTAGAAAATTGATCTGAGATCATGCAGCAATTCCCCCAACAGTGTAGAGACATGGGTTCTACACTGCAATTTGTGGTGATGGTGCCCTTCTTTCCTAGTTGCCCCAGCATGCCAAAAAGAGAGCTAACTTTGGGCCACGCATAAGTTCTGCTGATCTTTGGGCCACGCATAACTTCTGCTGATATTTGGGTCACGCATAATTTCTGTTGATCTTTGGGCCACGCATAACTTCTGCTGATCTTTGGGCCACGCATAACTTCTGCTGATATTTGGGTCAGGCACAAGTTCTGCTGATCTTTGGGCCACGCATAACTTCTGCTGATCTTTGGGCCACGCATAACTTCTGCTGATCTTTGGGCCACGCATAACTTGTGCTGATATTTGGGTCAGGCATAAGTTCTGCTGATCTTTGGGCCACGCATAACTTCTGCTGATATTTGGGTCACGCATAAGTTCTGCTGATCTTTGGGCCACGCATAACTTCTGCTGATATTTGGGTCACGCATAAGTTCTGCTTTTTCATTGTAAGGCAAGCTGGTGTGGCTGATCATAATGCGGGTCCAGTGCAGCCATCGTTGAAAGGGTATTGAGAATGGCTATATGAATCCGTAATGAGTAACTCTTCGAGTTTGAGATGGCCGGTGAGGATCTGGGCCCGTATTCTTAAAGCTTCTAAGAATACTCTCAGAAAGCTCCTGGTTGGTTGTCCAAGAAGGAAAAGGAGCGCTTTTAAGTATAGAGTCTACATAAACCTTCACTTTGAAATTACAGGCGTCATTTGACCTGTTTTACCGTACACTCTGTTTACAAAATTAGCCCCTGATTTACTCAGCTTCAAGTCATCCTAGGTGTATATGACATTCTTCTTTCAGAAGAACACAATTGGAGTTATATCAAAAAATGTCTTGGCTCTTCCAAACTTTAAAATGTTAGTGAATGGCTGTCTTTGTCTGTTTTTGAAGCCCATAAAACTGCATCTATCCATCATAAAATAAATCCATACGGCTGCGGGGAAGCGAATCGATGCATTTGTGTAAGACAAATTTCCATATTTAACATGGAGGACATCAGGTTTATTCTTATTTATTGGGAAAATAAAAATTCCCCCCTTACAAGTTGTAACCTCCTCACTTCTCTATGGGACGTTTCCAAACTCCCTTTAAACCGCAGTAGTTAACCCTTTAGGCGTTAAACGTTTGATTTTTGACATCTTAATCTTAAAAGTGATAAAAGATAAGAGACTTTCTGTAAATTAGAGAAATATTAAGGATGATTAGATTTTCCCATCTAATTTGCATATTATGACGTCATACGGTGGTGTCCAGCTTGTATTATGGAATTTTCATAAAAAAGTCACATGTTTAAATGATAAAATGCAGCACTTCTTTCCCCCGCAAAATGTCCCTCACCTTCTGTATTGCACAGTACTGAATGTTCAGGTAAATAGTAAACAAACTGTGTAAATCTTTACTAATAAATGGTAGAAGCAAACCGTTTGAATGAATGTAGCGGTTGGCCTTTTGCTGTAGAGATGTTCCATTCACTACATACAGTAGGCACTCTGAGTCCATGTATGGGGCACATATATATTATATATTATGCATAATAGCCCCTCTGCCCCGTGTCACACCGCATCCGCTCCTGCTACGAGTGTGCACAGCTCGGACGGACTAACAGTTACTGTCATGGTCATTGCGACTCCCCACCCTGTCTCCACGTTGCCCCCTAACTGTCCTATGAATACTTTGACCTCGTCTAACATACCCAGTGTCATTAGACAAAGTCTCCAACACAATACTATCGCTGCGATTGCGGAGAGGCACATGGTCAGACAACGCTTCATGGCTAGCGCGGTAAAAATTTCCCACGGCCGCCTCGTTCCCCACAACACTAACACGCCTGCTAACTTTGCGATCAACACTCCGACCCCGGGAAACATTGTTCCCACCGCTGACATTGGGCAAAGGATTCACCATTTGTGTTTGTTGTAGGGCTATACTTTCACTTTCAGAATCACCGTCATCTTCTGAAGGCAAATATTCCCCTTTAGAATCAGGGTCCGCGAATAGAAAACCCAACACTTCATTGCGGGAAAGCTTTATTGATGCCATTAGAAAATAATAATCTAATGCAAACACTCGCTGACGTTGACAATATTGCTCTCACTCGAACACTAGCTCCACTTTTGTTCGCACCATAGGTTCGCACTGATTCAATGCGCTCTTGCTCGAAGATGTTCTCTCAAAAATTCTCCAGTTTTATTCAGTGCCGCATCTGAGGGTTAAGCCTCTCCTAAAAAAAGAGAAATCTGGATAACTCCATATTGAGCAACTACAGAGCAATCTCGAATCTCCCCTTCATAGGCAAGATCATTGAAAAAGTTGTTTTCAGTCAGCTGAACAAATCCTTAAGCTCGACAATTTTCAATCTGGTTTTATCCGCATCACAGCACAGAGACAGTGCTCATAAAGATTATAAATGATATTCGGTTAAATACTGATACAGGCAAAACATCAATTCTGGTACTACTCGACCTCCGTGCTGCATTCGACACTGTTGACCACAACATACTTCCTGGGATGGTCCTCAAATGGTTCAGGTCATACTTAGAAGGGAGAGGTTATTATGTGAGTACAGGCGACCATAAGTCTGAGTGGACATCCATGACATGCGGAGTCCCACAAGGGTCAATTCCTGCACCACTCCTATTCAACCTGCATATGCTGCCACTGAGCAAAATAATACAAAATAAACAAAATTGCATACCAAAGCTATGCTGACGACACCCAGTAGTCATGAGTTTCAGTAGTTATGTCAAAGCAATAAGTAAATCAGCATAGTATCATCTGAAAAATATTGCAAGAATTGGATGCTTTGTTTCCAGGCAAGACTTAGAGAAACTGGTTCATGCTTTCATCACCAGCAGGGTGGACTATTGTAATGGCCTTTTCAAAAAGACCATTAGACAACTGCAGCTCATAAAGAATGGTGCTGCCACGATTCTGAGCAGAACCAAAAAAAAAAAAAAAAAACATATCACACCAGTCCTCAGGTCTTTACACTGGCTTCCAGTTTCATCTAGGACTGATTTTAAAGTGCTATTACTTGTTTCTAAATCACCCAATGACCTGGGACCTCAATACATTGCTGATATGCTGATTAAATACAAACCCAACAGATCACTCGTCCATCGGGATCAAGTCAGTTACCAAGAGAAATACCAAGAGTTCCCTTAAAGCAAGCAGAGTCTACTTTTAGCTATTATGGGAGCCGCAGTTGGAACCAGCTTCCACCAGTAGCCACATTGAAATCCAGACTCAAAACACTGAGTGAGCACTGTGCCACTGTACGTCCGACTGATTGCACCTTATTTTATCTCTGCATCATATTTTGTATTCTTTTTTATAACTGTTTTGGTTCACCTTTGTTCTTATCTTTGGATAATTTTATCTATATATCATATTATTTTCTGTATATTTCAATTTTGTATACATCTGTTGATTATTATTTTTGGTTAGGGCTGTCTGACTAGAAGAGATTGGAAAAGGAGAGCAGTGTGCTTTGCTTCATTCTGCTTGTGGTAGCAGACAGCGTAAAGAAGCGGACTCTAAAGGAAAGGGGAGGCCCTGCAGGGCAAATGTAACGTCCCCTACAGGAGCTCACTTGTAAGGTCCAGGAGACATTGCGAACCTGCTCCATCTCAGACCAGGGTACCCGAATTTAAAATGAGGCAGATTGGGATCTATGTATCACTTTTTTTTTTTTTTTACACAACTGTTTTAATTATAAAAGGTGAAACGTATATTATATAGACTCATTACATGCAAAGTGAGACATTTCAAGCCTTTTATTTGCTATCATTTTGATGAGCATGGCTTATAGCTTATTTTTTAATATAGCTTTATTTTTTATTTTTTAGTTATGAAAACCAGGATGCTTCAATAGCAGCCTTCAGCTCGCCTGCATTGTTCGGTCTCATGACTCATCTTTCTCCTGCTGGCCAATCAAGCACAGTAGATCATTGAAAAAGTTGGTACTTTTGGCAGTGTGGAAGCGCTCTAAAATGTCCTGGTAGATGGCTGCCCCACACATTTGAATGGCCTTTTCCTGACAATCCTCTTCAGACTTTGGTCATCCCTGCTGCTTGTGCACCCTTTTCTTCCACTTAACTTTCTATTATTAATGTGCTTTGATACAGCACTTTGAGAACATCCTAAAAAAAATTCCATAATACTTCAGTTGCCATTCCCTTTTGAGTCTTTCCTGCCTTGTGGTGTGTGTGAATGATGGTTTTATGCACAACTGTCAGGTCAGCAGTCTACCCCATGATTGTGGCTCATACTGAACCAGACTGAGAGACCATTCAAAGGCTCAGGAACCCTTTGCAGGTGAGCCTACGATACAGAACCTTGTCACAATATTCTGAGAGTTTGAATTTGGGCTGTTTGTAAGCGGTAACAAAGGCTTGAAATCTCTCACTTTGCATGTAATGAGTTGATACAATATATTTGTTTTTAAATGACCTTTTGCACAAGAGTCAAATTTCACCTGTATATTGTAAAAAGCACTATATAAATCAAGGTGACTTGCACCCTCCTGTCATACTTTGACAGATTAGGGGGTGTCGGATTGCATGGTGACATGGGTTCAGGATACAGTTTGGGCAGGGCAAAGCCAGTGAGGTTATAATCAGGTGGGAAGGCCAGTCTTCCTTCTGAAACACCCTCATCTCAAGGACCGTGAAGACATTCAGAGTTGTTGTTCTGGCATTTCTCACCCCTGAAGAGTTTGCTTCTAACTTTGGTTAAGACTAGTAACGATATGCTTGATGTTCAGTTTAGGAAACCACTTCTATAACAAAACAGTGACCTGCAACACTCGTCATGTTAAACAAAAGGCAAAAAAGTGATTGCATAAAATCATTTATTTTGAGTCACGTCCTATTGCAGTGTCATGGACAAGGAGATGTGTAGGGGGTCTCAAACGAATCACCTGAAAGAGGAACATGAAGTGAGCTGGATCAAGTTCAGTGAATTCAGCCAGAGCAAAGCTCGATTAGGATGAAAGCATACTTGTCTGATAGTAGTCATAAATGTTGATGACCGCTGGCTTGAGATTTTTCACTGCAAGAACCTGTTTCAGCTGAAGAGTGTAAGTCTTGGGGACACCTTTGGGAACCTGCGAGACAGAAAGGATGAACAGCAGCACAAACAGCATTTGACAATGTGGCAGCTAGTGATTATACCCAGTCTCACCTCTTTCAGATAAATTAGGACATGATCCTCTTCAGAATCAACCCGCACCACTAGCGGAGCAAACGACGCCGGTGGAGATCCAAGCTGAGGGGAAGAGACCAATGTTTAGAGACACGATTACATCTGAAAGAGCCTCAAGCATCTCAGGATTTGCCAAGTCTTGCATACCAGTGATGTATCAGCCGTGAAGCCCGACAGGAGTTTAATGTCCACTAGAACCATGTTAGTAGATGATTTTGCTCCATTGTATCTGAAAACGAATAAAGTTTAGTCAACAGGATCAAGCGGTTCCTCTTGTCAGAGACATAAACTGGTTTCAGGATGAAGTCAAAGCCTCTTACTTCACCGTGAAGTTCAACAGGAGATTGGCCCCAAGCGGTCGGCAGTCTCCGGTCACCTTTGCGTCAACGCTCAGTGTTTTGGTATCTTTAATGGGTGTTGGGATGTTGTAGAAACATGCAACCTAGAATACAAAGAAAGCACAGTAGGCTTTTGATGCGTGCAACAGAAAGCGTAAAAGGAGCTGAAGATACAGACCTGCACAGACACACAAGTGGATCCTGAAGCTTTAACAGTATATTTGCCAGGAACGTTCTTCAGCAGCTTCTCCTGATACAGTAGCCTGTTGTCCCGATTCACAGTGAAGCTATAAGAGTCTCCTCCTACCACTGAGGACTGTACGGCAACGGTGCTTGAGCCGTCCAAGCTGAAGACTTGAGCAGCGTACACAGACAGAGCATGAAGAGCCACCACCGTGTCCTGAAAACGAGCACCAGATTAAAAACTCCACTCAATGATTGTGCTCATATTTGGTAGTCAGAGGCACCTGGGTGGAGGAGAAGCCTCCATAGGGATTCTGCTGGGTCACCAGCCAGTTGACAATGCGGTTAGCATAGCCCAGATTAGCCGTCGTGAGAGGCTGAACTGTGAGAACCGCTAGCAGCACATAAGCGCTGATCTCCACCGCCAGAGTATCACCAGATGTCGTCTGAGACCAGTGGAGCTTAGCACCTGAAGAGATGGCGGGGAGAAAGTCAACGGCAAAGAACCTCAAATATAAACCCATTCAAGGAGAAAAACGACAGCGTCAGTTTTAAGGTGAATCAGTTCTGATATTGGTGTAGGGCCGCAACGCGCCCTGAACGCCAACCGTTTGAACAATAGTGCAAGATTTTATTCCATTTTTTGAGTGTTCAAATGTGGTTTGTGATCAAATGGCCAACGAAAAGGGAGCTTGCTCCATTCTTCAGTGTCATGATCCTTCATACATTTTATGATACTGATTTGCTACTCAACTTAATGAAGTGTGGAAACTGCCATAGCCAATGTACAAGTATTAAATGCAAAATGCACTGAGCAATGATACATTTGTATAGCAAATTGAGTGAGCGATGTTCACATTGAAAGTGTCGTTTGCAGCTTAAACCTTGTGCAACCAAAGTACAGAATACACTTAAACTTCATAAAGGCTTTGTGCATGTCAACCTATTGCTCGGTGTTTATACAAAACTCCTACCTTTACAAAAGTCCTTTCTACTAAGAAAGTTGACATTCGAGGCAATGCTTAAGACTATACACACACCACTCAAGATCCTGGTGAATTTCACCTTCAGAAATGGCAAGGTTGTTCAAGGCAGTTAAAAGCTGTGATCGAGTGGTGGTCTCTCCAGCTAGACTGAAGGTGTAGGCCAGCAGAGCCGTGGCATAAGTGTTTCCCAGGTTCCCAACAACAGGCCTCAAGCAGGACAGAGCGTTGGTAATGATGGGATCCTGAAAGCGAAGCAGATCTCAGACAACAGCCAGAACCGCAAGGAGCTCATACAACTACTGAAAGGGTTTTTACTGTGACAGGGACGCCTATTTCAAGAAGAGATGCGACGATGTAGGCGGTCATGGTGACGTTGTCACCAACTCCACCCTAAAATACACAAAAAAAAGCCTCAGACAGAGCTTATGGTTTACGGTCCATTTGATAACCATTGATGTACCTTCATGTCATTGTGGTACAACGTTCCCTGTTGCACGAAACAGCCATTAGAACCCTGCTGACTTATTAGCCAGTCCTTTGCACTCTGAAGGACATTCGGATCGATGAAAACAAATTGCGTTGCCAAACCAAAACACCTCATGACAAAGGCGGTCAACCTGGCCATGGAGGAAGCGTGTTAAACTGCTGGTGACGCAAGTTACATAAAACCACAATAGCATGAAACTCACCATGTATTGGATGCATCATAGCCAAAAGTACTGTACGAGCCATCACTGTGCCTGTAGTTCAGTTGTCCTTGGTATCCTGTTCAGGTCAAAAACCACATGAAAATTAGTCAGGAAGGGTCTCAAGCAATGATTGACAACCGGGGGGGGGGGGGGGGGGGAGAATGGGGCGCTACCTATCCATCCCCTCAAACTATCAAGTTTTGGAAAGCCTTTATGTCAGGGAAATAGAAGCCCTGCAAAGAGTTTTCCATGATGAATTTAAATTCTTTAATGGATCTGTTCAGCCATACCGATTTGAAGGTAGCCCGTGGCGGTCTCTCGAATGGCTGCGGTGAGTTGCCCCGTGACCTTCAGGTACAGCAGGATGTAAATATTGGGAGCAAGAATGATCATATTCTGTTCTCCACAGCCAGATGGCATCTGTATTAACCCATCTAGATTCTTCAGCGCACGACCCATTATATCCCCTACAAAAAGGACAGACATAAAACCCACATCAAAATCTAATTGATTCTGCAAATCACCACCTGTCAGTTTCTACTACTAGAAATGCTTTACCAAGGACTGAAACTGAGCATCTAGCTGATCCCGGAATCACGTTTGTTGGAAGAGTCAGAGTCACATCTTCAGAAAGAACGTTTCCTGCGGACCAAACAAAATGGATCAGCATTAGGCGCTAGGCTAATGTTTTTGGCCGTGCAGGGAGAAATGTATTGGGGAATCATTGAGTGCAAACAAACCCTTTGGACACAGTAACCAACTCTGGGTGTTTGTCCTTTCAACGCCTTCAGGCTTTAAAAAAGGCAATAAAAGCACGTCAGTATAACAGAATGAGCTCCATGATCAAACTCCAGAAGGCTGGTTAACACTTACCAGGACAAGTAGACTTCGAGTAACTACGTCAATGCGGCCTCTCGTCGGCACGGTCACGGCCTCAGTGCCACATCGAGTCCGGGATGGCTCAGCTGAAGCATTGACCGTCACGTTGACAGTTCCTGTGGTGACAGACAGGAAGTGAGCAACGCCACATTCACTTCAAATTCAGAAACAGTCCAAAACTGACCAAGAACAGAAGCTGAGAGAGCCCATTTGAAGGTCTTCCTCCCATTGCCACAAAGACAGGATGTGTACGGATCAGGATATTCTTTAAGAGTAAAGTTTGTGGATGAAGCTGGAGTCACTTTAACCTGCCAATGAAACGGCACATGGAGCAAAGTCGGGACCTTCTATACAGAGCCATTATATAAAGGAAAATAAACCATGACAGACCAGGATGCACTTGGACAGATAGCTGAAGACAGTGGCCTTCAGATCAAAAGACTCCCCACGGACGATGGAGTATGGCAGGGAGAGCTCCAGGAAGAAGGGCTGGAAGACCGTCAGCAGAGCAGGAGGAGCCAGGCCGAAACCTTTGGAGGACAGGCAGAATGCCTCAGTCTCCCATGTGGTGATGGTGTCAGGAACAGTGATGGGAATTTGTGTGGATCCAGTGGCTCTGAAGGATAGCAGAAAAAGAGTGAAATAATGGGAATGAGAAGTAAATATTGTGGGCAGCTAGCTTTAGAGATGGAACAAAAGAATTCACACCAACCCCACTTGAGCAAGCTGCCAGATCCACGTTTCTGGAAAGTAAGTTCTAACGGTCACGTCAAAAGAGGATGTGTCACCCTCACTTTCTTCTAATGGAAGAGCAGCAGCCAATACCATAGGTTCAGGGAACCGGCGAAAAAACACTGCAGGACAATTGTGTTTATAGCAACTGAATCTGCAAGTCATGTAGCAATTTCCAGAGCAAGAGTCAAAGTAACAGACATACCATTAGGGAAGTTGCGATAATATTCCAGGCCTCTGTACGTCAGACACTGAGGTGCTCTGATAGGCAAATTTGTTGCA
Organism: Pseudorasbora parva; assembly: GCF_024679245.1. NCBI lineage: Eukaryota > Metazoa > Chordata > Actinopteri > Cypriniformes > Gobionidae > Pseudorasbora > Pseudorasbora parva. The sequence continues at coordinate 1,090,011 of NW_027125103.1, read as the reverse complement.
ACCTTCATCCCTGCATTCTTCCAAATGAACAAACAAACATAAGATTTTTGAAAAATGAAGGAGGATTCAGTAATGATAAACTTTCTACCTTGAAGGTTTCGTAGGCTTGTTCTGTAGGAACAGCTCGACGGGCTCGAACATTCAGACACTCCTGTTCATCCTCAACTTCATATGGATAATCTGATTGCAATCGCACTGGGAGCAAGTTGAACACCTGAGAACAGGGGGTGGGGGGATAAAGCACATGGATCATTTAACCACATTAATCTAGTAAACATTAGTTAAGCCGAGTTAAATGGGAGCATGTCTATGAGTAGACAACAGATTTAAAGGGTATGTCATCAAATGAAAGTTAAGCATCCTGCCATTATAAAAGTAAACCACATGGCTCCAGGGGGTTAATGAAGTCCATCTGAAGCAAATTGATGGTTTTTGTAGGAAATCCATTTAACTTTAAAAAGTAGAGCAGAGCTTCCAGCAGACCACCTTCAGTCACATTTGATAGGTCTACATTCATTAATTCGGCAGATGCTTTGAACCAGCGACTTGTTGCACTAAACACAACTTTAATGAACTGATAAAATATTACAGCCTAAAAGAAAAAGGATCCTTTAAGTTTGTTAAAAATGATACCATTTCAGCACTCAGACGTCTTCCTGGCTCCAAGATCCGGACGCTCTGATCTACAGCACTAAGGCCACACAGAGATCCTGCTTGAGCAGAGACAGTCAGAACATTTCCCTCAGCAGGAACAGCCGTAGCAGGAGAAAACTGTAGAGACACCTGAAACAAGGACCAACACGCTGTAGGGCATGTCACCATTCCCCGCATAAGCCAAACAGATGCTAGTGCACATCATACCTGGTTTTGGAAACACATTTCAGTATCAAACGACACACTAGCTGCAGCTACATCACCACTGGGCAGAACGCAGTAGACCAGAATCTGCACTGCTGGAGCCATAGCGACACTGACAGACAGTTGGAATGACACCGAGCCGCTCGTGACGGTATCAGAAGCCCTCGCTTTGACCGTCTGAAATCCATGGAGGACGATCACTCCCCTGGACAAGACCTGACAGAAGACACACAGGTGGATACAAGGCGCTGAACAAACAGACCAGCACAAATTAAAATGTCCACTCACCATATAGATTATGTCAGCGATGTAGTCGCCAGTCTCTCCAACAAAAGAATACTTCACGGTCACTGGAAACACAGCCCCACATTTGAGCGGCTGCTCGAGTTTCACTATAGTCAGTTCACTAAGTGATGGGCTGTCAGAAGTAGGTCCGGAAAGTTGAACAACCCTTGAATCTGTAGTGAAGTATGGTGATTTGTAATTATAAACAACCTCTGGAGTCGCACTTGCCTGGGGAACAATGAACGGAATCAGTTTCTTGCAAGAGAGAGATACATCTTCATGTCACAAAATATAAAGAGCAAATCGTACCACCAGATTGAGATCAGCTTTTGGAAGATCAGCAGTCTTGAGGGAGAACATGACCAGCCCATTCTGGTTTGTGGTCAGATTCAGCAGCCGTTTGTTTGGCCAGCTGTTACCATCCAGGAAATACACTGCTTTGTTCGCAATTGGAGTCCCATTGAAACGAGACACCGATATCTGTTGGGAACGATCAAGGTTAGGAACCAATTTAAAGGCTTCTGCGACCAGGGATAAACTTTTACTTGCCTTTCCATTAATCACTGATCCGGGTTCAAAATAATCCGGGAGGTCCACAAACGTGACCTTGCCGACTTCAAATGTAATGGACACCGTTGCAGACTTTGACATCACAACATCTGGACAGGGAACAAATAAATCAAGCCATCCAATTCAAGCATGTGCTGTTGGTTCAGCTCAGCCAATAGCTCACCTGTTCCCTCCTCAGTGACGTTCACATTTACAAGAAAGAGATCTTGCATATAATTTTCAAACTTGGTGTTGAAAAATACTGATGTGTCGACAGTAAGAGAGGCACAGCCCGTAGCATTCATCTGGTAGCAGGAGAGAGATTCATATTAAAGGCAAGCACAAGCAGACAAACCCTCAGCACTAAGGCAGCAGTCACACCTTTGCGGTTTTATTCAGACACCGACGTGTCAAATCCGGAGCCACATCATTTGGAACAGCATATGGAAAGGGATCACGGCACACTTCCAGCAATGCTTGACCAGGAACAGGTTGGCCATATGTGTATCTGGGAAACCGCACAAGGAGCAGGATCAAGAACTGACCAACCACAAAACAAGAGAACATAAGCCTCACTCACTTGGCACAAGCCTGAACGGTCAGTCCCACATCTCCAACACTGTACATCTGTGGTACGTTTAGGGTCACATCAAATTTGGGCAAAACTAAATCAGAAAAGAGATGCTTTAGATCACAACCGCAGATATATCATCGAACTGCTGTACATTATAGGAACAACGACTTACCATATTTTTTCACCTCAAAAACTTGGGACCTCAGTCGGTCACCAATAAAAGCCTTTAGTGTATACATCCCTGTCTGAGCCTCTGGGTTTAACTCATGAGAGAGTTGCAAGATCGACCCCGTTGAGGAAACATTTGTCCACTGAGCAATCCGGTTATTATTATTGTCCTATTAAAACAATTAACAGCTCAGAGGGAAAAACTACCAACGGATGACAAACAACAACAACAACGCTTCAGCTCCATTCAAAGACTTGCACTGGAGCAAATCCTCACCTCCACCACCACCAGATTGTACTGCAAGACACAAAGACAGGAATATTAGGCATTTAAAAGCACAAGCATTGATGCAGCAAAGTCATTAGTGAAACGTGCACAACTGAAACCAAAGTCCATGGTCAGGCCTTACCATCTGATCAAAAGGTACAAATTTGGGATCCATGGTGACAACTCTGAAATTCACTGCAAAAACAGCAATAAACACTCAAATGATTTGCAGCATGCATTTGAAGATGATCAGAACCTGTACCGTAAGGGACTGTCTGCAGCCCTTATATTTAACCAAGGGTCACGAACTACTCACCCGTTTGTCCTGGATTGTAGATGGGTTTGTCTGTTTGGATGAAGGTCAAATTCAGGTAGCGTCTGAACATGACCTTCCTCTCTTCGGCCGCTCTGAAGGTCCTCCCTTGAACATCCACCTTCAGCTTCTGCACAGATTCTCCATCTACTCGAGGAGCCTGTAGAGAAACTCAGTTGATATACAACAAACCAGACTAGAAAAAGCCACATGTCTCATGATAACAGACCTGGAAATTAAAGCAGCGGTGAAACGGCAAAGAAGAAACCTGCTGCACAAGTTGAGTCGTCCTGTTCTTGTCATCAAGCAGAGAAACCGTCATCTTGAGACTCTCTTGGGCTTTCAGAAGTGTTACACATAATTTGGCATCAGAGCCTGACTCAATCACTGCAGGAAACGTCACCATGAAGAACCTGTGGAAAAATAAGTTACAATTAAGCATTTGTACAAGGTTTTTGTTTTTTTTACAAACCTCTTCACTGCAAACATTTAAATGATACTTACGGCCCTGATGTCTGTCCGGCAACAGCAAAAATGAAGAGAGCTAAAATGAGCCCTTTCCAAACACAACTCTCCCTCACAGCCATTAAGAGCAATCATCCAACACCAAACGATTATCAATCGGCTCTTTCAGAAACCTCGCAGAACTTCTGTTAAGATCTACTGCTGTTGTTTACTGCTCAATAGCTTCTCTCAATCATCTCCGCTGACAATGGCAGTGATATTTAAACACTTTTAATCATCAGCACACTTTATCATCAGGCAATAGAAACATATTGACGGAGGCGAAAATGAATTGCAGGTGGTGGTTAATCAGTTAAGTCAACGAGATTCATTCCTCGAGTGATTAAAGACCCCCTGGGGTGAAAATCAAGTTTCTAATGTTATCTATGTCTATCGTGCGCTTCAAGATCAACCATGTGCAAATTTGGTATTTTCTTCTTCAAACTGCAGTGTAATAAAAGTCAATCAGTGTGGTTTAAAACCACTTTTAAGGGATTTTCCCAATATTTATTGGAGCTGCTGTCCTGAGACTGCTGTGACATATGTTTCTGCGGTTGGTTAGTATAGACCTTATTCACAGTAGCGCCATCTTTGATTTTGAACAGAAATTAAAGCGAGACTGTGAGAGGTAGTAGCTATACATCTCATTAGTGGGTTGAACTAGACTGGATGCCAGCTGCAGCCACAAAATTTGAGGTAGGGCAATTCGGTCTGGACTCGATCCATTGAGGAGTAATTTTGCCCGAGCAGAAACTGTTCAGACCAATCAAATAGTCTTTAAAATATTGAACACCTCTATATTGCCAAAATGGCATGATCCTCATTTCATATTACCGACTCGACTCTGCATTGGCTACCACTCGCTGCTCGCATCAAGTTCGGGGGTCTCATTTATAAAACTTTGCGTAGATTTCATCCTAAAAGATTTATAAAACCATGCATACACCAAAACCAAAAACCCCTTTATAAATCAGGAACCTAAGCTCAACACCATGGACTTTCTTGGACAAGAGCATCCTGTTGAACCTTTCAACTTGTTCATTGCCCATTGGGTGATAGGGGTTTGTGTGAGACCCACGTACACCACCAACCTTCTGCTACTGTTCCATCAGATGATTTTTTAAATTTTGGGACAGGGCCTCAGTGATCTAAAAGTGTATCCTCACAGCCCTCTCACTGTGTGTTCATACTATGGTCTCAATGTGAGGTCAAAGTGAACTCACTGCTCAAAATACCCAGCATGCATTGCCGCATGAAGCTTTTGATTGTCACCAATGTTAAGATTCATACGTTGATTCTTGATGTCTATTTGTGTCTAAATGACACAGTAGCTCAAAATTAGCTCACAGGTTGTATCTTAGGCATTTAAAATCCTTCATAAATGATTATGAAACTGCTGAAGCCCATGCCACAATCACAGGGCAAATATTATTCAATCTTTTAAAATGAATAACACCTCACAAAGACTGATTATGTTGATATCATCAATAAGAAACCAACCCCACCTGGATGCTTTCCCTTTTGGCTTTCCTTGCCATAACAAAAGTGGTCAAGAGGCCAACTAAAGCAAACACTGATCTCCATAATGATAACAAACTAATACAACATCAACATCTAATCCTCTGTTAATTTTCAAAAAGAGCTTCTGTAGACCATTGTGATATTACAGTGATAGTGTTGAGGAACAGGAAGTAGAATGCCCCCCGGAGATTGATATTTGAGTCGCCTCCTCTCAACCTGCTCAACATTTTGAATTCACGTTACTCTCACTGTGAGTGTCACCGTATGACAATGGTGTGATGGCACTGTGATCATAGCATGATCTCACGTGTTGACTGGGTTAATAAATACTCTAATAGAACAGGAAGATATTCTCCATGGCCAGAAGAAATAATCTTTCTGAAGATTTGATAGAAAGAAAAAACTTTTTTTGAGAATTGATAAGAAGATTGTACTGCCGGGTCGTCGGATGGATGGATCAATCGATTTGAAATGAATTCTTTAGTAATTTTTCTGAAGGAAGTAATCTAGCCTATATATTCATAATTACTTACAATCCATTATCTATCTATCTATCTATCTATCTATCTATCTATCTATCTATCTATCTATCTATATATCTATCTATCTATCTATCTATCTATCTATCTATCTATCTATCTATCTATCTATTGTACAAATTCATGGGATAGGTATTCCCTTTTTGGTGTTTAGATATTAATAACTTGATCATAGTACGATTCAAAACATTATCCGTTAGTTTACATATACCTGTAGGTTACATGTCACTTTGGCAACCCTGGTGTGACTAATTACCGGGGCTCCCCCCTAAATAGGGTCTGATTGCCTGTGAGTGCTAAATCAACCTGATCCCAATTATTAAGAGCCTTTCAATAATGCTGCCATGAGTGCAGATGATTCAAAAGCCCACGAGGTGAGTGTGTCAGTCGGCTTCGAGGCGGGTGGCAACACTGGACTGTGACTGGAGCATTGATGGAGGGAAGTGACGGTAGTACCGGAAGTGATCTGGAGATGGAGGGAGAATCTAGTGGTAGGAGTACAGAAGTAATGGATTGGAGTAAAATTGCCAACCGTAAGAGAAAGAAAATCTCTAGAAACGAATCAGGAACTGATAGTGGAAAAGGAAAAGAAAGGATGCAGGCATGTACAAGCAAGGAGGATTTGAAGGTAATGATGAAGTTTGCAGAGAGCAATGTAATCAATCCGGTTAAATTAACCAAGGCACTTAAGAAAGCAATAGGCAATATAGAGAGTGCCAAGAATTTGAGAAACGGAGATCTTCTAATTTTCTGTAAAAATGAAAAACAACAGAAAGCTGCCCAGGGCATAAAATCAATATGTGGACAATCAGTGAGTTGTACAATACCGAGTAAGAGAGCTTGGTTAAGGGGAGTGATCTCTGGAATACCAATTGAGGTTTCCAATGAAACAGTAAAGAGCAACATATCAGGGGCCAAGGTGCTTGAAGTAAAAAGACTCAAATGTGTACGAAACAAAGAGAAAGTAGATAGTCTTTCACTAATGATTCAATTTGATGAGGAAAGAATGCCAGAGAGAGTGTACATTGGATATGTCAGTTATGTGGTAAGAGCATATGTACCTCCTCCAATCAGATGTTTTAAATGTCAAAAATATGGGCATGTAGCTGCAGTCTGTAAGGGAAATCAACGATGTGCTAGATGTAGTGGTAACCATGAATATGGAAAATGTGAACAAGGGACACAGCTAAAATGCTGCAACTGTGGAGGCGAACACAGTGCTGGCTTTGGGGGATGTGAGGTACATAAGAACGCTGTAAAAATTCAGAATGTCAGGATGCAAGAGGGAATATCATATGCTGAGGCAATTAAAAAAGTGAAACAGACAAAAGTGGGTCAAGTAAATGAGAAAACAGCTCCAATGAATCAGGAAAATATATCAGTATCGCAACCTAGAATAAATGAGGAATTTCTCAAAGTTGGAAAAGTTGAATTCATTACATTTTTAGCTGAGGTAATAAATTGTGCTGCACAAACCGAAAGCAGAACGGAGAGGATAAAAATAATAATTAAGGCAGCTGAAAAGCATCTACAGTTTGGAGATGTCTCCCTGGAGCAAGTAAACGAAAAACTCAAGGGTCAAGTAGTAGAGGCAACATGTGGAGGCTCTTAATGTTTTTACTAGTTTTACAGTGGAATGCAAGGAGTTTAATCGCAAATGGGCAAGAGTTTAAAAAGGTAATAGAAGATAAGGAATGCAAACCTCATGTTATATGCATACAAGAGACCTGGCTGAAACCTCATTTAGATTTTGTGATGCAAGGATATACAGGCATTAGAAGGGATAGACAGGCAGGTAATGGTGGAGGGGTGGCAACATTTATTAAAAATGAAATTGCATATAGAATATTAGAAATAAATGAAGAATATGAATCCATTACAGTAGAAATATTTTTAAGGAAACATAGTGTTAAAGTAATTAATTTTTATAATCCTTGCAATAGGTTAAGTATTGAAGTGTTAGGAAACATAATCGATATGGGGATTAAAAAAGTAATATGGTGTGGGGATTTTAATGCATATAATACTTTATGGGGAAGTGGTAATACTGATCACAATGGTAAAGTAATAGAAGAAATGATGGATTTAAAGGGTTTGGTATGCATGAATGATGGTAGAGCTACAAGAATTGATGTAACTCGGGGTACTTGCTCACATATAGATTTAACACTGGTGTCGGAATGTTTAGCAGGGATGTGCGATTGGGATGTTTGGGAGGACTCTACAATAGGAAGTGATCATTATGCTATTAGTTGTAAAATAGGAGTGGTGGTTAGTGAAATTATAGAGGATAAGATGTGTAGATGGAAATTTAAAAAAGCAAATTGGGAGGCATTTAAATATGTTAGTGAAGTAAAGTTACAAAAGTTGTTTTTTAATGAGGAATTGGACAGTGTAGAAATGCATAATGAGAAATTATGTCAAATTCTGTATAGTACAGCTGAACAAATTATTGGTAGAAGCAAAGGAATAAAAAGAAATAAGTCAGTTCCATGGTGGACCGAGTTATGTAGTGAAGCAATTAAAGCTAGAAATAAGGCTTTTAAAAAGGTTAGAAAGAAGTATAAATTTGATGACCTAATTTAATATAGAAAAACACAAGCCAATGTGAGAAGGGTTATAAGAGCTGCTAAAAAGAATTACTGGAGAAGTTATTGTGATTCCATAGGGGAGAAAGTAGATAACAGTCTACCTGTTTTGAATAATGAGGATAGAATAGCTGTGACTAATGTAGAAAAGGCAGAAATGTTAGCAGAGGTGTTTGTTAAGGTACACAGTAATGATAACTGTAGCAAGTTCGATATAGTAAGGAAGGAAGAGGACACAGGGGTCGGCTGGACTGTTGATGCGTATCTTTATTTTCTCTTTCTCAATGTCAATAACACACTTCTTCGTGTGTTCTCAGTCAAACTCATAAGCAACAATAACTTCCGGTTCGCGGCACTTCCGGCTTCCGGGTAAACTCAGTCTCTGTGTTCTCGCACCAACAGTCCGACTCTCTCTCTCTGGTCTCCGGTTCCGCTGGTGTTTTATCCCGTCTCCGCGCTCATTACTGGAACAAGAGACAGGTGTTATTGATCTGCGTCCAACCCACTCACTTACCGCTCGTCCCGCGGCCCTCTCTCCCGCTGCAGACCTCGCTGAACCACGCCCCCCTTGCCACAATAACATATCAGAAGAAATGAAAATAAATTGAGAGCAAAGTATAAAGGAACATCCAAATATTATGATGGAGAAAGAGACATCCAATGATAATTTTGATGTGGAATTTTCATTGTATGAATTAAAGAGAGCAGTTGGGGGAGTTAAGCAAACATCTCCAGGAAAGGATGAGATATGCTATACGATGATAAAAAATGTATCCGATGTGTCTTTGAATTATATATTGCGTCTTTTTAATAAAGTCTGGAGAACAGGGAGACTTCCTATATCATGGAAACATGGGGTTATTATTCCTATATTAAAGCCAGCTAAGAACAAGCATAATGCTACAAATTATAGACCTATAGCGTTAACGTCGAATTTGTGTAAAATAATGGAACGTATGATTGTATTCAGATTGAGCTATTTATTAGAAAGGAAAGGAATTATTTCACCTCATCAAAGTGGATTTCGGAAAGGACGCAGTACTTTAGATGCTGCCATATGTTTAGAGACGGATATAAGAAAGGCTCAAGTCAATAAGGAGGTGGTAATAGGTATATTTTTTGACATTGAAAAAGCTTATGACATGCTTTGGAAGGAAGGGCTATTAATAAAGTTAGAACAATTAGGGATAAAAGGAAGAATGTTTAACTGGGTAAAAGATTTTTTGCTGAATAGAACAGTCCAGGTAAGGGTTGGAACATCATGTTCTAGAATATACCGAATAGATAATGGTACTCCACAAGGAAGTGTGTGCAGTCCAATATTGTTTAATATAATGATAAATGATGTATTTCAAAATGTCAAATTAGATATAGGAAGATCTCTTTATGCTGATGATGGAGCAATATGGAAGAGGGGGAGAAATGTATCATATGTAACACAAATCATTCAAACAGCCGTTAATGACGTGGAAAAATGGGCCAATAAATGGAGTTTTAAATTATCAATTGCTAAAACCCAACTAGTCTGCTTTGCGAAGAGAAATAATATCCCTGAAATAAAAGTGAAGCTGTATGATCAGGTTCTGGAACAAGTTAAAGTTATTAGATATTTAGGGATATGGATGGATTCTAGGTTGAATTTTAATACACATGTACAGAAATTGTTAGAAAAATGCAAAAAGGGTATTAATGTATTAAGATGTTTATCAGGGATGGAATGGGGAGCTAGTCGAAAGTCGATACAAAGAATATATTGTGCCTTGATCAGGTCAGTAATCGATTATGGATGTATTATTTATGGATCTGCATCAAAATCGCTTATTAAAAAAGTTGAATCAATTCAGGCACAATCATTAAGAATCTGTTGTGGGGCTTTTAGAACATCTCCTATAGCAGCGTTACAGGTTGAGGTAGGAGAAATGCCCATACATATACGTAAATTGAAATTATCAATGAATTATTGGATTAATATTAAAGGGCATTCAGAGACACACCCAGTCAAAGAAATATTAAAAGAGTGTTGGGAGTATGGAAATAATAGTATTACTAGTTTTGGTTGGACAGCAAACAAAGATGCTTTGACTTTAGGTATTAAGGAAATTCCAGTTAGTCCATCTATTGTTATTTCAGATATTCCTCCTTGGTTGCTTCCTACACCTCAAGTCGATTTTTGTCTTCAATATAAACTCAAGAATGAAAAATCCATACCTAAGGAGGTTGTTGTAAAAGAGTATTTGGAACAAGCATATTCCTCAATGCTCCATATATATACAGATGGGTCAAAGGATCCTATAACAGGATACACAGCAGCAGCTGTATACATTCAGAGATTCCAGGTCAACATTCAGAAAAGAATAACTAATTATGCATCTGTTTTTACAACTGAGTTGATAGCAATTCTATTGGCGATTCAATGGGTGGAGGATGTAAAGCCAATAAGGGTAGTTATTTGTTCAGACTCTATGTCAGCATTAAATAGTTTAATATCAGGGCAGTCAACAACTAGAACAGAATTAATATATGAGATTCTAATAAATTTTTTAAGAATACAGGAAATGGGTATAGTCCTGAAGTTCATATGGGTACCTGCACATGTGGGAGTACATGGGAATGAAACAGTTGACAAACTGGCAAAACAGGCATTACAACATAACAATATTGAAGTACAAATTCCACTAAGTAGGGTTGAAATAAAAGGAAGAATTAAAGAATACATGAATAAAAAGTGGCAAGAAGAGTGGGACAGGGAAATAAAAGGCAGACATCTTTACAATATTCAAAAACGAGTTGGCAAAGGGAGAGAGTGTTTTAATAGTAGGAAAGAAGATATCATCATTTCACGACTCCGAATAGGACATTCTGGATTAAATCATTCATTGTTTATAATAGGGAAACACCAAACTGGATTGTGTACCGCATGCAGTGAAGTAGAGACTATTGAACATGTACTTTTACATTGTGTAGTATTTAGCAGGGAAAGAGAAGAGTTTATTAATAAATTGAAAGATATAGGATTAGTAAATTTTAGTATATCAAATCTATTAAGTTGTGCTTCAGGAGAATCAAGGATACAGAGGGAAATACTTAGTTATCTCAAAGAAACAGGATTGGATAGCAGAATTTAAAATTTATATATGGCATAAATATTATTTATTTTTTTAATTACCTTTAATTTCCTTTTTTTTTTTTTTTTTTTTTTTTTTATTTATTTTTTTAAGTCCCTGTTGATGCTTCACACTCCAGTCCAGTTGGTGGCGGTAATACACCATAAGTTGGATTGTCAACCGCCATTAAACAATACAAGAAGAAGAAGAAGAAGATGATTCAGAATTAAGTTGTAGAGTAGCCTTGCAGGTTTTTGAAAGACGTCTGTGTGGTCTTGGATGATAGCTCCTCATGGCTGTGAGGGAGATTTGTGTTTGGAAAGGGCTTATCTTAGTGATGGTGAAATGAAGCTTTGTGAAGCACCGAGGCTTTCCCCTCAACTGTATCGTAAAAAGGTTCTTTACTCGAAGCTTTTCAACACAGTGCACGCTAACGACATATTGTGGTCATAAGTTGAAGAGCTGCTTGTGCCAGAGGACCCATTCATTTTTTGACTGTTTCATGTAACAATTTACTTTGTGAAATCCACAAAAGCAATAGAAAAAAAAAAATTCTTCTATTTGTTAATTTAGTAGAATACTTATGACATGTGAACAAACGAGCCTATTAATGAATTTATAATTATTATTTTTATAAATGGGACAAATTAACATGTATAGAAACATTTTTTTGTGAATCTGCTTTGATCAACACATGCAGCCTTATTTAAAGAAACTTTAGCCTTAGTCCTAAACCTATGAATTCATAAGCAAGGCTCATGTAGGCATATATAATCAAAAGAAAAGAAAATAATTGTAGAATGGTGAAGTGCTTGTGAACTGGGGAGTTTTAATTTTGTGGGTAATCGAAGAAATCAAAGATTTTTATTAAGGAACAGAACTTGTTCAACAGTGTGGGGGCTAAGTCTATTTCTTTTTTATTTACTACTTCCCCTGCCTTTGAAAATATTCTCTCACATGGGACTGAGGAGGCAGGAGTGCATAAAAATTCCAGGACAAGATGATGAAGATGTGGGTAGACACCCTTCTGGGTAGCCCAGAAATGCAGAGGATTTCTGGGCTTTGCACTTGCACTTCAACTGTGGCATCTGCAGTTGCATTTTTCATTTTCCTGGTTTCCACAACATGGGTGTCCTGTAGATCCCACATACCTAATAGACAGAACAAAATAAAACTTTGATGGAATGTAAATGAATTCTCTGCAATAGCTATGCATGATGCATGCCAAATACACACACACACACACACACAATACAACAAACAGTACCTGAATGGGTTACATCGCTGCCTGTGGCTTCTGTTGTTTCTGGTTGTGGTGAGGGGATTTGAGAGGATGTGGATTGGGTATTTTGGCCTGCTCTAATGATTGCAGCACATTCTGCTGTGAGACGTCTCACAGCAGTCTGTGCATTTGACTGGCTGCAGAAACCTATAGTTTTAAAGCGTGGACCAAGCAGAGTTGCAAGAATCATGACACTCATAGTCTCATATGTAGACATCCTCTCAGAAGAAGTCTCATGAGGTTGTTGCACAGTTGCAAGGCCGTCTCATCATGAACCTGTGAGATCTTTGTACTGATTGCATGCCTCAGCATTCTTACAAGAGGAATCACCTTTGACCCTGACACTCTCTTCTCTTCTGACAGTTCAGTAGAAGCCTCATTGAAGTGACACATTACACCAAGACATTCATTTACTTGCTGGTACTCTTCTGAAGTCAAAGGTGTGAGGTTGGTCTTCAGAGTTACCAAAGCAGCACCTACTGGCTCCCTCTGAGCAAAGAGATGCTCTAACATGGCATATGTGCTGTTCCAACGAGTATCCACCTCCTGGATCAACTTATGAGTAGGTTTGCCCATCTGATTTTGTAAAACCAATAATCTATCTCTTGCTGTTGTGCTAGACTTGAAATGAGCCACAATCTTCCGTGCCTTTAGTAAATGTAATGCAACAAAGCTGACAACCATAAAATGCAAGTAGGCTTATGTTCACGCCCCGTTTGTTACGTGTTTACCGAGGCGATCAAAGCTGCAACAGTGTTAGTGCTGTGAAACTCATTTATGTCGGTGCATTTTACAGATACTGATGAATTTCATGTGTTCACCTTGATAATAAAACATTAATGATGTGTGCGTGTGTAATTATTTCTTTAGACAAGGACAGAAGATCAGACCAGCTTTAAAAAGCTGGAAACCATCACAGAAATTCTAATGGTTTCTATTAAAATACTTTACTTTTGGCTTTTACCATTTAAACCACTACAGATTTTTTTTTTTCTTCGTGTGTGGGACATATTCCATTAGGATGTGATGCCCCCACCAATAGATCCCAACACATATCAGTAAACCAATAAAATTCCCATGAAAACCATTACATGCAATAGAATTTCAGTAAAAGTGTTTTTTATTTATTTATTTTTTGTTTTATTTATTTATATATTTTTTAGCATGGCAGTATCATGTGTGGAAGCACACAAGAAATACAGCCGGCAGGTTTCAAACCTGTCAACATTTGGGCTGTCAAAGCAGTTAGGTGGTTCACTGCAGGAGTAAAGCAGTGTGTTTGCCTCAGAAGGCATTTTCACGTGACAAGTGACGTAATGATACAAGCTCCGGAGCAGTGGTTCATTTCAAGGACCGTTCGAGTTTGAAGCAAGCTTCGGAGCATTGTCAGACGTATCATCACTAGTTGCAACGTCAAAGTCCCCAACCAAATCCGACAACTGATTCCCTTTCCTTTTTTCTTTTTCTTCATGTTTTCACAGATGATTTATGGTGATGTTCCCTGCAGTGACTGAGTCTGGATCTGATGCCAAATTGTGTGCAAGTCTTCTGAAACCGCAAGAGAGTCTCATGATGACCCTTTCTCTGCTCGATGACAAAAATGGCACGACTCAACTTGTGCAGCAGGTTTCTTCTAAGCCATTTCATCGCTGCTTTAGTTCCCTTTCGAGAGAGGTTCCTCGTATTACGTATGGGGAAAACTCCTTTTCTCGAGAATATGAAGCAAAACTTTATTAATAAAGGTATCCATGTAAAGCGTAGTGCCGCTGTACGGCCATAGCCCAGCGCGAGGAGCGCTCTGATTGGCCAGGCCGCGGCAACTGCAGGAGCCTATGGTGAGGCGGCTGAGAGGAACGAACCAATGGGGGGCGTTCCAGAAAGCCCGCCGTAAAAGGTGCTTATATTTGCATGCCTCGCCTTCGCCGGTCACCTTCACTCAGGAGGAACAGCGCCCCTCTCATGCAGCGGCTTGTTCGGTTTTCTTTCGGGGGCCCGTCGCCAGAGGAAGACAAGGACAGCCTCTCCACAGCCGCTTCGGGTAGCGAGTGGTCAGTTTCTGTCTCGGAGCCCCCCGCTTCAACGCAGACCGCCACGAGCTCCAAAACCAATGCTGACGCGGAGCTTATCCGCGTGCTCTCTAAGGCCGTGGAAGACCTCGGACTCGAGTGGTCCCAGCCCGAAGAGCAGCAGCAGACTGGACGAGTGGTACCTAGAAAGCCGCCGCCTCTCTTCTCCTCAGAAGCCCGCGCCTTTCTTCCCTGAGGTACACGACAAGCTTACTAAATCTTGGAAGTCTCCCTACTCTGCTCGCGCGAGATCCGCCTTTTCCTCAGCGCTCTCTACCGTCGACGGCGCCAAGGAAAAAGGCTACGAGTCTCTTCCCCCCCTCGAAGAGGCTGTCGTCATGCACCTCTGCCCGCCCTCCTCCAGAGGATGGCAGGCCAGGGCGAAGCACCCTTCCAAGCCCTGCGGCACCACCTCTGCTCTCGCTGGCCGAGCATATGCCTCCGTGGCCAGGCTTCCGCGGCCCTTCACACCATGGCTGTCCTTCAGGTGTTCCAGGCCAGACTTCTCCGCTCTTTGGACGAGTTTTGAAGGACCTTCGCAGCGCGATGGACTTGGCCCTTCGTGCTACTAAAGCCATCGCGCAAGCCATTGGAAATAATATGGCTAACCTGACGGTCTTAGAGAGGCACCTTTGGCTGAATTTGACCGAGATGAAGGACGCGGATAAAGCCTCCTTCTTGGACGC
The DNA here is from genome assembly GCF_024679245.1 of Pseudorasbora parva. Lineage (NCBI taxonomy): Eukaryota > Metazoa > Chordata > Actinopteri > Cypriniformes > Gobionidae > Pseudorasbora > Pseudorasbora parva. The sequence continues at coordinate 1,074,706 of NW_027125103.1, read as the reverse complement.
CCCCATCTCTACTATCGGTCTCTTCGGTCCGTCAGTCGTGGGGTTCGCGGAGCGTTTCACTGAAGCGCAAAAGGCTTCTCAGGCTATGAGGCACTTCCTACCCAAGCGCTCCAGCTCTTCTTCAGGCTCCTCTTCTGGAACGCGCCAACGCTCCCGCTCCACGAACCGCAGCAGGCAGCCTGAACGCCGGGGACCTCGACCCAAGCTTGTGTTGAACCCCGAGCCTCCGAAGCCGTCCTAGCCGCAAGGAGAAAGAGGAGATGGTCAGGTCTCGCCTCGGCCGGACCCCCATCTCTCCCTCCCGGTCTCCCAGTTCCCTGCACCCAGGTGACTGCCGACCTCAGTTTCGCAGCCAATGAGCCCGTTGTCAAACGCACTCTTCTGCACACAAACGCCGTTATGACGGCGACCCAAATAAATCTCAAAAAGAGCTTTTTCTCTGTAGTAAATGTGCCCACTTATCAGTCTGCACTCCTACACTCATATACCCCTCCCACCCATGCTATAAATGTCCCGGCGCCCACTCCACAGTGCACGCCGCCACACATAAGCATTACCCCCTCTATGTCACAAGCACAAAATGGCAGCACTACCAAATTCCCTCTAGTAGGCGACCCTTATCCGCGCCGGCTCCAGCCACTATCGCGTCGGGCTCAGGCCTGGCAAGCCATGCCCGGTGTATCAAATTGGGTTGTGAACATAGTCGAAACCTCGGTGAAAAGCAGCGTCAGTCACGTGCTTCGCACCGAGATTTTGAAACTGTTAGAGAAGGGAGCGGTGGAGCCCGTTCCCCCATCCCGAAGCGAGTCGGGCTTCTACAGCCGATACTTTCTCGTTCCGAAGAAAGACGGAGGGCTCAGGCCCATCCTAGATCCAAGGCATTTGAACAAAGCTCTAATCTCGCTCTTTCAAAATGCTGACGGTGAAACAGATCCTCGCGCACATTCGCCCCGGGGACTGGTTTTTCACGATAGATCTGAAAGATGCGTACTTTCACGTTCAGGTAGCCCCCCACCACAGGCCATTCTTGAGATTTGCCGTCAAGGGGCAGGCTTATCAGTACACGGTCCTGCCATTCGGGTTATCCCTGGCGCCCCGCACGTTTACAAAATGTATGGATGCGGCATTAGCCCCGCTCAGGCTGAAAGGGATGCGGGTGCTCAACTACCTCGACGACTGGCTAGTGATAGCCCAGTCTCGAGCACAACTACTTACACACAGATCCTGGCTCCTCAACCATTTAGACTGTTTGGGTCTCAGGATCAATATCGCCAAGAGCTCGCTGTCCCCCACTCAAAAGATATCTTTTCTGGGCATAATTTTAGACTCGAGACGCATGAACGCGCGGCTAACGACACAGCGCGCGCTATCCGTCCAGAACATGGCGGCTTCATTCAAAGCCGGGACTCGTGTTCCCCTGAAACATTTTCAGAGGATGCTTGGCCTTATGGCCTCGGCATCGTTAGTGCTCAGACTGGGACTGTTACACATGCGTCCCCTCCAGCGTTGGCTACACGCCTGTGTCCCTCCTTACGCATGGAAATGCCCTAGTGGAAAAAAAGTATACTTTATTGTATTTCAAATATATTCTCTTTTCCGATAGTACATTAGAAATATACTTACAAAAAATGTACCATTTCTAAATATATAAAAAAATATATTAGCATCATATTTCACAATACAACTTTTAACACACTTTAAGATAATAGTATTTTAGTATATTTAAAAAAAATATATTTTAGAAAAATATACTTTAAATGAAAGTTCAGTGTACTTTTGTAAAGTGCACTGATTTGAACATTACTTTAAAATATATTTTTTATATATTTTAAACTTATGCTTAAAATTGTCATTGTTAACAATGCACTAAAAGCATATTTTAAAAATACAAAATCAATATCATTAAGCTGTATAAAAAGTTATAAATACTGTTTAAGGTTATTTATTCATGTTTAACTGTTCAAGCTTAAGCATGAATAAACAAGTGATGATAAATTATTATTATATAAATAAATTATTATATGGACTAAAAGCCCATTTTTCAATATACGCAGTGTATGCTATAAGCCCTACTTTAGTTGTGATTTAAGTGTAAACATGTTTATTAAGTTTACACTGGCAAAGAAGAATCCAACAGCACACTTAAAATACAACGCAAGAAAATATGGGTTAAATAGTTGTTTCTTATCGGAATTCAAATGTCTCTTCATTGATCTGTGACCAATCAGATTGTGTTGCTCAATGCCTGCAGCCAATCAGACGCAGAGCTGCTGACGGTACTCGTCTGTATGACGCTCACTCGCGGGAGGTTTGCAGCCTTGCAGGTGAAGCACAATGTTTCGTTACATTATTTATTTAATAAAACACTGCGAGCGGAAAGTACATTGCTCATTCTTCGGACCAGATCAATTACGCCACATCGCTGCCTGACCTTGATGGTGACGATAAACTGTTTTGAAATAAAATGGCCAAACGTTACGCGATCCCGAAAAGCACCGGAAAAAGTCCTTCTGTTTGGAGGTAAGTAGCCTAATATGTAATGTCACTAAACGTGATTAAAAAGTTGAATGAACATGCACTTGACCTTATCTCGTATATTCTGTTAACAGATTGGGTTCTTCACGAGTTTGCTGTCAGCTCCCTGATGATGTGTAAGCGGCCATCAGACGCAAGTGTAATGAGCAGCTCACCAGAAATTTGAATATAATGTGTAATTTATACTTATGTATAGAGATGGTCAGTGGAATTAGTTCAATGATATGTTTTCCTACATCTTCCAGTGTTAATTTAATGAAAATAATAGTAAGTTAATTTTGTTTAGCTTTGCTGAAACCATGTGAAACCATTTATAAAAATCGTTGGGCTTGTTTAATGAAATGTCTCTTCATTAGTTATGTGTGTTAGATTTGATTTCATTTATTGTAATGTCCTTGAAAACAAATGCATTCAACATTGAGAAAGTAAGTCAGTAAGAAATTCATTAAAATGTAATGTAGCACATTTAAAATACTGTATTGTGTGACATTATGTAATTCAAAGTATTTTGTACAATGTATAGCTAAGTAATAACACATTGTATTGTTATGGACTACAAAGTGTATATTTTTAGTCATTTGAATGAGTCATGGTAAATAAAATATATATTATATTCATAGTACATTGCTTGTGTGTTCTGAATATACTGGTAATTAATTTGTAATTTATTAAAACACAAATAAATTATGCTACAACACAAAGTGTACTTATAATACAAATAAAGTGTACTATAACACGAATAAAGTATACTTATAATACAAATAAAATATACTTAACACAAATAAAATATACTTATAATACAAATAAAGCACATTTAATATCACTAAAGCATGTAATTAGTCATTATGCTTAAAGTGTACTAAGTATACTTAAAGTTGTTCCAATTTAGCACACAAAAGTATACTAAATACACTTAAAGTTGTGCTTTAACACAATTTAATTACAACTTAAATATACTTAGTACAAAATTAGTTGTGTCAAAATAGCTCACTTCAAGTTAACTAGTCATTAACACACTTCAAATATACTGAAAATGAGTCGGCCGCAAGTATACTTAGTATACTTCTTTTTCACTAGGGTGGGGCCGTCTTCCCGTCAAAGTGAACCACAGCGTTGTCAAAGATTTGGCTCCTTGGACGGGGACAGAGTGGTATCGGAGGGGCGTGCTTATGGGCACGGTTACGAAGTTGAAAGTGGTCTCGACAGATGCCTCCACTCGAGGGTGGAGAGCCCTACACGAGGGCAAGCCGATCTCTGGCCTGTGGACAGAAACAGAGAAACGGCTGCACATAAACTGTCTAGAGATGAAAGCGGTCGCCTTATCGCTGAGAGCCTTCCTTCCACATATAAAGAACCACCACGTCTTGGTTCGTACAGACAACATGTCGGTGGTAGCGTATATAAATCGCCAGGGCGGCCTGCGATCACATTCTCTTCACCGCATGGCGAAGCATCTCCTTTTATGGGCAGAGCACAACCTGAGCTCCCTGAGGGCGGCTCACGTGCCAGGTATTCTGAATCTGGGTCCGGATATGTTATCCAGGGGACCCATTCCCCCAGGGGAATGGTCTCTTCACCCGCAAACGGTTCTCTTAACTTGGAACACCTTCGGCAGAGCGAAGGTGGATCTCTTCGCCTCAGAAGACAACACTCACTGCCCAATATTTTTCTCCAAATGCAGGGACGCCCTGGCCCATGTCTGGCCCAGTCTCCCGCTATATGCTTTCCCCCCGATCGCGATGCTGCCGCAAACCATCAAGAAAATCAGGGAGACAGCATCCACGGTGCTCCGATCTGATCCAGCTGTCAGACACAGCCCCATGGCCCATTCCGCTGAGGAAAGACCTCCTCACGCAGGCGAAGGGGAAGATCTGGCATCCCAGTCCCGAACTATGGGCCCTCCACATATGGCCCATCAACTGGGAAACCTCTCTGACAGAGTTATGAACACTATTGCGGAAGCTAGAGCCCCCGCGACTAGGCGGCTCTATACTCTGAAGTGGTCGGAGTTTTCTAACTGGTGTGCCGTCCGAAATATCGACGCACGCTCATGTGAAACAGCAGAAGAGCTCGCTTTTCTCCAAGAGCTACTGGACGCGGGTCGTTCCCCCTCCACGCTCAAAGTTTACGTCGCCGCCATAGCAGCTAACCATGCTCAGATCGCGGGACATTCACTAGGGAAAAGTGAGCTCATTGTACGTTTTATTAAAGGGGCTAGGAGATTGAACCCCCCTCGCCCTCCTTCGGTCCCTATTTGGGACCTCGCGGTGGTTTTAGACGCTATGAAGGGTCCCCCCTTCGAGCCACTCCAGACCGCGACCATAAAGCTCCTCTCTCTCAGGGAACCGAGGTTACGAAAGTTACCGAGTACGTTTCCAGGTCTGTTGTCATGAGACGTCAGGGGTTTTTTTTCTTTCTTTTTTTTCTCTCCCTTGTCTGGTTTGTTGTGTGTTAACTGAGTTTCTCTGCAGGCTCCTCGACTAGTTGGAGAATCTGTGCAGAAGCTGAAGGTGGAAGTTCAAGGGAGTGTCTTCAGAGTGACCAAAGAGAGGAAAGTCATGTTCAGACGTTACCTGCCTTTGACCTTCATCCAAACAGACAAACCCATCTACAATCCAGGACAAACGGGTGAGCAGTGCATGACCCATGGTTGAATATTAGAGTTGTAGAGAATCCATTTACACATGGAGTTGTCTTTCAGTACAATCTGGTGGCAGTGGAGGTAAGAATTTGCTCCAGTGCAAGTCTTTGAATGGAGCTGATGTTTTTCTTGAATGGGTGTCTTTTTTGTTTGTAGTTTTTCCTCTGATCTGTTAGTTGTTTTCATAGGACAATCATAATAACCGGATTGGCCAGTGGACAAACGTTTCCTCAACGGGGTGGATCTTGCAGCTTTCTCACAAGTTAAACCCAGAGGCTCAGATAGGGATGTATACAATAAAGGCTTTTATTGGTGACAGAATGATCTCCCATGTTTTTGTGGTGAAAAAATATGGTAAGTCGTTGTTCCTATAATGTACAGCAGCAGTTCAACGACAGATCTGGGCTCCTAATCTGGGCAAGTTTGTTTCCTGCTTTAGTTTTGCCCAAGTTTGATGTTACCGCAAACACCCCACAGACGTACAGCGTTGCCGCTGTGGGACTGAAAGTTGAGGCTTGTGCCAAGTGAGTAAGGCTTGTATTTTCTTATCTTGCGGATGGTCAATTTTTGATGTTACTTGTGACGTTTCCCAGATACACGTATGGCCAACCTGTACCTGGTCAAGTGCTGGTGGAAGTGTGCCGTGAGCCATTTTCATATGTTGCGGTGCCTGGCGTTACCCGCCGTTGCCTGAATAAAACTGCACAGGTTTGACTCCTGCCTTAGAATGGAGGGTTTTCTTCTGCTTGTCTTAAATTTGACCTCCTTTGTTCTGCTACCAGATGAATGCTACAGTCTGTGCTGTCCTTGTTGTCGACACATCAGTGTTTTTTGGCACTACGCTTGAAAATTATATGCAAGTCACACTACTTGTAAATGTGACCGTCACTGAGGAGGGAACAGGTGAGCTATTGGCTGATCTGAACCAATGGCTGTGTATGGAGGGAGTTGACTTTATTTTTTATTTTTATTTTTTTCTTCCTTCCCAGATGTAGTGATGTCAAAATCTGCAATGGTGTCCATTACATTTGAAGTTGGCAAGGTCACGTTTGTGGACCTCCAAGATTATTTTGAACCTGGATTAACAAATAATGGAAAGGTAAATGTCTCCCTGGTTGCAGAAGCCTTTAAATTGGTTCCCCTTCCTAACCTTGGTCATTTGTACCAGATATCCGTGTCTCGTTTCGATGGGACCCCAATTGCAAGTAAAGCTGTGTATCTCCTGGATGGTACCAGCTGGCCAAACAAACTGCTGCTGAATCTGACCACAAACCAGAACGGACTGGCCACGATCTCCCTCAACACTGCTAATCTTCCAAAAGCTGATCTCAATCTGGTGGTACGATTTGCTCTTTATATTTTGTGACTGTAGACCACTCACCCTTGCAAGAAACCAATTCCATTCACTGTTTCCGCAGGTGAGTGTGACTCCAGTGGTTGGTTATGGTTACAAATCCCCATACTTCACTACAGATACGAGGGTTGTTCAACTGACTATAGTGACACTCGAGCAGCCGCTCAAATGTGGTGCTGTGTTTCCAGTGACCGTGAAGTATTCTTTTTTTGGAGAGACTGGCGACTACAGCGCTGATATCGTCTATATGGTGAGTGGACATTTAATTTGTGTGCTGGTCTGTTTGTTCAGCATCTTGTATTGTCTTCTGTCAGGTCCTCTCCAGAGGAGTGATTGTCCTTCATGGATTTCAGAGAGTCAGAGCAAGCGCTTCTAATACTGTCACGAGTGGCTCGGTGTCGTTCCAACTGTCTGTCAGTGTCGCTATGGCTCCAGCAGTGCAGATTCTGGTCTACTGCGTTCTGCCCAGTGAGAATGTAGTTGCAGCTACGGTGTCTTTTGAGACGGAAAGATGTTTCCAAAACCAGGTATGATGTGCGCTAGGATATTTTGGCTTTATGTGGGGAATGGTGACATGCCCTACAGAGCATTGATCCTTGTTCCAGGTGTCTCTACGGTTCTCTCCTGCTACAGCTTTTACTGCTGAGGGAAATGTTCTGACGGTCTCTGCTCAAGCAGGATCTCTGTGTGGCCTTAGTGCTGTAGATCAGAGCGTCCGGATCTTGGAGCCAGGAAGACGCCTGAGTGCTGAAATGGTATCCATGTGCAGTTGCTCTTTAAATCCTTGAGCTTGCTTGACATTCAGGTTCAGCTTTAGAATTTGAGTAGTGCTGACAAACCTAGCTATTATAGGGCTGTTATGATTACAGCAGTGTTGTACCTTGCGCTGTAACGCCTTACATTATAAACTCTGAACATAACATGCCAAAAGGCCTTTAGTGCAATATTTTTACAGAAAGCAATTGTTTCATGGTCCCAGGTGTTTGACTTGCTCCCAGTGCGCTCACTATCAGGTTACCCGTACAGTGTTGAGGATGAACCATGTTTTGGTTTTCCACCCCGTTGAGGCTACAAATCAAGCCTACACAGCATTCAAGGTAGAAAACATTCATAGCCATGTAGTCACTGAATAAGACTCAAGTCAACGACTATTGTTTTGACTCGTTACTATTACAGAGCCTGGGAATGAAGATCGCAACAAATTTTGCTGTACGAGCCCCTCCGTGCCGGCTGTATTCTCGCTTTCCAGACATAGGTTATTTTAGTGAGAATCTCAATGACCTGGTGAACTTGCCTTCAGTTATTGGAGCTTATTCCTCGTTCTTTGTGATATATTCGCATAGTCTGCAGAATAAATATTCTAATATACCAAGAGTGTGTGAAATTGCTTGTCCCTTTCAGTGGTTAATCGTTGTTTTTTTATTACAAGCAAGTGCTGGAGGCGACGCTTCCTCTTCTGATGTGACCATCAGGACTTACTTTCCAGAAACCTGGTTCTGGCAGCTTGCTCAAGTGGGGTTAGTGAAGGATCTTGTTCCTTCTGAAGTACGTATTAGTAAACTCACGAATTCCCCTTTGTTGCTCTTCTGCTGTCCTTCAGAGCCACTGGATCCACACAAGTTCCCCTCGCTGTTCCTGACACCATCACCACATGGGAGACTGATGCGTTCTGCCTGTCCTCAATAGGTTTCGGTCTGGCTCCTCCCGCTCTGCTGACAGTCTTCCAGCCCTTCTTCCTGGAGCTCTCCCTGCCATACTCCATAGTCCGTCTTTTGATCTGAAGGCCACGGTCTTCAGCTATCTGTCCAAGTGTATCATGGTCTGTCATGGTTTATTTACCTTTTATATAATGGATATGTATAGAGAAGGTCCCATCTTTGCTTCATGTGCTCCGTTTCATTGGCAGGTTAAAGTGACTCCAGCTTCATCCACAAACTTCACTCTTACAGAACATCCTGATCCGTACTCATCCTGTCTTTGTGCCAATGGGAGAAAGACCTTCAAATGGGTTCTCTCAGCTCCTGTTCTCGGTCAGTTTTGTACCGGCATTTTCTAAATTTGAAGCGGTGTTGCTCACTTCCTGTCTGTCACCACAGGAACGGTCAATGTGACGGTCAACGCTTCAGCTGAGCCATCCCGCACTCGATGTGGCACTGAGGCCGTGACCGTGCCGTCAAGAGGACGCGTTGACGTTGTCACTCAAAGTCTACTTGTCCTGGTAAGTGTAAAACGGCCTTCAGGAGTTTGACATTGGAACTCGTTCTGCTTTACTGATGTGATGTTTTATTGCTTTTTATAGCCTGAAGGAGTTGAAAGGACAAACACACAGAGCTGGTTACTCTGTCCAAAGGGTTTGTTTGCACTCAATGATTTATCCCTGTTCAGCCAAACATTAGCCTAATGTTCAACGCTGATCCTTTGTTCGGTCTACACGAAGCGTTCTTTCTGAAGACATGACTGTGACACTTCCGAGAAATGTAACTGAGGGATCAGCCAGATGCTCCGTTTCAGTCCTTGGTAAAGCATTTCATGGAGTAGAAAGTGACGCATTATGTTTGGCTGAATAACGTTGTTTCTGATGTGGGCTTTATGCTTATTCCCTTGTAGGGGATATAATGGGTCGTGCACTGAAGAATCTAGATGAGTTGTTACAGATGCCTTCTGGCTGTGGAGAACAGAATATGATCATTCTTGCTCCCAATATTTACGTCCTGCTGTACCTGAAGGTCACGGGCCAACTCACCGCAGCCATTCGAGAAACCGCCACAGGCTACCTTCGAATTGGTATGGATGACCAATCCACTTTAAATGTCTAGGAGCCTAAATGACAAGAAGGTTTAGTCCTGCTCTTCCCCTTAGACTATCAGACTGTCGAACTGCCTGACCAATTTACATGTGGCTTTTGACCTAATCCGGATATCAAGGACAACTGAACTACAGACACGAGGATGGTTCATACAGCACCTTTGGTCATGACAAATCCAATACATGGTGAGCTGCTTCCTGTTCTACTGTTGTGAGTGTATGAGCTGTTATGGCACTTTCGGTTTAAGTTCAGTTTGTCACCACCTTCTTCACGGCCAGGTTGACTGCCTTTGTCCTGAGGTCTTTTGGTCTAGCGGGGCAATTCATCTTCATTGATCCAAATGTCCTGCAGAGTGCAAAGGATTGGTTAAACAGCAAGCAGCGTTCAGATGGCTGTTTCATGCAACAGGGAACTCTGTACCACAGTGACATGATAGACACGTTTTAAGACAATAAACACACAATCGCGGCAATATATGGTTGGTCTGTGTTCTTTATGCCATGTTGGGTGGTTTCATAATAGATTATATTTATAATGCAATGCTATTCCACATAGCTTTTAGCATTGTATATTTTCTGTCAGATTTTTTGACCCGAAGTTACATGAGATCACATATTGTTATATAAAACACTCGACTTATAAATTATAAAGTGATATGAAGCAAGTTTTGAAGCAAGGTTGCTAGGCAACGTGGGGGAGAGGACGCTGGCGTTGTCTGTTCGCCGCTTCTCCACCCACAACAAATCATGTTAATGTACTATTAGATTTACATTTTATTTTATGTCCTTATGTTTGTGACTAGTCTAACAGTCAGAGCTACAATTGGGACTGTTGCTGATTGCTGGCAGCCACTGAGAGGTCGTTGAGAGGTCGTTGTTCGTCGTTTCGCCGTTTTCATACGCTTCTCTAATGTTTACGTTTGAATTGCTGCGGTTGGTTTCTGGTTTGGAGGACATTTGATGTTTCTCGCCACTGGTGCTCACTGGTGGTCTCCCTTGGGCTTGGGCTGCATGGTGGCTGAAGTTTGCACCGGGCTAGCGTCATCCGGGCTCTCGTCGTCGGCGTCCGGCATGATGTTGGGATGTTCTGCTTCTCGGCTGCGCCGCTGTTCCGTCCTGCATTGCGACCGTGGAACGGCTTGGACATCTGCGCCGGCCCCGGTGTGTCCACAGAAGTGCCCGGAGGAATGTTCTGCCTCCTGCATGGTGCTGCAGCGATCCCCATCGTTTGAATCATCATGAAGAAGACCCATCATCTGGTCTTCAGCTGTCGTGCCTCGGCGATGTCATCGGGACACTGCCGCTGGGAGAAATCTGAAACATGGAGTGGACCACAGTGTGCTGCGGAGCTAACAGTGTGCTGCGGAGCTAACAGAGACTTCCACCATCAGCTGTTTTCTGTCCACCATCAGCTCTGTTTCTGTTCACCATCAGCTCTGTTTCTGTTCACCATCAGCTCTGTTTCTGTTCTGTTTTCTGTGTTGGTTGATTGTTTGTAGTATTCTATATTTTTACTTGTTATTCATTTTTTGTTGTTATTCCCCCCCCCCCCCCCCCTTTGTTGCACTTTGAGATTCTTCGGAATGAAAAGTGCATTATAAATAAAATCTATTATTATTATTATTATTATTATTATTATTAAGTTTTGAATAAAACATGATTTTAATCGTATAAATTTAATCGTAAAAAAAATCGCTTGCCCTAGATGCACCTGCCACTGAGTAAATACTTAATTTTTATGAACATTTTCTAAATGTAAAACTACTGAAATGCTTATTTGGACGAAATGCATTCGATAGAGTCTCAGTGGGGGTAAAGTAAGAGGTTTGATTTAGAAATGAGGTTTGAATAGAACAGTTTGAATAGAGAGTCGTTAGTAATTATAATGCAGACAAAAGAATAATAATTAGAGCCACAACCAGTCCGCAGAAGTGTGAATGTGTGCCGGGGAGACAAACTGAATGGGGCAGTTTGCACCTCAAAACAATAGAGGCAATATACTGAATGAAAGCTGAGAAGACATGGCAATAAACATCAGTTGATATTTTAGAGATATCTCAAAATAAAATCACATGAAACGATCTTGTAAAACGTTTAATAACATTCCGAGTTTTAGACTTATCATCTTCAGATCTGAAATACAGTATAACATGGTCAGACTTGTGGCTTTAGCTGTAGTGCATTTCTAGATTCCTCCAAGGCCAACTTCAATTTTATTTTCATAAAGATATTTCATACAAATACATTTCTAATAACTTTACAAAATTTTGAAGCTTATTATAGATTTTTTTGATTATAAAAAATATTATCATTTTGACTGTACAGTAAACTGCCAGGTGTCTGCTTTCAAATGAGACCATAATTATGCTTTTAGTGCAAAGGATTCACCAACTGTATTTGTTTCAGTCTGAGTATGCATTTCCTAGGATTTTTTTTAAAAGTTGTGATTTAGGTTAACAGGTTAATCTGGTGCTTGTTTTCAGGACACAGTGGTGGCTCTTCATGCCCTGTCCGTGTATGCTGCTCAAGTGTTTAGTTTGGACAGCTCCAGCACCGTTACTGTACAGTCCTCTGTGGTAGGAGGAGACTCTTATAGTTTAACCGTGAATCGGGACAACAGGCTGCTGTATCAGGAGAAACCGCTGAAGAACTTTCCTGGCAAATATAGTGTTAAAGCCTCAGGATCCGTGCAGGTCTGTATCTTCACCTCCTGTGTCTTGTGCAAACCCAGTTTATTAAAAATCTCTCCGTACGTAAAAAAAAAAAAAAAAAAAAAATATTTCCCCCTCTATTTCTCCTTTCTTCTTTCCTTTTCTGGTCTTTGCTACTCTGAGCCGTGTACAAATCTTAGTATTTAGGGCACTTTTTGTGTTTCGTTGCCTCTTCTTGACGGATCGCTTCCTGTTCTCCTGAGTTGTAAGTCGCTTTGGATAAAAGCGTCTGCTAAATGCATCAATGTAAATGTAAATGTAAATGTAATGTACTATAGATTGCATGTTTCTACAACATCCCAACACCCGTTAAAGTCACCAGGACACTGAGTGTTGAAGCGGCGGTTAAGGGAGACTGCCAACGGCTGGGAGCCAATCTCAAGTTGAACTTCATAGTGAAGTGAGGATGGCTTTGGCTTGGTTTCCTGAAACCAGCTCTTGTTTGACTCTTGCAAAAGGGAGCTGTGGTGATCCGGTTGACTAAACTACTAATTTCCCCCATTACCCATTCAGATACAACGGTGTAAAAGCAAGCACTAACATGGTTATCGTGGACATTAAGCTCCTGTCAGGCTTCACCGCAGATACGTCACCGGTTTGTGTTCAAGATGATTTAGTCCCAAGATGCTAGAAGCTCCTTCAAATATAATTGTCTGTCTGTAAACTATGGTTTTCCCCTCAGCTTGGATCTCCACCCCAGTCGTTTGCTCCGCTAGTGGAGCGTGTTGACGCAGATGATGATCATGTCCTAGTGTATCTGAAAGAGGTGAGACCTTGTACACTGGGTATATTCACTAGCTGCCATCTTCGAATACTGTTCATCCTTTCGGTCTCGTAGGTTCCCCAAGGAGTCCCCATGAGCTACACTCTTCGGCTGAACCAGGTTCTTGCAGTGAAAAATCTCAAGCCAGCAGTCATCAACATTTATGACTACTATCAGCCAAGTACGCTTTCATCCTAATCGTGCTTTGCTCTGGCTGAACTCACTGAAATTGATCAAGCTCACTTCATGTTCCTCTTTCAGGTGACGCGTTTGAGACCACCTACACGTCACCCTGTCCATGATTTGACTCGGTACTGGCTGCAAGACATGACTCAAATAAAGTTGATTTTATACAATCAGTCTTTGTTGCCTCGTGTGCACTCAAATTGTCTAAAGATTTATGCATGATTACATGGTTTAAAGTTGCCCTAGAATGATTTGAAACAATATTTCAAATTGTCCTGATATCTAAATAGAGGGTATGTGGCTTATTTAAGGTCAGCTTGTCCAGATCCGGTTTTACAGGTCCATTTACAACCCTAGAAATTCTCCCTAGGATCTAATGCTCTGTTTTCGCCTTATTTGGAAGGGCCGTGAATATTAATGCAGAGTTCTGCTCTGATTGGCTGTTTCACTGCACCGCTAACACATCTATACCATCTGTCATGGCAATGATTTGACAATGATAGCTTCTTAACTTTGAATCACGAACTGAACTGGGTACCGTGTAAATATGTTGTTTGTACAGTAGCGTTACCGTTTGACAGTAGAGTCCTGATTTAAAAGTTGCTTGAGTTAGACAAACAAAGTAATGTAGAAGCCACTCAAAATAGTCAGTGTCATGTTTGCTACTCACCTGCTGCAAAATAAACATACTTCAGTCCTCAAATGTATATTTATTTCACAAGTTGGCTAAAGCCTTGTCAAATGACTATTGTTTCAACTTGGATGGTGGAGAAGGTGACGTTAGCTACAAGGATCGAGTGAGCGACCTGTGAGCAACTAAACAGTAGTAGTTAGATCTAGACAACACAGGATATTATTGTAATGTTGTCTTACTAAGAAACTTTCAATTTAATCAGAAATGGGTTCGTCAGTCAAGAAGTGGATACAATCACTACTTACTGTTTGCAGGAATTTGGTTGTTATCGACCCTTTCTTCAAGACACTGAGCGAATCCTGCTTGATATTGTCCCAGGTTAGAAAAAACTCTCCGTGGTGAAATGGGCTTAGCAAACAAACAACTTTGAATTAAATTGTTGCAGTATCCAATAAACATCAACCATGACTGTTGACTTTTTTTTTTTTATCTGTGGGAAGAGGATGAAAAGTCCTCACATCCCCTGCACAGCCTGGAACATGACATTTATTTCCATGATCTGCCGTTTTCGCTATCCTCGCGTGACGCTTGTTTATCTGCTGAATTCCGCCTGAAAATTAACATGGGCTGACATGCAAATCTTAGGGGCGTACATATTAAGGATCCCAGCGATTGCGTCACAGGTGGCGTTAGGTTGAAAATGGACTTTTTTTTCCGTGGTGTTTTTCACAAACAAGATTTACATATAAAGGAGAAGGCAATAGTGTTTGAGACTCACTGTATGTGATGGCCAAGTACTGAACTCTTTTTATTTAACTATGGCAAGGTTAGTTAAATTTTTCATTCTAGGGAACCTTTAACATACAAATTCCTGAACTTAATGTGCATATAAAATAAAGAAATTGACAACATATTCAAGAGATCACGATTTTGGGTTTTTGCAAAGATAAAAAAGGATGCAACGGTCAGATTAGTAGGGTTAAAATGTATTTATTATGCTACAAAGACAAAATAAATGGGCAGCTGTTTCTTAAACAAGACCACAAAATGAGCAAGTTTAAGCCAATATTAATATATAGAAGATAGATGAATTAAACCTGTCACACAAGTTGTCGCGCTTGTGATATCGTCATGGGTCACATGATAACGTCAACATGGCGCATAAAGTGCGGATCGCATTCATACTTAACGAGATCTGGGGTGCTTCCCAATTCTTATTTGTGCAACCTCATTTCCTTTCCTAGCTTCCGAGGAAAAGACGCGAGGGCGGAGGAATTGAATCAAGATATATCCTCGCTCCCTTTAACGTCACTTCAAAGCGGCGTCAATTAATGATGACAGCTGGATTTAGTCGGGATTCTTGAACATTAGAGATAACTATTTATATTGTAAGCTTCAGCCTCCACAAAATACCATATTTGTCCATATTTTAATCAATATTACCAGTTATTATTAACAACGAATTCCAGTTATTAACTGCTTTTTCGTTGTATAATATTAGTTTCTATTTGTTTCTTTCATTTTCTTGTGCTTTGATATAATTCTGCAACTGTCAGGTGTTGTTATTTGACAAAAATTTGTGTCTTGTACATGTAAATATGATAATAAATTAATAAATAAATGTGGCACGATGTGAAGGGGGAGGAGAATTAAAGCTTGCGTCACATTTAGTCGATAAAACCCTTCCGCAAAGGATACTCCAGTGTATCCTCGCTCATGACTCCTTAGGAGGCATCCTCACTCCTCCATCCTCGACTCCTCACGGTGCAATTAGAGAATTGAGATCTACAAGATGGCTGAGCTCCATCAGTTTCCGGGTCATAGGATGGAGGACGGAGGAGCGAGGAAACGAGGAGGGATATTAAAAAGCACCCCTGAAAATATAGTACCTACTCTTTTAGCGCTCGTTAAGTAAGTATTTATTGAAATTGAGCACCTAGTCAATGAGTATGCAGTTCCGAACGCAGCCCGTGTCACTTTGGCAACCCTGTGATTAATTACCGGGGCTCCGCCCTAAATACGCCCTGATTGCCTGTGAGTGCTAATTCAAACTGATCCCAATTATTAAGAGCCTTTCAATAATGTTGCCATCAGAACAAATAATTCAGAGTTAAGCTGTAGAGCAGTGTGAATCTGTACAGAAGTGCTGCAGGTTTTTGAGAGCCTTCTGTGTGGTCTTGGTTGATTTCTCCTCATGGCGGGGAGGGAGGTTTGTGTTTGGAAAGGGCTCCTTTTAGCTCTATTCCTCTTTGCTGTCGATGGACAGAAAAGGCCGTAAGTACCATGGGCTTTGAAGTGAACTGTTTTTTTTTTTTTCCTCTCCCCCTTCTCCTTCACAGGTCTCCAACAACTCTGAATCCCTTTCCATGTTCAAGGATTATTTATTTTTTTCCCTTCATGTTTTCACAGATTATTTATGGTGATGTTCCCTGCAGTGACAGAGTCTGGGTCTGATGCCAAATTGTGTGCAAGTCTTCTGCAACCGCAAGAGAGTCTTACAATGACCGTTTCTCTGCTTGATGACACAAACAGCACGACTCAACTTGTGCAGCAGGTTTCTTCTAAGCCATTTCACCGCTGCTTTCGTTTCCAGGTCTGTTATCATGAGACTTGTGGCTTTTTCTTGTCTGGTTTGTTGTATGTTAACTGTAGTTTCTCTACAGGCTCCTAGAGTAGATGGAGAATCTGTGCAGAAGCTGAAGGTGGAAGTTCAAGGGAGTGTCTTCAGAGCGACCGAAGAGAGGAAAGTCATGTTCAGACGTTACCTGCCTTTGACCTTCATCCAAACAGACAAAGCCATCTACAATCCAGGACAAACAGGTGAGCAGTGCATGACCCATGGTTGAATATTGGCGCTGTAGAAAAAAAACACTAGCACCAGTTCTGATAATTTGTGTAATGCTATTTATGTGAGCGTTTGTTGCTGTTTTTGCAGTGAATTTCAGAGTTGTCACCATGGATGCTAAATTTGTGCCTCTTGATCAGATGGTAAGGCCTGACCATAATCAAACTGCAAATTATTCTTATGTGCAGCGTTTTCCTCTTTCTTCACTGACTACTGCATCAGTGTTCTCTTAAATGCCTAATATTCCTGTATTTGTGTCTTGCAGTACAATCTGGTGGCGGTGGAGGTAAGACTTTTCTCCAGTGCAAGTCTTTGAATGGAGGTGATGAAGGTTTTTGTACTCTGTTTGTAGTTTTTCCTCTGATCTGCTAACTGTTTTCATAGGACAATCATAATAACCGGATTGGCCAGTGGACTAACGTTTCCTCAACGGGGTGGATCTTGCAGCTTTCTCACAAGTTAAACCCAGAGGCTCAGATAGGGATGTATACACTAAAGGCTTTTATTGGTGACCAAATGACCTCCCATGTTTTTGAGGTGAAAAAATATGGTAAGTCGTTGTTCCTCTAATGTGCAGCAGTTCAACGACGGATCTGAGCTCCTGTTCAAGTTTGTTTCCTACTTTAGTTTTGCCGAAGTTTGATGTGACCGTAAACATCCCACAGACGTACAGCGTTGCTGATGTGGGACTGAAAGTTGAGGCTTGTGCCAAGTGAGTGAAGCTTTTTATTTTCTTATCTTGTGGTTGGTCAGTTCTAGACGTTAGTTGTGATGTTTCCCAGATACACATATGGCCAACCTGTACCTGGTCAAGTGTTGGTGGAAGTGTGTCGTGAGCCATTTCCATATGTTGTGGTTCCTGGGGTGAGCCGTCGTTGCCTGGCTCAAACTGCACAGGTTTGACTCCTGCCTTACAATGGAGGGTTTTTCTTCTACTTGACTTCAATGTGACCACTTCTGTTCTGCTACCAGATGAATGCTACTGGCTGTGCTGTCCTTGCTGTCGCTACATCAGTGTTTTTTGGCACTGCGCTTGAAAATGATATGCAAGACACATTTCTTGTAAATGTGACCGTCACTGAGGAGGGAACAGGTGAGCTATTGGCTGATCTGAGCCAACGGCTCTCTATGGCGGGAGTTGACCTGTTTGTTAGTTTTTTTGTTTTTTGTTTTGTTTTTTCAGCTGTAGTGATGTCAAAATCTGCAACGGTGTCCATTACATTTGAAGTCGGCAAGGTCACGTTTGTGGACATCCCAGATTATTTTGAACCTGGATTAACGATTAATGGAAAGGTAACTTTTATCCCTGGTTGCAGAAGCCTTTACACTGGTTTCCTTTCCTGACCTTGGTCACTCCTACCAGCTATCAGTGTCTCGTTTTGATGGCACCCCAATTGGAAGCAAAGCTGTGTATCTCCTGGATGGTAACAGCTGGCCAAACAAACTGCTGCTGAATCTGACCACAAACCAGAACGGACTGGCCACGTTCTCCCTCAACACTGCTAATCTTCCAAAAGCTGATCTCAATCTGGTGGTACGATTTGCTCTTTATATTTTGTGACTGTCGACCACTCACTCTTGCAAGAGACCAATTCCATTCACTGTTCCCCAGGCGAGTGTGACTCCAGTGGTTGGTTATGGTTACAAATCCCCATACTTCACTACAGATACGAGGGTTGTTCAACTTCTCCGACCCGTTTCTCCTGACAACCCATCATTTAGTGAACTGACTATAGTGACACTCGAGCAGCCACTCAAATGTGGTGCTGTGTTTCCAGTGACCGTGAAGTATTCTTTTGTTGGAGAGACTGGCGACTACAGCGCTGATATCGTCTATATGGTGAGTGGACATTTTAATTTGTGTGCTGGTCTGTTTGTTCAGCATCTTGTATTGTCTTCTGTCAGGTCCTGTCCAGAGGCGTGATTGTCCTCCATGGATTTCAGAGAGTCAGAGCAAGCGCTTCTAATACTGTCACGAGTGGCTCGGTGTCGTTCCAACTGTCTGTCAGTGTCGCTATGGCTCCAGCAGTGCAGATTCTGGTCTACTGCGTTCTGCCCAGTGAGAATGTAGTTGCAGCTACGGTGTCTTTTGAGACGGAAAGGTGTTTCCAAAACCAGGTATGATGTGCGCTAGCATATTTTGGCTTTATGTGGGGAATGGTGACGTGCCTTACAGAGCATTGATCCTTGTTCCAGGTGTCTCTACGGTTCTCTCCTGCTACAGCTGTTCCTGCTGAGGGAAATGTTCTGACGGTCTCTGCTCAAGCAGGCTCTCTGTGTGGCCTTAGTGCTGTAGATCAGAGCGTCCGGATCTTGGAGCCAGGAAGACGCCTGAGTGCTGAAATGGTATCCATGTGCAGTTGCTCTTTAAATCCTTGAGCTTGCTTGACATTCAGGTTCAGCTTTAGAATTTGTGTAATGCTGACAAACCTATGCTATTATAGGGCTGTTATGATTACAGCAGTGTTGTACCTTGCGCTGTAACGCCTTACATTATAAACTCTGAACATAACATGCCAAAAGGCTTTTAGTGCAATATTTTTACAGAAAGCAATTGTTTCATGGTCCCAGGTGTTTGACTTGCTCCCAGTGCGCTCACTATCAGGTTACCCGTACAGTGTTGAGGATGAACCATGTTTTGGTTTTCCACCCCGTCGAGCTGTTGAGGCTGCTGTAGGGAGGATTTATCCTCCCTACACTGTTCCTACAAATCAAGCCTACACAGCATTCAAGGTAGAAAATATTCATAGCCATGTAGTCACTGAATAAGACTCAAGTCAATGACTATTGTTTTGACTCGTTACTATTACAGAGCCTGGGAATGAAGATCGCAACAAATCTTGCTGTACGAGCCCCTCCATGCCGGCTGTATTCTCGCTTTCCAGATGGTAGGTTATTTTAGTGAGACTGTCAATGACCTGGTGAACTTGCCTTCAGTTATTGGAGCTTATTCCTCATTCTTTGTGATATATTTGCATAGTCTGCAGAATAAATATTCTAATATACCAAGAGTGTGTGAAATTGCTTGTCCCTTTCACTGGTGAATCGTCGTGTTTTTTTTTACAAGCAAGTGCTGGAGGCGACGCTTCCTCTTCTGATGTGACCATCAGGACTTACTTTCCAGAAACCTGGTTCTGGCAGCTTGCTCAAGTGGGGTTAGTGAAGGATCTTGTTCCTTCTGAAGTACGTACTAGTAAACTCACGAATTCCCCTTTATTGCTCTTCTGCTGTCCTTCAGAGCCACTGGATCCACACAAGTTCCCCTCACTGTTCCTGACACCATCACCACATGGGAGACTGAGGCGTTCTGCCTGTCCTCAATAGGTTTCGGTCTGGCTCCTCCCGCTCTGCTGACGGTCTTCCAGCCCTTCTTCCTGGAGCTCTCCCTGCCATACTCTATAGTCCGTGGGGAGTCTTTTGATCTGAAGGCCACGGTCTTCAGCTATCTGTCCAAGTGTATCATGGTCTGTCATGGTTTATTTACCTTTTATATAATGGATATGTATAGAGAAGGTCCCATCTTTGCTTCATGTGCTCCGTTTCATTGGCAGGTTAAAGTGACTCCAGCTTCATCCACAAACTTCACTCTTACAGAATATCCTGATCCGTACTCATCCTGTCTTTGTGCCAATGGGAGAAAGACCTTCAAATGGGTTCTCTCAGCTTCTGTTCTCGGTCAGTTTTGTACCGGCAGTTTCTAAATTTGAAGTGAACGGTGTTGCTCACTTCCTGTCTGTCACCACAGGAACGGTCAATGTGACGGTCAACGCTTCAGCCGAGCCATCCCGCACTCGATGTGGCACTGAGGCAGTGACCGTGCCGTCCAGAGGACGCGTTGACGTTGTCACTCGAAGTCTACTTGTCCTGGTAAGTGTAAAACGGCCTTCAGGAGTTTGACATTGGAACTCATTCTGCTTTACTGATGTGGTGTTTTATTGCTTTTTATAGCCTGAAGGAGTTGAAAGGACAAACACCCAGAGTTGGTTACTGTGTCCAAAGGGTTTGTTTGCACTCAATGATTTATCCCTGTTCAGCCAAACATTAGCCTAGTGTTCAACGCTGATCCTTTGTTCGGTCTACAGGAAGCGTTCTTTCTGAAGACGTGACTGTGACACTTCCGAGAAATGTAATTGAGGGATCAGCCAGATGCTCCGTTTCAGTCCTTGGTAAAGCATTTCATGGAGTAGAAAGTGACGCATTATGTTTGTCTGAATAACGTTGTTTCTGATGTGGGCTTTATGCTTCTCCTCTTGTAGGGGATATAATGGGTCGTGCACTGAAGAATCTAGATGGGTTGTTACAGATGCCTTCTGGCTGTGGAGAACAGAATATGATCATTCTTGCTCCCAATATTTACGTCCTGCTGTACCTGAAGGTCACGGGGCAACTCACTGCAGCCATTCGAGAGACCGCCACAGGCTACCTTCGAATCGGTATGGACGACCAATCCACTTTAAATGTCTAGGAGCCTAAATGACAAGAAGGTTTAGTCCTGCTCTTCCCCTTAGGCTATCAGACTGTCTAACTGCCTGACTAATTTACATGTGGCTTTTGACCTAATCAGGATATCAAGGACAACTGAACTACAGACACGAGGATGGTTCATACAGCACCTTCGGTCATGACGAATCCAATACATGGTGAGCTGCTTCCTGTTCTACTGTTGTGAGTGTATGAGCTGTTATGGCACTTTCGGTTTAAGTTCAGTTTGTCACCACCTTCTTCACGGCCAGGTTGACTGCCTTTGTCCTGAGGTCTTTTGGTCTAGCGGGGCAATTCATCTTCATTGATCCAAATGTCCTGCAGACTGCAAAGGATTGGTTGATCAGCAAGCAGCGTTCAGATGGCTGTTTCATGCAACAGGGAACTCTGTACCACAGTGACATGAAGGTGCCTTATACGTTTCTTAATGCTCGAACCAATAGACTTGGTATGTTCTAAATCTTTTGTTTTTTAGGGGGGAGTTGGCGACCACGTGACCATGACTGGCTACGTTGTGGCGTCATTGCTTGAATTAGGCGTCCCTGCCACGGTAAAACATCTCGTAGTTGTATGTGTTCCTTGCAGGTGACCTTGCTGCCTGACGCTTACTTTGATTTCAGGATCCCGTCATTACCAACGCTCTGTCCTGCTTGAGGCCTGTCATTGGGAACCTGGGAAACACTTATGCCACGGCTCTGCTTGCCTACACCTTCAGTCTAGCTGGAGAGACCACCACTCGATCTCAGCTTTTAACTACCTTGGACAACCTTGCCATTTCTGAAGGTGACATTTACACCAGCCTCTTGATATTGGTTATCGCCTTTGCCATCAACTTTCTCCCCTCCATCTCCTCCTAAGGCACTAAGCTCCATTGGTCCCAGACGACATCTGGTGATACTCTAGCGGTTGAGATCAGCGCTTACGTGCTGTTAGCGGTTCTCGCTGTTCAGCCTCTCACGACGGCTAATCTGGGCTATGCTAACCGCATTGTCAACTGGCTGGTGACCCAGCAGAATCCCTATGGAGGCTTCTCCTCGACACAGGTGCCTCTGACTACCAAACATGAGCACGCTCATTAAGTGGGGTTTTTAATCTGGTGCTTGTTTTCAGGACACTGTGGTGGCTCTTCATGCCCTGTCTGTGTACGCTGCTCAAGTGTTTAGTTTGGACGGCTTCAGCACCGTTACTGTACAGTCCTCAGTGGTAGGAGGAGACTCTTATAGTTTCACCGTGAATCGGGATAACAGGCTGCTGTATCAGGAGAAACCGCTGAAGAACGTTCCTGGCAAATATAGTGTTAAAGCCTCAGGATCCAACTGTGTGTCTGTGCAGGTCTGTATCTTCACCTCCTGTGTCTTGTGCAAATCCAATTTCTTAAAAAGCTCTCCGTACTATAGATTGCATGTTTCTACAACATCCCAACACCCGTTAAATTCACCAGGACACTGAGTGTTGAAGCGGCGGTTAAGGGAGACTGCCAACGGCTTGGAGCCAATCTCAAGTTGAACTTCATAGTGACGTAAGGCTATCTTTGGCTTGGTTTCCTGAAACCAACTCTTGTTTGACTCTTGCATTGATCCTGTTGACTAAACCACTTATTTCCCCCATTACACATTCAGATACAACGGTGTAAAAGCAAGCACTAACATGGTTATCGTGGACATTAAGCTCCTGTCAGGCTTCACTGCAGATACGTCACCGGTTTGTGTTCAAGATGATTTGGTCCCAAGATGCTAGAAGCTCCTTCAAATATAATTGTCTGTCTGTAAACTATGGTTTTCCCCTCAGCTTGGATCTCCACCCCAGTCGTTTGCTCCGCTAGTGGAGCGTGTTGACGCAGATGATGATCATGTCCTAGTGTATCTGAAAGAGGTGAGACCTTGTACACTGGGTATATTCACTAGCTGCCATCTTCGAATACTGTTCATCCTTTCGGTCTCGTAGGTTCCCCAAGGAGTCCCCATGAGCTACACTCTTCGGCTGAACCAGGTTCTTGCAGTGAAAAATCTCAAGCCAGCAGTCATCAACATTTATGACTACTATCAGCCAAGTACGCTTTTTTTCCTAATCGTGCTTTGCTCTGGCTGAACTCACTGAAATTGATCAAGCTCACTTCATGTTCCTCTTTCAGGTGATGCGTTTGAGACCACCTACACGTCACCCTGTCCATGATTTGACTCGGTACTGGCTGCAAGACATGACTCAAATAAAATTGATTTTATACAATCAGTCTTTGTTGCCTCGTGTGCACTCAAATTGTCTAAAGATTTATGCATGATTACATGGTTTTAAAGGTGCCCTAGAATGATTTGAAACAATATTTCAAATTGTTCTGATATCTAAATAGAGGGTATGTGGCTTATTTAAGGTCAGCTTGTCCAGATACGGTTTTACGGGTCCGTTTACATCCCTAGAAATTCTCCCTAGGATCTAATGCTCTGTTTTCGCCTTATTTGGAAGGGCTGTGACTATTAATGCAGAGTTCTGCTCTTATTGGCTGTTTCACTGCTCAGCTAACACATCTATACCATCTGTCATGGCAATGATTTGACAATGACAGCTTGACTTTGAATCGCGAACTGAACTGGGTAGTGTGTAAATGTTGTTTGTACAGTAACTTTACAGTTTGACCGTAGAGTACTGATTTAAAAATTGCTTGAGTTAGCCAAACCAAGTGGTGTAGAAGCCACTCAAAATAGTCAGTGTCATGTCTACTACTCACCTGCTGCAAAATAAACATGCTTCAGTTCTCAATGGTGGAGAAGGTGACATTAGCTTCAAGGATTGAGTGAGCGCTCTAAGCAACTAAACAGTAGTAGTAGTGTTGTTGGCTTCTAAACTGTGTTAATGATGAAATGTAGGCTAATTTAGATTTCACTCCGTCAAAAGGGATCGACATGTGTCTCTACTGTTGTATTTTATGACAACACTGGCAGGAAAATTACCGGTTGTCATTTGACAAACTGTTGTGTGCAAGTTTCCAATACTAGCATCTTGCGTTCGATCGAGACAACACGGGATATCATCGGAATGTTGTCTTGGTAAGAAACTTTCAATTTAATCAGAAATGGGTTTGACAGTCAAGAAGTGGATAAAATCAGTACTTGCTGCTTGAAGGGCCGATTCCAACCATATTCCTGCAAGATGCTGAGCGAATTTTTCATTCTAGGCATGTCTTTTTCATTCTTGTCTGTTGTAGCAACGGCATATATTTGGCTTAGGATCAATTTAATAGGTCAGAAGTAATATAATGACATGTTCAGGGAATCTCTAATATGAAGCTAGAAAACCCACGACTGCCTGTGACTGTGGTTTATTTGAGTTCTTTAACCAAATAAATCAAATTAAACTCAAATTATTTGAGTTCTTTAACCAAATTAACCTCAGCCGGATCGTGGGCGGGAAGGTTGTCGCAAGTGGCGTGTCTCTACTTTTAATTATACAAACTATTCAATCAGCTATCCCAAACTATGCATCACTTGAAAGCTAAAACAAGATTCATTTTCTCAACTCGTTTTGCAATAAATACACCAGAGAGGAAAGGGTTTAATGAAATGCTAAAGCACTAGCTATTTAAACGTTAGCGTAATAAACGCGGTACTCATCTTTAATCTCCCTTTTGTGCAGATCAGATCGGACGAGTCCAAGAAACAACAGCATAGTACATGTCCGTGTAAGAGTCCACTCTTCAAATTCTCACTTTTTAATCCAAACAACGAAAGAATAAGGGCAAAAACTAAAAATCCTCGTTGTTTGCATGAGAGTAATCAATCATGTCCATTTTCGAGTTTTTGTCACAGTTTTTATTTTGTGTTTTTTTGCCAGTTAAATCCTGAGGAGGATCTTGCATTTTATAGAGGAATCATTTCAGTTGAAAAACAAGTGATTTAATTTATTTAGTGAATTTTTATCTGTCACGATAAAGTGTTTTGTTTAATATCTAGATGTTTGCAATGATAATTACGTAACTGCAGAACACCCGGAGATACGGAGTGTTGATGAAAAATATCCAGTGAACTATAATGTTGGCTAATGAAATTATATTGAGTTAGATTCCTTAAGGTGGTGTTTTAATGTAGGGCACTTCAGGTTCACTCACAGAATCTCGATCATCATCCTCAGAACACACTGTCCAACTGTGAAACAATCTCCTCTTTGGGGAACGACGGCTTGTGGTACCCATCACAGAGAGCTTTTTCATTGATTCCAGATCGATCCCGGGATGGGGACCTAGTAACATTGCCAGGATCAGTCTCGGAATTGCTCCCTGTGTGGTGAGTGTAAGTGGTGGTGTGTCGCAGTGATGGCGCTTAAGCATAATGTAGGATATTAATGTACATTGCTTGAGTGGTTAGGCACTTACAATTATACCCTATTTCTTTTCAGTCCTCCTAGCAAACGTTGACAGTGTAAACTCCACCTGTTTGGCCCAACGTAGGAATCCAACAGCTGGTCGAAGGAATACTGCATGTTCGTCTTTTCAGGCGCTTCTATAAAGGACACTGGACTTCCGGTTGGAGCGGCGCCATGTAAAGACGTAGAGTTGTCGAGCTCCCCACAAACGACTTCAAATTCCGTTTTATATAGCTCTTATTTTATGTACTAGCATCCTAAAGCTGCCTTTGTGTGCAAGTAAGGGCTTAACAGTCGGTTTTAATCCAGTTTGAGCCACTTTTGAAGCGAAATGAACAAGAGCCGGAGTAACCGCAGAGATGCAGAATCTGCTGCTAGCACAAATGCTAATGTCGAACCCCAAACTACTTCAAAGAAGGACGCAACGAGCGATAACTACGTTGTTCTCCAAGCAATCAATTCACTCAAAGAGGACCTGATTGCAAAAATCGAAGAAAACGCTGCTGCCCAATCATCTGAACTCTGCAGCCAAGTTGACCAGCTCCGGACCGAGTTACGCAATGCCGTGGAGCACGTCAATACCAGAGTGGAAGCAGCGGAGGAACGTGTGACTGGACTGGAGTCCGCGATGGGGGGATATTCGGACTCCATTACTACCCTTGAGAAGGAGTTTATCGCTATGAAAAAGGAGTTGGCCGTACTGAAAGAACGGAGTGAGGATCTGGAGGCGAGGTCACGACGCTCAAACATTCGCATTACAGGAGTAAAAGAGGGACGAGAGCACGGCAAACAGATAACTGAGTTTGTGGCCGGTCTCTTGAAAGAGGCCCTCAACCTCGAGAAAACTCCACTCTTAGACCGAGCACATCGTACCCTTCGCAGCAGACCAACTGACGACAATGAACCACCGCGCGCCTTTGTGGTGAGGTGTCACTATTTCCCTGAAAAAGAAGACATTTTGAAGAAAGCCACGGAAATGAAGTTAGTCACTACAGTCCACGGCGATCGAATACGGATCCTCCCCGATTTCACCCAGATGGTGAGCAAACAGCGAGCAGCTTTCAACGAGGTGAGGAGCTTACTCCGCAATTGTGAGGGGGTTCGCTTTGGACTGAGATACCCTGCAATTTTGAGGATCACGACACGGGATGGGAAAGAGACAAGCTTCAAGGACCCGGTAAAAGCTAAAGACTTCATTTTGAAGAACCTGACTAGTAAGGACAAGTGACGATCGTGCATATACCAGACGCTGGCGGTTGGCTAAACATGAGCAGCAGGTTATTGACTGGGTAGTCCAAGTTTATATTCAGGTTATGTTACATTATTATGGTTACCCGATGTTAAATCTTGCTCATTGTCTGCGTATTATTTACCCTACGTTGATATTGAGTCCTGGGTAAGCAGCCGACGCTATATGCTATATAAACGCTGTATCTAGGGGACACTACAAGCGGATGCGTGTTTTCCGTCTCTGACAACTGCGGCTCAATGTTTGCTAAGGATTCTGGTTTGAAGAGCCTAGCCAGTGGAGGTGATCAGCAGCCGCGTGGCTAATGAAGCGTTTAACGCCAATGCCGAACTTACAACTTTGACGGAAAGACGCTACTTCTAACAGCATCACCTTTTTGCTCGTTCTTCTAACTAACACATATGTTCAATGTCATCACTTCTGGGGTTTGGGGTTCAGCTTGGAAGTTTAACTATTATAAGAGCCTTATACTATTCTTTTTCTAAGTGAGGGCTCACATGGTAAGCTATTTGGGAGTAGGGTTAACTGGAAGAAACTGCGGTTTCAAACGCAAGGATTAATAATATATTTTGTTTAATGTCAGTCTTTTGTTCTGTTGTGGATAATCATGCCTGTGTTGTCTGTGTGTTTAGGGACCCCAATACATCGGTGTATTTTTTTTCTTCTCCTTTTTTCTTTTTCTTTCTCTTTCTTCACAAAACCATGGCCTTCTTAGTACTGCTGATGAACCAACATAAGTAGAGGCGAAACGAGGCTAGTCAGTTGGAATGTACGGGGGCTAAATCACCCAGTGAAACGAAACCAGGTATTCACCCACATTAACAATTTGAAATCTGACATAGTATATTTACAAGAGACTCATTTATTGAACAAGGACCATGTCAAACTACACAGAGGAGGCTTTACACAAATATACCATTCTAAATTTAATAGTAAGAGTGGGGGGGTTGCTGTTATTATACATAAGAACGTACAGTTTGTTGAAGAGGCCACTTTGATGGATAAAAATGGTCGATATGTAATAATTCAAGGCAAACTTTTCAACATGCCCGTGGTCATGGCCAATGTGTACGCACCCAATTGGGATAATGTACAATTTTTTAGTGATCTCTTCTCACTTTTACCCAGTCTTGACACATATAATTTAATTTTAGGAGGGGATCTGAACTGTGTCCTACACCCAATTCTGGATCGCTCTAGTTCCACAATTATTGCAGAAAGTAAATCGGCGCAATGTATCAATTCATTTCTCCAGACATATGGTGTAAGTGACCCCTGGAGATTTAAGTATCCATCATCGAAACAATTTTCTTTCTATTCACCGGTACATAAAACGTATTCCAGGATTGATTACTTTCTGTTGGACAGGAAACTACTCCCCCTAATGACACAAGTAGAGTATGGCAACATAGTTATTTCGGATCATAGTCCAGTAGTACTAAAGCTTTGTTTCCCAGGTAATGTAATCCCCCAGCGTACATGGCGCTTAAACTCAAGGCTTCTGGCAGATGACTCTTTTGTTAAATTCATAGATGCTCAAAATGACTTCTTTCTCGAGACAAACGAATCCCCAGAAATAAGTTATAGTATTCTATGGGATACTTTGAAAGCATTTATAAGGGGACAAATTATCTCCTATCAAGCTAGCGCAAAAAAAAAGGAAATCAAAGCGGATTACAGAAATAATAAATAAAATAAATACAATTGATCAGCCACATTCAACATTGTCTTCTGATGACCTGCACAAGGAGAGACTCCTGTTACAAACGGAATTTGACTCCCTGACTAGTGAGCATGCAGAAGATCTCTATTTGAAATCACGTCAGATTTATTATGAACATGGTGAACGGGCTGGCAGGCTCTTGTGCTATCAATTGAAACAATCTAGAGCAGAAGGTTTTATTCCGGCAATTGGAGACAGTGAGGACAACATTATTACAGACCAGCAGGGTATCAATGATCAGTTTAAATCTTTCTATGAGGCGCTATATACTTCTGAGGTGAGTGACATTAAGCGAATAGAAGAGTTTTTCAACAACTTAGAGTTGCCATCAATTGATGAATCGGACAAATCCGCGCTGGAAGGCAATATAACAATTCTCGAGATTGACAGTGCAATTAAGAAACTAAAATCTGGAAAAGCACCGGGTCCTGATGGCTACCCGGCCGAATTTTATAAGAAATTTTCTGCCAAATTAACGCCTCTATTGAGTAAAGTATTTGAGGAAGTCCTTGATTCAAAGTCTCTTCCCTCAACCATGACACAGGCAACCATATCAGTCCTTCTTAAAAAGGACAAAGACCCACTTAAATGTGAATCTTACCGCCCGATCAGTTTACTTTGCTGTGACTATAAGATCCTAACCAAGGTGCTGGCGACCAGAATAGAGCCAGTCATGAGTACGATAATACATCCTGATCAGACTGGCTTTATTGCTGGTAGACAGTTATTCAGTAATCTCCGTCGCTTATTTAATGTGATCTACTCACCCAAAGATAATACTACTCCAGAGATCCTAATATCCTTAGATGCTCACAAGGCATTTGATAGAATTGAATATGACTACTTGTTTGCAACACTTAGAAGTTTTGGCTTCGGTCCCATGTTCTGTTCTTGGATCAGGATTCTATATACCAGGCCTCAAGCATTTATTCGAACAAACAATACAACATCTAAATACTTTTCTCTCTCTAGGGGGACAAGGCAGGGATGCCCTCTGTCCCCATTGCTTTTTGATGTAGCTATTGAACCCCTCGCAATTATGCTAAGGAATACGGCTGGTCTGACTGGAATACAAAGGGAGGGACACAGGCATAAACTTCTGCTTTATGCGGACGATCTCCTCCTATTTTTGTCTAATCCAAATTTCTCTATACCAATTGCTCTTTCAATTATTTCTGATTTTGGGAGAGTTTCGGGATATAAAATTAATTTAACGAAGTCTTCTTTTTCCCATTAATGAAAAAGCACATCAATTGTCATTCCAATCTTTTCCATTTTCAGTAAGTCTTGACAAATTCCCTTATTTAGGTGTGAGTATAACACGCAGGTATAAGGATCTATTCAAAAGCAATTTTAAGCCAGCATTAGAAAAGGCTAAAAAAGACATGGTACGATGGTCAACCCTACCCTTATCTCTGGCTGGGAGGATAAACTCCATTAAAATGACAATTTTACCAAGGTTCCTATTTTTATTTCAGACAGTGCCAGTCTTCATCCCTAAATCATTTTTTAAGGATCTGAGTAATTGTATTTCTATGTTTATTTGGGATAAAAAAAATCCTCGCATAAGGAAAGAATATCTGGAAAGGAAAAAAGAGGAGGGTGGATTGGCTATGCCAAATTTTTTGTATTATTACTGGGCAGCTAACCTTCATAAATTGACATTCTGGCTCTGTGATACATCGAGTGAGGAAGCTCCAGTTTGGTCACTTATGGAGCAGCATTCATGTAATCCAGTTTCATTGCGTTACGCTGCTCTGTGCCCCAATACCCCTAAGCAAATGTTATTCTACGAATAACCCAATTATTCGTGCATCACTCAAAATATGGTCACAGTTCAGACTTCACTTTAAAAGTAAACAGGCTCTGCCCTCTGCACCTATCCTATCGAATCCTATGTTTCCTCCCTCCCTTATAGACTCTGCTTTTCAACTATGGTCCAGAAATGGAGTCAAATATGTTAAGGACCTTTTCAAAGACGGCACGTTTATTTCATTCCAGCAGTTAAAAACCGATTTTGAGATCCCTCAGTCCAATTTCTTTAGGTATTTACAGGTCCGTAGCTTTGTCAAAAAACATTTCTCTCCTTCTTTAAACCAACCAGATGGTGGCTGGATAGATGATCTGCTAAACATGGACCCTTCACTTAGGGGCATGGTATCAATCCTGTATGAGAACATCCAAAGAACCGCTTCCCCATCTCTCAATCGTATAAGGAGGCAATGGGAGGAGGAATTGGGATTGGAAATCTCAGATTTATCTTGGCAGTGGGCAATAAAATTGGTGCACTCATCTTCAGTATGTATTAGACATGGGCTCTTGCAGTTTAAGGTGCTCCATAGGCTCCATCTGTCTAAAAGTAAGTTGGCTAAAATATATCCAGGGTTAGACTCGATGTGCCCCAGATGTAGTCTTGAACCAGCAGATCTGAGTCACATGTTCTGGGGATGCCCCAGATTAACAAAATTCTGGTCAGACATTTTCAGAACATTTTCATTTATATGCAAGAAAGATCTCGATCCGAATCCTCTGTCTTCCATCTTTGGTGTAGTGCCAGAAGAAATGCATCTAACCACTAATCAAATAGAGCTCATCGCCTTCTCCACTTTATTGGCTAGACGCCTGATTCTTCTTAGTTGGAAAAAGGCAATGCCCCCATCTCATAAACACTGGGTGAAAGAGGTGATGTCATATCTCAAACTTGAACACCTTAAATATACTATCCGAGGTTCCTCTGGAAAGTTTTATGCGGTTTGGCAACCCTTTTTATCCTATTTTGAATTTTCATTAGGGGTGGAATAGTATAATTCCCCCCCCCCCCCCCCCCTGTTGGCATATTATTATATAATTTATTATTTCTTTGTATTTATTTTATTTGTATTTATTTATTTATTTATTTATTTATTTATTTATTTATTTATTTATTTATTTATTTATTTATTTATTTATTATTATTATTTTATTTTATTTTTTTGGGTTGTTGGGGTGCGTCTGTGTGGGTATGTGTTAAGATGTGGTATATGTATATGGATCTGAATTAATGTTGTATGTATAAATGTTGCATAAGGAAAATCAATAAAAAAACATTTGTATAAAGGACACTGTAATTTATTAAAGTGTGAAGATCCAATTTTAAATCTGACTCCATGTTTTAATTTAATCTGACTCTAATTGTATGTAGTTTCCTTGAGTTTGTTACGTTTATAATTACAGCTGATCGTATGATTAGTTGTGATTTAATTTAGATCTTTGATCTCTCTGAGTATCTCTACTTCTCACTATCTTCGTTCATCAAGGGACCGGACCCGATATCTCTTAGAGATATGTTTCGCGAAATACATCCTCAAACACAGACGAGCCGGTTCTGATATTAGTCAGAGGATTGCAGAGTGAATATTTTACCTTTAAGTGGTTGCGCCTGCTTACTCATCTTAAAGCATAATGGGAATAATAATCACAGGAACTGCAACTTGCTAATACAGTGATAGTCAGAAATCAGATTATCCCTAATGTTGTGCGCTATGCTCCAATTCATTGAGTCCTGCTGTTTGATCTACGCCGAGACAACGCCTGCGGAAATACCAGACTTGGAGACCGATTGATCGTACTAAAAGAAGCGGCCTTAGAATAATACAAGATTAATCAAAGTTAATGTTTATTTAGCCAGGCAAAATCATCAAAATATAGTCAAATTAAAAGACAATGATACACAACGGATCAGCATACAATGTTACTCAAGTATAAAATAATATAAACATAGTTTCAAAGAGTCATCATTTTACCTGGCATATAGAAACACACGGGGACAGTGTGGGAAGTTCTGGATACAGATGCTTCCTTGAGCGGTTTGCTCCTTTCCCTTAAATACTCCACCAGATCAAAGAACAATAAACATTTAGCACCCAAATATTTATGCAGATCTTGGTTCTTTTCTCAGACCCAAATGGTCCCACCTATCCTTGAGGCCTGACAGCAAATGTTTATCAAAAGATCTTTATGAGCATCTCCCCACACCAGAGGAACAAACCCGGTTGTCCTTCTTTTACGACCTGTTTTACTAGAGCTGGAATGTCACCAGTTCCCCTGATGTGAGGATGAAACCTGTTTACCAATCACACCAAAAGTATTTATATTGACCATACAGAAACAGCTTGTGGCAGTATCTGTGATATTTGCATGTGACCCAGAGGGTGAGAGGGTCATATCTCGGCAGGGGTGAGGAAATAGGATTGGGCCAGGTGCAGTCTTGTTTACTCTTGCATTCGGATAGTGAAGTTTTATTGTCTTTATTTCAGCTTTAATCCCTTTAGTTTGTTCTCAGGTGAAATCCATTCTTACAGTTCCGCACTTGGTCCCTTGGAGCAGAGACAGAGCAGTCTCCGAGGGGCCACCACCAGGGATTTCTTTTTTTTTTTTTACAGCTGCACTTTCCGTAGGGCTGGTATCTGTAATGGGCTGAGTGCAATGGCCATGTTGGTTGAAGTGCGCATTGCTCGAAGAAGACTTCTGAAGTAAAAGCACTGACAGAGTGTGAATAAAAAGATGAACACACTGGCCATGGCACATCCACGGAACATCCAGTCCCACCATGTGTACGCATACTGTGCTGAACGCGTAGAAGAACTGGACAGGATCTCGGCAGTCTTTTTCGCCAGATTTGCCTCCACTTGTGCTTGGTTGAGATGGTATTCGGTCTGCAGGATCATTTCTTGTACTAAGTCCATTGTGTTGACCAAATCTTGTGTGCTTTGTTCATAAAAAGTGTCCTCCCACCAGGGGGAAACATCCGCGTCCATTGGTACCCTTCCCAGGATGTTGATCTGACCCATTGAAAAGTCTTCTTTCACTTCTAAACAGAAAGTGTGGTTAGCAGGGCAGGTCAGACCTCCGTAGGTGAAGGAATTCATCTCACTGACGATGCACCACTGTGTGTGAGACACTTGAACAGCATCAGAATGTCCATGCAATGACTGGACGTTAACAAGCTTAGAGTCATTGGCAGAAAAAGGCTGTAAAGTGTTGCAGGTGCAAATAACGTAACTTGATGTTTCATGACAACAACTGCGAGTGGTAAACAAGGTTTCAATGCCCCTCAAAGTCATATACCCCGTAAGATAGTCCCATTTTATGATCTGATCCTTCACTACAACGCCAATAGAGCGTATGGTAGTGGAATTTAAGTAAACTTGATCTGGGTGAATTAAAGGGAAAGTGGCAAAGAACCCAATACAGCCAGTACATTCATTTCCAGTATACATCATTAACGTTGATAATAATTCAGAGTATTTAATATTTTTCATTTTCTCTGATGCAAGCCATCTATGCAGATCTAAGATTTCAATAAGATCATTTAGAACATGTCTAGGTGTTTTATAGAGACGAGGATCTAAAATCTCTTGTCTCGCTGCAGTAAACAAATCCTGTGCATACAACCTACAGGCTAAGTCATGCTCGATGGTACGGGTCTGATTGAAAATTGTCTGGCTGGTCGTCAGAAGCGCCTGCGCCTCAGATCTGACCGCTTTAATAATATTTTCATTACTATTAGTGATGTGTTGAAAACCAGTGGCCACCTGATTTGCCAACCATGTTGAAAATTGAGATTGACCTGTTATTTTGTAATTGTTGGATATAGCTCGTTTAGTGCGAACAGGTGGAATTTGGACTGCAAGTCTATTTTTGTAATCAGAAACTAAATCATCGATGCGTGACTGTAGCCATGTGTATGTTTTGTCATTAATATCACAGTGCTTTTCGTAGGCAGACAAAATATTAGAGATGTTATACGTCACATGTGTTATCACAAGATTGACATCATGAAGCAAAGTCTTATTCACATTTCCTCTGATCAGACCACCTGGAGGAGTGGGATGTAATTTTGGACACTGTGTGGGTTTCCTGTATCCACAGGTAGTCAAATTAAAGCAATGGTGTAAAGTCCATGAGCAATTGTGAGGGCTAGTAAAATTGTCCAGATTTGCCTCACATTTTCCCACACAGTATGTTCCTTCTTTCCGACTAGTCCAAACAAATGTTTTTACAATACTGCTCGGTGTCCGTTTTGTCAGATTGAACAAAAGTTCCGTAAACTTCAAATGTGTGTCGTTATGCGATGTTGTGTGAGTGCACCTATATGTTGCTGGTTCCAGATCCGTACTTGAATAACATTTTTTAGGATCTGTGCCATAATTATTCTTCTCATAAAATGTGTGCAGTTTACCAATTTCTGAATCTGGGAAAACTTTAAGTTGTTCCCAGGCCGTAATGTTATGGTGAATTTGATTATTGGTTTTTGGAGGGCTTCCGGAACGACAAATTTTCCATCTCGGAGTACTATGCCTTCAATTACATTCACCATCTGATCATGTTTCAAGTGTGGCACAAGTTCTCCCTCAGAGACCCACAGCTCTTGTTGATACTGTTTGAGGTCAATGGGTGTGACTTGGGCAGCACTTGCTACAGAAGCAGAGGATGTCTCTTTTTGCCACTGGTCGCCTTTGACTGCGGCCAGCTTAGCCAGTTGGTCAACAACATTATTGTTTTTCTCGTGCACATCTGGATTTTTGCTTATGTGTGCGCGTACTTTCACAATGGACATGGGGTTTTTTCGCGCTTGGACTGCTTTCCATATTGACGTTATGGTGTTGAAATGTTTTATAGGCGTTCCAGCAGAAGTGAGGAATTTTCTCAATTGCCATTGAGCCATAAAATCAGTTACAACCCCAAACGCATACCGACTATCTGTATACACGCAAAGTGGTTCAGGGTGTGCCTTAATCGCTTCTAGCAATGCAATGAGCTCGGCTTCCTGTGCGGATACGTTAGACGGTAATTTAAACAACAATTGTTGTCCAGCATCTGTGTCTGGAAGATTGGGGGCCCACACTGCACATCCAGCATAAAAATGACCATTCTGACAGAATCGTGAACCATCTATGTATACAGGTGCTTGGCCTGGTAATGGTTGGTCATGAACAAGGCTTTGTGCCTCTTTTACAGGCTGGCATGTGTGTGGATTTCCCTCAACATCCCCGAGCAGATGTGGCAAAATTCGTGTGTTTTTTATGGTAATGTCACGCGCTTGAATGTCGGCTAGCCATCTCGCTAATCTTTGGGAAGAAACTCCCTTGATTCGGCCCTGTAACAACATTCGTACAGGCGTGTGCATTGTGTGCACAACAACAGGTTGAAAACCGACAATGGGCTCTGTTGTTTTTAGCATCCAATGCACCGCTAGCACGTGTTGCGTACATGGGTCGAATCCTTGCTCGACCAGAGATTTTTTCCGACTGTAATACGCGATTGGACGCAGTTTTCCCCCATATTCCTGAGCTAAGACTCCGCTTAGTGTTATTTCATGCGTGTCTACTTGAATGTGGAAAACTTTTGATACATTGGGCAATCCAAGGGCAGGCGCGGTGCACAAACGCTGTTTTAAATCACTAAATGCTTGTTCATGCTCGTCAGTCCATTCAAGGACATCATTTGGTTTTGTTTTTCCTTTTAGAAGCGAATACAACGGCGCAGCGGTGTTTGCATAATCAGGGATGAAGTCTCGTAAATAGTTTGCTGTTCCCAATACTTTTTGTAACGAGTTTAAAGTATGTGGTCGAGGCAGTTCGGCGATGCATTTCTTTCTATCGTCTGTTAAGGCTCTGTGGCTTTTCGTCAGAGTGTACCCTAAATAGTGTACCTCTTTTAGTGCAATTTGGGCTTTATCTTTGTTCATTTTAAAGCCTGCGTCACCTAACCTTTGTAACACCTCGTCAACCAGCTGCAAATGGTTCTCAATTTGTTTTCCTGTAGCTATCAAAATGTCATCCACATAGTGAACGACCTGGCCAGTCCCTAGTAAGGGACCGAGGACATCTGCCACAGCTCTGTGGAAAATGGCTGGGCTGTTGTGTAGGCCTTGTGGCATCCGCTCCCAGGTATACTGCATTTGATTTACAGTAAATGCCAATTTCCATTGGTCTTCTCGTTTAACTTTAAGAGACCAAAAACCATTTTTGATGTCAAGCACTGTGAACCATGAAGCATCGGTTGAAACTTGTGATAAGATGGTAGCTGGATTTGCCACTATTGGTGTCGCTTTAGGTAGAACTTTGTTAAGACGCTGATAATCTATGCACAGACGCCATTTTCCATTAGGTTTTGGCACTGGCAAGCACGGTGAATTCGTAGTGGAACTGCATCGTCGAACTATTCCTCTTGCCTCAAGCTGTTGTACTATCTCATGAACAGCGACCTCTGCCTCTGGCTTGATGCGGTATTGCTTTTGCGGGGGAGGGGGCTCTCCCTCGATGCATACCTCAAAGTCAACAAGGCCGCAATCGTGCTCATGATTAGCTCAAACATTGCTGTGTTTGCTGATGAGACGTTGAATTGGATCTGTACTGGACATGGACATAATGTTTGCATTGCCTTTAGGCAAACTTCCCTTTGTAGTTTTATATGTTCGTAGTTCAATTTGTTTTTCAAAACAATGAATCACAAATCCATGCTTTCTCATAATGTCCATTCCCAGCACAGTTCCTTCACTATTGTCTGGTAAATACCAGAATTGTTCTGTTAGCATAACCACGCCCAAATCAAGTTTAACTGGTTGTGTTTGCGTTGCGGTCATCAAAGTATCGCCTATGCCTTTAATTTGAATAGTTCTCGTGTTTAGGGGTAACGGAAGGTTTGTACAAGAGCAGGCGGCTCCAGAATCAATGAGAATGTTAACTAACCGGCCTCCGAGATTAGCTCTTATTTTGATTCTGTTACCGCTTGTGACAACGCTTCCCATAGCAATGGAGGCCACGCACCCCTATTGGGGCCTTTTATGTTTTTCTAGCAGGGCAGCGAGCTCTGTTTGGAATGCGTCATCTTGGGTCAATTTTCTTTCTTCAGATTGCTTTGCGCTGTTTTCTGAAGTGTTATTCTTTGCAATCAAATCCCCTAAACGCCTGAGTATTCCATTGTCGTCCTTAGAATGCGTTTCCTGATTTAGTTTGCGTTTTAATTGAAAACAGGTTTTGATAGTATGGTTGTTTTTCTTACAAAACTGGCATCGAGGTTGAAATTTAGGGTCAGGATTTTTAGCACCTCTTCCTTCGGTTAACCATTGTGTTGTTGCCACAGAACGGGTTTTGTTTTGTTTTAGCCTGGCCTCTATTTTGGAAGCCCAATCCACCAATGACCGGTAGGTATTCTCTGGCGGATCGGCTCCGTGAACTAATGCCTGCTGTATATGGGGACCGGCGTTATTTTTCAGGAGTTGTAATAAAACTTCCTGATCGCGTTGTGCATCCTCTAAACCTGAATGCTCTTTGTATGTCACCCATAAACGTTCGGCATAAATTTCAAACGGTTCTTTGTTAGTCTGTTTAATCTCTAAAATCCTATTCCACTCAGCGTGTGTTGGTCCCCTTAACTCTAATAAAGTTTCCTTTAATCTTTCATACACGTCGTCGTCATCTTCATCTTCCTGTTTGATTATGATTTCTCCATTTCTTAATTCGCGGGGAATTTTTGGTTTTAGCTCGTCTGGAATGGTAAGAAGGGCTACTTGCCAAACATCTCTGATCTCTAATTTGTACACCGATGCCTGTAGCATTAAGTTGTCCCAGTAGGGTTGGAAAGGACCTTTTCGTGGCATCATTCCCACAACTTCTTTGTGTTTCGTGCATTCTTCGCAAGTTAAAGGGCGGCTAATGGTAGTGACTTCATCATCTGCATTCGTCATTGTTTTAAGCACAGCAATTTTCACCGGTTTCCGGAGAACCAAGCCTGATTTAACTCGAGTTATTATGGGACTGCGTTGTTTTCGCTCATCGGATAGTTTTTGCTCTTTCGCGGGTCCTGGAGAAAGCTCACGCTCTCTCAGGTCCAGATGGCCTTGCAAACTGCTCGACAGAAGTGCAACATCATCTTCGTCACTATCGCTATTTTGCCCGTTAGCGTTACCCATTTTACTGCTTATCGCCGCGACTACCGCAGATACAGGAAATCCTGCTGATTCGCAGCAATCCTCAAGCGCGGATGTGTAATCTTTATCTAATTTAAGCTTCTTTTCAAGCTTTTTCATTTGTGATTCGATCGCGCTGCCCTGTCTTGCCCATGTTTGTTTATCATACACAAATGCTTCGACCTGCGCTCTTAGCTTCTTTAACTCGTCCGATCGTTGCATTTCTAGCTCTTTTATATGGGCTATTACACGTTCGTTTTCTGCAATAGTTTCCAAATCATTTCGACGCAGCAGATAAACGATCGCGACCAGAATTTTCTTAAAAGGAGCCTTTTTTTCCAATTTACGGCCCTCAGTCTGGTACCAAGCTAGAATTTTATCATTGTTCCACTCAAAATCTACAGCTTTGTTGCGCAAGCTAAGGAGGAGATCTTTAATGTTCACTCCAAGCGTTTCCATTATCTCCTTATCTACACTCAAACTGCCGCTTCCCTGATAAGCCATGTTGTTTTCTAATAACCTTAAACACCACCGGATTTCTACGGTCTCCGGTCTATTGTGGGTATACCGACCCGTTCAACAAATGTGTCTATATTGGGTGCGTCTAGGCTTTCCCTCAACACTTTCTAAAAGGTAAACAAAAATGGACTTACCAGGACATTTGTAGACAGAAAAGTAGAACTTCAAACCTCATGCTCACTCGGGTGGATCTGAATTGTCGCGCCAAAAGACGTCACTCGCCTGAGACTGGGAGATCACGTAGGGCGGGGTCACCTCTTTGTAAACTCCACCTGTTTGGCCCAACGTAGGAATCCAACAGCTGGTCGAAGGAATACTGCGTGTTCGTCTTTTCAGGCGCTTCTATAAAGGACACTGTAATTTATTAAAGTGTGAAGATCCAATTTTAAATCTGACTCCATGTTTTAATTTAATCT
The DNA here is from genome assembly GCF_024679245.1 of Pseudorasbora parva. Taxonomy (NCBI): domain Eukaryota; kingdom Metazoa; phylum Chordata; class Actinopteri; order Cypriniformes; family Gobionidae; genus Pseudorasbora; species Pseudorasbora parva. The sequence goes on along the minus strand of NW_027125103.1, from coordinate 1,035,538 downwards.
GACTCTAATTGTATGTAGTTTCCTTGAGTTTGTTACGTTTATAATTACAGCTGATCGTATGATTAGTTGTGATTTAATTTAGATCTTTGATCTCTCTGAGTATCTCTACTTCTCACTATCTTCGTTCATCAAGGGACCCGATATCTCTTAGAGATATGTTTCGCGAAATACATTCTCAAACACAGACGAGCCGGTTCTGATATTAGTCAGAGGATTGCAGAGTGAATATTTTACCTTTAAGTGGTTGCGCCTGCTTACTCATCTTAAAGTGTAATGGGAATAATAATCACAGGAACTGCAACTTGCTAATACAGTGATAGTCAGTGTAACAACAATGACTATGAGTTTAATGTATCGGGGAATAATTAACTCAAAAGGGATTTAATATTCAATATTCATGAATTTATGAATATAATTTGCCAGTCATTCATTACGTATTAAAATTTTCCGATAGGGAAAATTGTTTAATTATATACAAGTAACCCTTTACGGAATTGCTTGAAATTATCCTACTAAGTTTGTCCTGCAAATTAGTTATAGACTTTTCAAATCAATTCTCAATAAGGGATTACTGCTTTACGAGCGCATAAGAAACATTAACTTTACTGATCAGGACAAGTTCAATATTTCAAATGGTCATACAGTTTACTTTACTAACATAGTAGCATAAGCAGTTAGGTAACGTTAGATCGGAAGTTTCATTGACTTTGTGTATGTGGCAGAATAACAGATTCAACTCATTAAATGTCTTTTGGAGGTTTAATAAACACAGACTAAAAATAACACTACAATTCACACAGAAAGTACATACTAAATATGCATCAAGAGAGTAGAAGTATAGATATTAACGAAAGAATACATAAAAGTGAATAATGAATAGACTGAAATTAGAGAGAGATAAAAGAGAGAGAGAGAGATGAGAGAGAGAGAGAGAGAGAGAGAGAGAGAGAGAGAGAGAGAGAGAGAGAGAGAGAGAGAGTGGGGGGATAAGAAACAGCTTTCCTTCAGTTCATCAAATACAACCTTCATGGAGTTAACTTGTCCCAACGGGAAAATAACACACCCTCTTTACAGCAGTTTGAGTTTGGAAGATAATACTTGCTCTAGTTGTGGCTTCTCACGTGTGTGCATGTTCCGATTTCAAATGCCCTGCGTGTCCGGTGGTTCTTTCCGAGGTCGAGAGGGAGCAGCTGGTTGCTTTTAGGAGACGCTCCGTGTCCTCCTTCTGAAGAATGCCCTTGGGGCTAGTAAGTTGATGACTCAGTAGGGAAGCGAGGAGAACCAGGGAAGAGGGGAAGAGAGGAAGAGCTGGGGCCTGCTTGGAGGGCCTGCATTGGTGGCATGGCTTAAGTGCCAGCCACCGTGGGTGTTGGCTCCCACAGGGAGAGAGTTGGAGAAGTAAGAGAACTAAGTCAGAGAGTTTCAGATTGTCTCCACTGGTCTTTTAAGGTCTAGAAGTAGTCCCACCCTCCAGGGTTAGACTTAACCAATGAGATTGTTGGGATTTCCAGGCGGGAAATTCCTCAGCAGATTTTATGGCCCTTTGTTCCAAGGCTCGAATCAGTGGGTCTCTGGCCATTCATATTTTAATTAATGCAACAAACACACACTGCATTTTCTGAATAAGTGATATACATGGAAGTGTAAGTCGTGAAGTGAGCATTAATTTGATAGGAGACATGACATATATGAGGTTATCTGAACTAGTACTTGGTTAAGACAAAGACAAAAAGATGTAAAATACCATTCATTACCGTTCATTTATAGATGGTTTGTCTATAATTTGAGGCAAAAGCTCTGTGTCTTAAACTCTTTGTGTCTGAAACTTCATGTGGCCAAATTCTTTTGGGCCATAAAACATCTTATCAGATGGTTTCCAGGGTAACGAAGAGTCTTTCTCTGTTGTGTTGGGGGAAGGTCTGCCAGTAAGCACACAGCTTTCACAACATATTTGTTAAATGTAACTGGCGATTGTGTGTTTGATTCGCCTGAGTCGCTACATCAGAAATCAGATTATCCCTAATGTTGTGCGCTATGCTCCAATTCATTGAGTCCTGCTGTTTGATCTACGCCGAGACAACGCCTGCGGAAATACCAGACTCCGATTGATCGTACTAAAAGAAGCGGCCTTAGAATAATACAAGATTAATCAAAGTTAATGTTTATTTAGCCAGGCAAAATCATCAAAATATAGTCAAATTAAAAGACAATGATACACAACGGATCAGCATACAATGTTACTCAAGTATAAAATAATATAAACATAGTTTCAAAGAGTCATCATTTTACCTGGCTTATAGAAACACACGGGAACAGTGTGGGAAGTTCTGGATACAGATGCTTCCTTGAGCGGTTTGCTCCTTTCCCTTAAATACTCCACCAGATCAAAGAACAATAAACATTTAGCACCCAAATATTTATGCAGATCTTGGTTCTTTTCTCAGACCCAAATGGTCCCACCTATCCTTGAGGCCTGACAGCAAATGTTTATCAAAAGATCTTTATGAGCATCTTCCCACACCAGAGGAACAAACCCGGTTGTCCTTCTTTTACGATCTGTTTTACTAGAGCTGGAATGTCACCAGTTCCCCTGATGTGAGGATGAAACCTGTTTACCAATCACACCAAAAGTATTTATATTGACCATACAGAAACAGCTTGTGGCAGTATCTGTGATATTTGCATGTGACCCAGAGGGTGAGAGGGTCATATCTCGGCAGGGGTGAGGAAATAGGATTGGGCCAGGTGCAGTCTTGTTTACTCTTGCATTCGGATAGTGAAGTTTTATTATCTTTATTTCAGCTTTAATCCCTTTTGTTTGTTCTCAGGTGAAATCCATTCTTACAACAGCATGATTTACTTGTTGAATTAGTGACACGTAGCCTACTAATTTAAATATGAATATGGCAACATTATTGTTTTAAAACCAGAGACCCCTCCCCTATCAGCCAATCACTGTGTGTTTAGTTAATAAGCGTGATAACATCATCCATAGCAATTAGGTCAATCCTGCCTTACTCTTAGTTTAAGACTTCTCTCTATTCCTTAATAAAAGTTGGCCTCAGCAGCTTTGGGAAGAGTTTATTTTTTAAGAGAAAAATCTTAAATAAGTACTTTTACTGCTATTTTGGAGAACTCTTAGTGGTAAGGTAAAATGTTTTGTAAATACGGCCCCTGATCTGTGGTGGGTTGCATGAAATTTGAACAGTTATTCGAGGAGTGCTTAGTGTCTTCGCAGTAGGGGCAGTAAGGCTTTGAAACAGCTTTCATGGTTGGAGATGATGAAAGTGTTGTCTCAGTGTTGTGCAGATTGTTAGCACTCGTATGAGAAGACTTGTGCTCCATGCATTAGGCCATCTATGTTGACTGGTTACAAACCTTGAAGTGTCCTCCTGTGTTTGGATTTCATACTTCAACCATTCAGAAACTGGTAGAAAATTGATCTGAGATCATGCAGCAATTCCCCCAACAGTGTAGAGACATGGGTTCTACACTGCAATTTGTGGTGATGGTGCCCTTCTTTCCTAGTTGCCCCAGCATGCCAAAAAGAGAGCTAACTTTGGGCCACGCATAAGATCTGCTGATCTTTGGGCCACGCATAACTTCTGCTGATATTTGGGTCACGCATAATTTCTGTTGATCTTTGGGCCACGCATAACTTCTGCTGATCTTTGGGCCACGCATAACTTCTGCTGATATTTGGGTCAGGCACAAGTTCTGCTGATCTTTGGGCCACGCATAACTTCTGCTGATCTTTGGGCCACGCATAACTTCTGCTGATCTTTGGGCCACGCATAACTTGTGCTGATATTTGGGTCAGGCATAAGTTCTGCTGATCTTTGGGCCACGCATAACTTCTGCTGATATTTGGGTCACGCATAAGTTCTGCTGATCTTTGGGCCACGCATAACTTCTGCTGATATTTGGGTCACGCATAAGTTCTGCTTTTTCATTGTAAGGCAAGCTGGTGTGGCTGATCATAATGCGGGTCCAGTGCAGCCATCGTTGAAAGGGTATTGAGAATGGCTATATGAATCCGTAATGAGTAACTCTTCGAGTTTGAGATGGCCGGTGAGGATCTGGGCCCGTATTCTTAAAGCTTCTAAGAATACTCTCAGAAAGCTCCTGGTTGGTTGTCCAAGAAGGAAAAGGAGCGCTTTTAAGTATAGAGTCTACATAAACCTTCACTTTGAAATTACAGGCGTCATTTGACCTGTTTTACCGTACACTCTGTTTACAAAATTAGCCCCTGATTTACTCAGCTTCAAGTCATCCTAGGTGTATATGACATTCTTCTTTCAGAAGAACACAATTGGAGTTATATCAAAAAATGTCTTGGCTCTTCCAAACTTTAAAATGTTAGTGAATGGCTGTCTTTGTCTGTTTTTGAAGCCCATAAAACTGCATCTATCCATCATAAAATAAATCCATACGGCTGCGGGGAAGCGAATCGATGCATTTGTGTAAGACAAATTTCCATATTTAACATGGAGGACATCAGGTTTATTCTTATTTATTGGGAAAATAAAAATTCCCCCCTTACAAGTTGTAACCTCCTCACTTCTCTATGGGACGTTTCCAAACTCCCTTTAAACCGCAGTAGTTAACCCTTTAGGCGTTAAACGTTTGATTTTTGACATCTTAATCTTAAAAGTGATAAAAGATAGAGACTTTCTGTAAATTAGAGAAATATTAAGGATGATTAGATTTTCCCATCTAATTTGCATATTATGACGTCATACGGTGGTGTCCAGCTTGTATTATGGAATTTTCATAAAAAAGTCACATGTTTAAATGATAAAATGCAGCACTTCTTTCCCCCGCAAAATGTCCCTCACCTTCTGTATTGCACAGTACTGAATGTTCAGGTAAATAGTAAACAAACTGTGTAAATCTTTACTAATAAATGGTAGAAGCAAACCGTTTGAATGAATGTAGCGGTTGGCCTTTTGCTGTAGAGATGTTCCATTCACTACATACAGTAGGCACTCTGAGTCCATGTATGGGGCACATATATATTATATATTATGCATAATAGCCCCTCTGCCCCGTGTCACACCGCATCCGCTCCTGCTACGAGTGTGCACAGCTCGGACGGACTAACAGTTACTGTCATGGTCATTGCGACTCCCCACCCTGTCTCCACGTTGCCCCCTAACTGTCCTATGAATACTTTGACCTCGTCTAACATACCCAGTGTCATTAGACAAAGTCTCCAACACAATACTATCGCTGCGATTGCGGAGAGGCACATGGTCAGACAACGCTTCATGGCTAGCGCGGTAAAAATTTCCCACGGCCGCCTCGTTCCCCACAACACTAACACGCCTGCTAACTTTGCGATCAACACTCCGACCCCGGGAAACATTGTTCCCACCGCTGACATTGGGCAAAGGATTCACCATTTGTGTTTGTTGTAGGGCTATACTTTCACTTTCAGAATCACCGTCATCTTCTGAAGGCAAATATTCCCCTTTAGAATCAGGGTCCGCGAATAGAAAACCCAACACTTCATTGCGGGAAAGCTTTATTGATGCCATTAGAAAATAATAATCTAATGCAAACACTCGCTGACGTTGACAATATTGCTCTCACTCGAACACTAGCTCCACTTTTGTTCGCACCATAGGTTCGCACTGATTCAATGCGCTCTTGCTCGAAGATGTTCTCTCAAAAATTCTCCAGTTTTATTCAGTGCCGCATCTGAGGGTTAAGCCTCTCCTAAAAAAAGAGAAATCTGGATAACTCCATATTGAGCAACTACAGAGCAATCTCGAATCTCCCCTTCATAGGCAAGATCATTGAAAAAGTTGTTTTCAGTCAGCTGAACAAATCCTTAAGCTCGACAATTTTCAATCTGGTTTTATCCGCATCACAGCACAGAGACAGTGCTCATAAAGATTATAAATGATATTCGGTTAAATACTGATACAGGCAAAACATCAATTCTGGTACTACTCGACCTCCGTGCTGCATTCGACACTGTTGACCACAACATACTTCCTGGGATGGTCCTCAAATGGTTCAGGTCATACTTAGAAGGGAGAGGTTATTATGTGAGTACAGGCGACCATAAGTCTGAGTGGACATCCATGACATGCGGAGTCCCACAAGGGTCAATTCCTGCACCACTCCTATTCAACCTGCATATGCTGCCACTGAGCAAAATAATACAAAATAAACAAAATTGCATACCAAAGCTATGCTGACGACACCCAGTAGTCATGAGTTTCAGTAGTTATGTCAAAGCAATAAGTAAATCAGCATAGTATCATCTGAAAAATATTGCAAGAATTGGATGCTTTGTTTCCAGGCAAGACTTAGAGAAACTGGTTCATGCTTTCATCACCAGCAGGGTGGACTATTGTAATGGCCTTTTCAAAAAGACCATTAGACAACTGCAGCTCATAAAGAATGGTGCTGCCACGATTCTGAGCAGAACCAAAAAAAAAAAAAAAAAACATATCACACCAGTCCTCAGGTCTTTACACTGGCTTCCAGTTTCATCTAGGACTGATTTTAAAGTGCTATTACTTGTTTCTAAATCACCCAATGACCTGGGACCTCAATACATTGCTGATATGCTGATTAAATACAAACCCAACAGATCACTCGTCCATCGGGATCAAGTCAGTTACCAAGAGAAATACCAAGAGTTCCCTTAAAGCAAGCAGAGTCTACTTTTAGCTATTATGGGAGCCGCAGTTGGAACCAGCTTCCACCAGTAGCCACATTGAAATCCAGACTCAAAACACTGAGTGAGCACTGTGCCACTGTACGTCCGACTGATTGCACCTTATTTTATCTCTGCATCATATTTTGTATTCTTTTTTATAACTGTTTTGGTTCACCTTTGTTCTTATCTTTGGATAATTTTATCTATATATCATATTATTTTCTGTATATTTCAATTTTGTATACATCTGTTGATTATTATTTTTGGTTAGGGCTGTCTGACTAGAAGAGATTGGAAAAGGAGAGCAGTGTGCTTTGCTTCATTCTGCTTGTGGTAGCAGACAGCGTAAAGAAGCGGACTCTAAAGGAAAGGGGAGGCCCTGCAGGGCAAATGTAACGTCCCCTACAGGAGCTCACTTGTAAGGTCCAGGAGACATTGCGAACCTGCTCCATCTCAGACCAGGGTACCCGAATTTAAAATGAGGCAGATTGGGATCTATGTATCACTTTTTTTTTTTTTTTACACAACTGTTTTAATTATAAAAGGTGAAACGTATATTATATAGACTCATTACATGCAAAGTGAGACATTTCAAGCCTTTTATTTGCTATCATTTTGATGAGCATGGCTTATAGCTTATTTTTTAATATAGCTTTATTTTTTATTTTTTAGTTATGAAAACCAGGATGCTTCAATAGCAGCCTTCAGCTCGCCTGCATTGTTCGGTCTCATGACTCATCTTTCTCCTGCTGGCCAATCAAGCACAGTAGATCATTGAAAAAGTTGGTACTTTTGGCAGTGTGGAAGCGCTCTAAAATGTCCTGGTAGATGGCTGCCCCACACATTTGAATGGCCTTTTCCTGACAATCCTCTTCAGACTTTGGTCATCCCTGCTGCTTGTGCACCCTTTTCTTCCACTTAACTTTCTATTATTAATGTGCTTTGATACAGCACTTTGAGAACATCCTAAAAAAAATTCCATAATACTTCAGTTGCCATTCCCTTTTGAGTCTTTCCTGCCTTGTGGTGTGTGTGAATGATGGTTTTATGCACAACTGTCAGGTCAGCAGTCTACCCCATGATTGTGGCTCATACTGAACCAGACTGAGAGACCATTCAAAGGCTCAGGAACCCTTTGCAGGTGAGCCTACGATACAGAACCTTGTCACAATATTCTGAGAGTTTGAATTTGGGCTGTTTGTAAGCGGTAACAAAGGCTTGAAATCTCTCACTTTGCATGTAATGAGTTGATACAATATATTTGTTTTTAAATGACCTTTTGCACAAGAGTCAAATTTCACCTGTATATTGTAAAAAGCACTATATAAATCAAGGTGACTTGCACCCTCCTGTCATACTTTGACAGATTAGGGGGTGTCGGATTGCATGGTGACATGGGTTCAGGATACAGTTTGGGCAGGGCAAAGCCAGTGAGGTTATAATCAGGTGGGAAGGCCAGTCTTCCTTCTGAAACACCCTCATCTCAAGGACCGTGAAGACATTCAGAGTTGTTGTTCTGGCATTTCTCACCCCTGAAGAGTTTGCTTCTAACTTTGGTTAAGACTAGTAACGATATGCTTGATGTTCAGTTTAGGAAACCACTTCTATAACAAAACAGTGACCTGCAACACTCGTCATGTTAAACAAAAGGCAAACAAGTGATTGCATAAAATCATTTATTTTGAGTCACGTCCTATTGCAGTGTCATGGACAAGGAGATGTGTAGGGGGTCTCAAACGAATCACCTGAAAGAGGAACATGAAGTGAGCTGGATCAAGTTCAGTGAATTCAGCCAGAGCAAAGCTCGATTAGGATGAAAGCATACTTGTCTGATAGTAGTCATAAATGTTGATGACCGCTGGCTTGAGATTTTTCACTGCAAGAACCTGTTTCAGCTGAAGAGTGTAAGTCTTGGGGACACCTTTGGGAACCTGCGAGACAGAAAGGATGAACAGCAGCACAAACAGCATTTGACAATGTGGCAGCTAGTGATTATACCCAGTCTCACCTCTTTCAGATAAATTAGGACATGATCCTCTTCAGAATCAACCCGCACCACTAGCGGAGCAAACGACGCCGGTGGAGATCCAAGCTGAGGGGAAGAGACCAATGTTTAGAGACACGATTACATCTGAAAGAGCCTCAAGCATCTCAGGATTTGCCAAGTCTTGCATACCAGTGATGTATCAGCCGTGAAGCCCGACAGGAGTTTAATGTCCACTAGAACCATGTTAGTAGATGATTTTGCTCCATTGTATCTGAAAACGAATAAAGTTTAGTCAACAGGATCAAGCGGTTCCTCTTGTCAGAGACATAAACTGGTTTCAGGATGAAGTCAAAGCCTCTTACTTCACCGTGAAGTTCAACAGGAGATTGGCCCCAAGCGGTCGGCAGTCTCCGGTCACCTTTGCGTCAACGCTCAGTGTTTTGGTATCTTTAATGGGTGTTGGGATGTTGTAGAAACATGCAACCTAGAATACAAAGAAAGCACAGTAGGCTTTTGATGCGTGCAACAGAAAGCGTAAAAGGAGCTGAAGATACAGACCTGCACAGACACACAAGTGGATCCTGAAGCTTTAACAGTATATTTGCCAGGAACGTTCTTCAGCAGCTTCTCCTGATACAGTAGCCTGTTGTCCCGATTCACAGTGAAGCTATAAGAGTCTCCTCCTACCACTGAGGACTGTACGGCAACGGTGCTTGAGCCGTCCAAGCTGAAGACTTGAGCAGCGTACACAGACAGAGCATGAAGAGCCACCACCGTGTCCTGAAAACGAGCACCAGATTAAAAACTCCACTCAATGATTGTGCTCATATTTGGTAGTCAGAGGCACCTGGGTGGAGGAGAAGCCTCCATAGGGATTCTGCTGGGTCACCAGCCAGTTGACAATGCGGTTAGCATAGCCCAGATTAGCCGTCGTGAGAGGCTGAACTGTGAGAACCGCTAGCAGCACATAAGCGCTGATCTCCACCGCCAGAGTATCACCAGATGTCGTCTGAGACCAGTGGAGCTTAGCACCTGAAGAGATGGCGGGGAGAAAGTCAACGGCAAAGAACCTCAAATATAAACCCATTCAAGGAGAAAAACGACAGCGTCAGTTTTAAGGTGAATCAGTTCTGATATTGGTGTAGGGCCGCAACGCGCCCTGAACGCCAACCGTTTGAACAATAGTGCAAGATTTTATTCCATTTTTTGAGTGTTCAAATGTGGTTTGTGATCAAATGGCCAACGAAAAGGGAGCTTGCTCCATTCTTCAGTGTCATGATCCTTCATACATTTTATGATACTGATTTGCTACTCAACTTAATGAAGTGTGGAAACTGCCATAGCCAATGTACAAGTATTAAATGCAAAATGCACTGAGCAATGATACATTTGTATAGCAAATTGAGTGAGCGATGTTCACATTGAAAGTGTCGTTTGCAGCTTAAACCTTGTGCAACCAAAGTACAGAATACACTTAAACTTCATAAAGGCTTTGTGCATGTCAACCTATTGCTCGGTGTTTATACAAAACTCCTACCTTTACAAAAGTCCTTTCTACTAAGAAAGTTGACATTCGAGGCAATGCTTAAGACTATACACACACCACTCAAGATCCTGGTGAATTTCACCTTCAGAAATGGCAAGGTTGTTCAAGGCAGTTAAAAGCTGTGATCGAGTGGTGGTCTCTCCAGCTAGACTGAAGGTGTAGGCCAGCAGAGCCGTGGCATAAGTGTTTCCCAGGTTCCCAACAACAGGCCTCAAGCAGGACAGAGCGTTGGTAATGATGGGATCCTGAAAGCGAAGCAGATCTCAGACAACAGCCAGAACCGCAAGGAGCTCATACAACTACTGAAAGGGTTTTTACTGTGACAGGGACGCCTATTTCAAGAAGAGATGCGACGATGTAGGCGGTCATGGTGACGTTGTCACCAACTCCACCCTAAAATACACAAAAAAAAGCCTCAGACAGAGCTTATGGTTTACGGTCCATTTGATAACCATTGATGTACCTTCATGTCATTGTGGTACAACGTTCCCTGTTGCACGAAACAGCCATTAGAACCCTGCTGACTTATTAGCCAGTCCTTTGCACTCTGAAGGACATTCGGATCGATGAAAACAAATTGCGTTGCCAAACCAAAACACCTCATGACAAAGGCGGTCAACCTGGCCATGGAGGAAGCGTGTTAAACTGCTGGTGACGCAAGTTACATAAAACCACAATAGCATGAAACTCACCATGTATTGGATGCATCATAGCCAAAAGTACTGTACGAGCCATCACTGTGCCTGTAGTTCAGTTGTCCTTGGTATCCTGTTCAGGTCAAAAACCACATGAAAATTAGTCAGGAAGGGTCTCAAGCAATGATTGACAACCGGGGGGGGGGGGGGGGGGGGGGGGGGGGGAATGGGGCGCCACCTATCCATCCCCTCAAACTATCAAGTTTTGGAAAGCCTTTATGTCAGGGAAATAGAAGCCCTGCAAAGAGTTTTCCATGATGAATTTAAATTCTTTAATGGATCTGTTCAGCCATACCGATTTGAAGGTAGCCCGTGGCGGTCTCTCGAATGGCTGCGGTGAGTTGCCCCGTGACCTTCAGGTACAGCAGGATGTAAATATTGGGAGCAAGAATGATCATATTCTGTTCTCCACAGCCAGATGGCATCTGTATTAACCCATCTAGATTCTTCAGCGCACGACCCATTATATCCCCTACAAAAAGGACAGACATAAAACCCACATCAAAATCTAATTGATTCTGCAAATCACCACCTGTCAGTTTCTACTACTAGAAATGCTTTACCAAGGACTGAAACTGAGCATCTAGCTGATCCCGGAATCACGTTTGTTGGAAGAGTCAGAGTCACATCTTCAGAAAGAACGTTTCCTGCGGACCAAACAAAATGGATCAGCATTAGGCGCTAGGCTAATGTTTTTGGCCGTGCAGGGAGAAATGTATTGGGGAATCATTGAGTGCAAACAAACCCTTTGGACACAGTAACCAACTCTGGGTGTTTGTCCTTTCAACGCCTTCAGGCTTTAAAAAAGGCAATAAAAGCACGTCAGTATAACAGAATGAGCTCCATGATCAAACTCCAGAAGGCTGGTTAACACTTACCAGGACAAGTAGACTTCGAGTAACTACGTCAATGCGGCCTCTCGTCGGCACGGTCACGGCCTCAGTGCCACATCGAGTCCGGGATGGCTCAGCTGAAGCATTGACCGTCACGTTGACAGTTCCTGTGGTGACAGACAGGAAGTGAGCAACGCCACATTCACTTCAAATTCAGAAACAGTCCAAAACTGACCAAGAACAGAAGCTGAGAGAGCCCATTTGAAGGTCTTCCTCCCATTGCCACAAAGACAGGATGTGTACGGATCAGGATATTCTTTAAGAGTAAAGTTTGTGGATGAAGCCGGAGTCACTTTAACCTGCCAATGAAACGGCACATGGAGCAAAGTCGGGACCTTCTATACAGAGCCATTATATAAAGGAAAATAAACCATGACAGACCAGGATGCACTTGGACAGATAGCTGAAGACAGTGGCCTTCAGATCAAAAGACTCCCCACGGACGATGGAGTATGGCAGGGAGAGCTCCAGGAAGAAGGGCTGGAAGACCGTCAGCAGAGCAGGAGGAGCCAGGCCGAAACCTTTGGAGGACAGGCAGAATGCCTCAGTCTCCCATGTGGTGATGGTGTCAGGAACAGTGATGGGAATTTGTGTGGATCCAGTGGCTCTGAAGGATAGCAGAAAAAGAGTGAAATAATGGGAATGAGAAGTAAATATTGTGGGCAGCTAGCTTTAGAGATGGAACAAAAGAATTCACACCAACCCCACTTGAGCAAGCTGCCAGATCCACGTTTCTGGAAAGTAAGTTCTAACGGTCACGTCAAAAGAGGATGTGTCACCCTCACTTTCTTCTAATGGAAGAGCAGCAGCCAATACCATAGGTTCAGGGAACCGGCGAAAAAACACTGCAGGACAATTGTGTTTATAGCAACTGAATCTGCAAGTCATGTAGCAATTTCCAGAGCAAGAGTCAAAGTAACAGACATACCATTAGGGAAGTTGCGATAATATTCCAGGCCTCTGTACGTCAGACACTGAGGTGCTCTGATAGGCAAATTTGTTGCAACCTTCATCCCTGCATTCTTCCAAATGAACAAACAAACATAAGATTTTTGAAAAATGAAGGAGGATTCAGTAATGATAAACTTTCTACCTTGAAGGTTTCGTAGGCTTGTTCTGTAGGAACAGCTCGACGGGCTCGAACATTCAGACACTCCTGTTCATCCTCAACTTCATATGGATAATCTGATTGCAATCGCACTGGGAGCAAGTTGAACACCTGAGAACAGGGGGTGGGGGGATAAAGCACATGGATCATTTAACCACATTAATCTAGTAAACATTAGTTAAGCCGAGTTAAATGGGAGCATGTCTATGAGTAGACAACAGATTTAAAGGGTATGTCATCAAATGAAAGTTAAGCATCCTGCCATTATAAAAGTAAACCACATGGCTCCAGGGGGTTAATGAAGTCCATCTGAAGCAAATTGATGGTTTTTGTAGGAAATCCATTTAACTTTAAAAAGTAGAGCAGAGCTTCCAGCAGACCACCTTCAGTCACATTTGATAGGTCTACATTCATTAATTCGGCAGATGCTTTGAACCAGCGACTTGTTGCACTAAACACAACTTTAATGAACTGATAAAATATTACAGCCTAAAAGAAAAAGGATCCTTTAAGTTTGTTAAAAATGATACCATTTCAGCACTCAGACGTCTTCCTGGCTCCAAGATCCGGACGCTCTGATCTACAGCACTAAGGCCACACAGAGATCCTGCTTGAGCAGAGACAGTCAGAACATTTCCCTCAGCAGGAACAGCCGTAGCAGGAGAAAACTGTAGAGACACCTGAAACAAGGACCAACACGCTGTAGGGCATGTCACCATTCCCCGCATAAGCCAAACAGATGCTAGTGCACATCATACCTGGTTTTGGAAACACATTTCAGTATCAAACGACACACTAGCTGCAGCTACATCACCACTGGGCAGAACGCAGTAGACCAGAATCTGCACTGCTGGAGCCATAGCGACACTGACAGACAGTTGGAATGACACCGAGCCGCTCGTGACGGTATCAGAAGCCCTCGCTTTGACCGTCTGAAATCCATGGAGGACGATCACTCCCCTGGACAAGACCTGACAGAAGACACACAGGTGGATACAAGGCGCTGAACAAACAGACCAGCACAAATTAAAATGTCCACTCACCATATAGATTATGTCAGCGATGTAGTCGCCAGTCTCTCCAACAAAAGAATACTTCACGGTCACTGGAAACACAGCCCCACATTTGAGCGGCTGCTCGAGTTTCACTATAGTCAGTTCACTAAGTGATGGGCTGTCAGAAGTAGGTCCGGAAAGTTGAACAACCCTTGAATCTGTAGTGAAGTATGGTGATTTGTAATTATAAACAACCTCTGGAGTCGCACTTGCCTGGGGAACAATGAACGGAATCAGTTTCTTGCAAGAGAGAGATACATCTTCATGTCACAAAATATAAAGAGCAAATCGTACCACCAGATTGAGATCAGCTTTTGGAAGATCAGCAGTCTTGAGGGAGAACATGACCAGCCCATTCTGGTTTGTGGTCAGATTCAGCAGCCGTTTGTTTGGCCAGCTGTTACCATCCAGGAAATACACTGCTTTGTTCGCAATTGGAGTCCCATTGAAACGAGACACCGATATCTGTTGGGAACGATCAAGGTTAGGAACCAATTTAAAGGCTTCTGCGACCAGGGATAAACTTTTACTTGCCTTTCCATTAATCACTGATCCGGGTTCAAAATAATCCGGGAGGTCCACAAACGTGACCTTGCCGACTTCAAATGTAATGGACACCGTTGCAGACTTTGACATCACAACATCTGGACAGGGAACAAATAAATCAAGCCATCCAATTCAAGCATGTGCTGTTGGTTCAGCTCAGCCAATAGCTCACCTGTTCCCTCCTCAGTGACGTTCACATTTACAAGAAAGAGATCTTGCATATAATTTTCAAACTTGGTGTTGAAAAATACTGATGTGTCGACAGTAAGAGAGGCACAGCCCGTAGCATTCATCTGGTAGCAGGAGAGAGATTCATATTAAAGGCAAGCACAAGCAGACAAACCCTCAGCACTAAGGCAGCAGTCACACCTTTGCGGTTTTATTCAGACACCGACGTGTCAAATCCGGAGCCACATCATTTGGAACAGCATATGGAAAGGGATCACGGCACACTTCCAGCAATGCTTGACCAGGAACAGGTTGGCCATATGTGTATCTGGGAAACCGCACAAGGAGCAGGATCAAGAACTGACCAACCACAAAACAAGAGAACATAAGCCTCACTCACTTGGCACAAGCCTGAACGGTCAGTCCCACATCTCCAACACTGTACATCTGTGGTACGTTTAGGGTCACATCAAATTTGGGCAAAACTAAATCAGAAAAGAGATGCTTTAGATCACAACCGCAGATATATCATCGAACTGCTGTACATTATAGGAACAACGACTTACCATATTTTTTCACCTCAAAAACTTGGGACCTCAGTCGGTCACCAATAAAAGCCTTTAGTGTATACATCCCTGTCTGAGCCTCTGGGTTTAACTCATGAGAGAGTTGCAAGATCGACCCCGTTGAGGAAACATTTGTCCACTGAGCAATCCGGTTATTATTATTGTCCTATTAAAACAATTAACAGCTCAGAGGGAAAAACTACCAACGGATGACAAACAACAACAACAACGCTTCAGCTCCATTCAAAGACTTGCACTGGAGCAAATCCTCACCTCCACCACCACCAGATTGTACTGCAAGACACAAAGACAGGAATATTAGGCATTTAAAAGCACAAGCATTGATGCAGCAAAGTCATTAGTGAAACGTGCACAACTGAAACCAAAGTCCATGGTCAGGCCTTACCATCTGATCAAAAGGTACAAATTTGGGATCCATGGTGACAACTCTGAAATTCACTGCAAAAACAGCAATAAACACTCAAATGATTTGCAGCATGCATTTGAAGATGATCAGAACCTGTACCGTAAGGGACTGTCTGCAGCCCTTATATTTAACCAAGGGTCACGAACTACTCACCCGTTTGTCCTGGATTGTAGATGGGTTTGTCTGTTTGGATGAAGGTCAAATTCAGGTAGCGTCTGAACATGACCTTCCTCTCTTCGGCCGCTCTGAAGGTCCTCCCTTGAACATCCACCTTCAGCTTCTGCACAGATTCTCCATCTACTCGAGGAGCCTGTAGAGAAACTCAGTTGATATACAACAAACCAGACTAGAAAAAGCCACATGTCTCATGATAACAGACCTGGAAATTAAAGCAGCGGTGAAACGGCAAAGAAGAAACCTGCTGCACAAGTTGAGTCGTCCTGTTCTTGTCATCAAGCAGAGAAACCGTCATCTTGAGACTCTCTTGGGCTTTCAGAAGTGTTACACATAATTTGGCATCAGAGCCTGACTCAATCACTGCAGGAAACATCACCATGAAGAACCTGTGGAAAAATAAGTTACAATTAAGCATTTGTACAAGGTTTTTGTTTTTTTTACAAACCTCTTCACTGCAAACATTTAAATGATACTTACGGCCCTGATGTCTGTCCGGCAACAGCAAAAATGAAGAGAGCTAAAATGAGCCCTTTCCAAACACAACTCTCCCTCACAGCCATTAAGAGCAATCATCCAACACCAAACGATTATCAATCGGCTCTTTCAGAAACCTCGCAGAACTTCTGTTAAGATCTACTGCTGTTGTTTACTGCTCAATAGCTTCTCTCAATCATCTCCGCTGACAATGGCAGTGATATTTAAACACTTTTAATCATCAGCACACTTTATCATCAGGCAATAGAAACATATTGAGGGAGGCGAAAATGAATTGCAGGTGGTGGTTAATCAGTTAAGTCAACGAGATTCATTCCTCGAGTGATTAAAGACCCCCTGGGGTGAAAATCAAGTTTCTAATGTTATCTATGTCTATCGTGCGCTTCAAGATCAACCATGTGCAAATTTGGTATTTTCTTCTTCAAACTGCAGTGTAATAAAAGTCAATCAGTGTGGTTTAAAACCACTTTTAAGGGATTTTCCCAATATTTATTGGAGCTGCTGTCCTGAGACTGCTGTGACATATGTTTCTGCGGTTGGTTAGTATAGACCTTATTCACAGTAGCGCCATCTTTGATTTTGAACAGAAATTAAAGCGAGACTGTGAGAGGTAGTAGCTATACATCTCATTAGTGGGTTGAACTAGACTGGATGCCAGCTGCAGCCACAAAATTTGAGGTAGGGCAATTCGGTCTGGACTCGATCCATTGAGGAGTAATTTTGCCCGAGCAGAAACTGTTCAGACCAATCAAATAGTCTTTAAAATATTGAACACCTCTATATTGCCAAAATGGCATGATCCTCATTTCATATTACCGACTCGACTCTGCATTGGCTACCACTCGCTGCTCGCATCAAGTTCGGGGGTCTCATTTATAAAACTTTGCGTAGATTTCATCCTAAAAGATTTATAAAACCATGCATACACCAAAACCAAAAACCCCTTTATAAATCAGGAACCTAAGCTCAACACCATGGACTTTCTTGGACAAGAGCATCCTGTTGAACCTTTCAACTTGTTCATTGCCCATTGGGTGATAGGGGTTTGTGTGAGACCCACGTACACCACCAACCTTCTGCTACTGTTCCATCAGATGATTTTTTAAATTTTGGGACAGGGCCTCAGTGATCTAAAAGTGTATCCTCACAGCCCTCTCACTGTGTGTTCATACTATGGTCTCAATGTGAGGTCAAAGTGAACTCACTGCTCAAAATACCCAGCATGCATTGCCGCATGAAGCTTTTGATTGTCACCAATGTTAAGATTCATACGTTGATTCTTGATGTCTATTTGTGTCTAAATGACACAGTAGCTCAAAAGTAGCTCACAGGTTGTATCTTAGGCATTTAAAATCCTTCATAAATGATTATGAAACTGCTGAAGCCCATGCCACAATCACAGGGCAAATATTATTCAATCTTTTAAAATGAATAACACCTCACAAAGACTGATTATGTTGATATCATCAATAAGAAACCAACCCCACCTGGATGCTTTCCCTTTTGGCTTTCCTTGCCATAACAAAAGTGGTCAAGAGGCCATCTAAAGCAAACACTGATCTCCATAATGATAACAAACTAATACAACATCAACATCTAATCCTCTGTTAATTTTCAAAAAGAGCTTCTGTAGACCATTGTGATATTACAGTGATAGTGTTGAGGAACAGGAAGTAGAATGCCCCCCGGAGATTGATATTTGAGTCGCCTCCTCTCAACCTGCTCAACATTTTGAATTCACGTTACTCTCACTGTGAGTGTCACCGTATGACAATGGTGTGATGGCACTGTGATCATAGCATGATCTCACGTGTTGACTGGGTTAATAAATACTCTAATAGAACAGGAAGATATTCTCCATGGCCAGAAGAAATAATCTTTCTGAAGATTTGATAGAAAGAAAAAACTTTTTTTGAGAATTGATAAGAAGATTGTACTGCCGGGTCGTCGGATGGATGGATCAATCGATTTGAAATGAATTCTTTAGTAATTTTTCTGAAGTAATCTAGCCTATATATTCATAATTACTTACAATCCATTATCTATCTATCTATCTATCTATCTATCTATCTATCTATCTATCTATCTATCTATCTATCTATCTATCTATCTATCTATTGTACAAATTCATGGGATAGGTATTCCCTTTTTGGTGTTTAGATATTAATAACTTGATCATAGTACGATTCAAAACATTATCCGTTAGTTTACATATACCTGTAGGTTACATGTCACTTTGGCAACCCTGGTGTGACTAATTACCGGGGCTCCCCCCTAAATAGGGTCTGATTGCCTGTGAGTGCTAAATCAACCTGATCCCAATTATTAAGAGCCTTTCAATAATGCTGCCATGAGTGCAGATGATTCAAAAGCCCACGAGGTGAGTGTGTCAGTCGGCTTCGAGGCGGGTGGCAACACTGGACTGTGACTGGAGCATTGATGGAGGGAAGTGACGGTAGTACCGGAAGTGATCTGGAGATGGAGGGAGAATCTAGTGGTAGGAGTACAGAAGTAATGGATTGGAGTAAAATTGCCAACCGTAAGAGAAAGAAAATCTCTAGAAACGAATCAGGAACTGATAGTGGAAAAGGAAAAGAAAGGATGCAGGCATGTACAAGCAAGGAGGATTTGAAGGTAATGATGAAGTTTGCAGAGAGCAATGTAATCAATCCGGTTAAATTAACCAAGGCACTTAAGAAAGCAATAGGCAATATAGAGAGTGCCAAGAATTTGAGAAACGGAGATCTTCTAATTTTCTGTAAAAATGAAAAACAACAGAAAGCTGCCCAGGGCATAAAATCAATATGTGGACAATCAGTGAGTTGTACAATACCGAGTAAGAGAGCTTGGTTAAGGGGAGTGATCTCTGGAATACCAATTGAGGTTTCCAATGAAACAGTAAAGAGCAACATATCAGGGGCCAAGGTGCTTGAAGTAAAAAGACTCAAATGTGTACGAAACAAAGAGAAAGTAGATAGTCTTTCACTAATGATTCAATTTGATGAGGAAAGAATGCCAGAGAGAGTGTACATTGGATATGTCAGTTATGTGGTAAGAGCATATGTACCTCCTCCAATCAGATGTTTTAAATGTCAAAAATATGGGCATGTAGCTGCAGTCTGTAAGGGAAATCAACGATGTGCTAGATGTAGTGGTAACCATGAATATGGAAAATGTGAACAAGGGACACAGCTAAAATGCTGCAACTGTGGAGGCGAACACAGTGCTGGCTTTGGGGGATGTGAGGTACATAAGAACGCTGTAAAAATTCAGAATGTCAGGATGCAAGAGGGAATATCATATGCTGAGGCAATTAAAAAAGTGAAACAGACAAAAGTGGGTCAAGTAAATGAGAAAACAGCTCCAATGAATCAGGAAAATATATCAGTATCGCAACCTAGAATAAATGAGGAATTTCTCAAAGTTGGAAAAGTTGAATTCATTACATTTTTAGCTGAGGTAATAAATTGTGCTGCACAAACCGAAAGCAGAACGGAGAGGATAAAAATAATAATTAAGGCAGCTGAAAAGCATCTACAGTTTGGAGATGTCTCCCTGGAGCAAGTAAACGAAAAACTCAAGGGTCAAGTAGTAGAGGCAACATGTGGAGGCTCTTAATGTTTTTACTAGTTTTACAGTGGAATGCAAGGAGTTTAATCGCAAATGGGCAAGAGTTTAAAAAGGTAATAGAAGATAAGGAATGCAAACCTCATGTTATATGCATACAAGAGACCTGGCTGAAACCTCATTTAGATTTTGTGATGCAAGGATATACAGGCATTAGAAGGGATAGACAGGCAGGTAATGGTGGAGGGGTGGCAACATTTATTAAAAATGAAATTGCATATAGAATATTAGAAATAAATGAAGAATATGAATCCATTACAGTAGAAATATTTTTAAGGAAACATAGTGTTAAAGTAATTAATTTTTATAATCCTTGCAATAGGTTAAGTATTGAAGTGTTAGGAAACATAATCGATATGGGGATTAAAAAAGTAATATGGTGTGGGGATTTTAATGCATATAATACTTTATGGGGAAGTGGTAATACTGATCACAATGGTAAAGTAATAGAAGAAATGATGGATTTAAAGGGTTTGGTATGCATGAATGATGGTAGAGCTACAAGAATTGATGTAACTCGGGGTACTTGCTCACATATAGATTTAACACTGGTGTCGGAATGTTTAGCAGGGATGTGCGATTGGGATGTTTGGGAGGACTCTACAATAGGAAGTGATCATTATGCTATTAGTTGTAAAATAGGAGTGGTGGTTAGTGAAATTATAGAGGATAAGATGTGTAGATGGAAATTTAAAAAAGCAAATTGGGAGGCATTTAAATATGTTAGTGAAGTAAAGTTACAAAAGTTGTTTTTTAATGAGGAATTGGACAGTGTAGAAATGCATAATGAGAAATTATGTCAAATTCTGTATAGTACAGCTGAACAAATTATTGGTAGAAGCAAAGGAATAAAAAGAAATAAGTCAGTTCCATGGTGGACCGAGTTATGTAGTGAAGCAATTAAAGCTAGAAATAAGGCTTTTAAAAAGGTTAGAAAGAAGTATAAATTTGATGACCTAATTCAATATAAAAAAACACAAGCCAATGTGAGAAGGGTTATAAGAGCTGCTAAAAAGAATTACTGGAGAAGTTATTGTGATTCCATAGGGGAGAAAGTAGATAACAGTCTACCTGTTTTGAATAATGAGGATAGAATAGCTGTGACTAATGTAGAAAAGGCAGAAATGTTAGCAGAGGTGTTTGTTAAGGTACACAGTAATGATAACTGTAGCAAGTTCGATATAGTAAGGAAGGAAGAGGACACAGGGGTCGGCTGGACTGTTGATGCGTATCTTTATTTTCTCTTTCTCAATGTCAATAACACACTTCTTCGTGTGTTCTCAGTCAAACTCATAAGCAACAATAACTTCCGGTTCGCGGCACTTCCGGCTTCCGGGTAAACTCAGTCTCTGTGTTCTCGCACCAACAGTCCGACTCTCTCTCTCTGGTCTCCGGTTCCGCTGGTGTTTTATCCCGTCTCCGCGCTCATTACTGGAACAAGAGACAGGTGTTATTGATCTGCGTCCAACCCACTCACTTACCGCTCGTCCCGCGGCCCTCTCTCCCGCTGCAGACCTCGCTGAACCACGCCCCCCTTGCCACAATAACATATCAGAAGAAATGAAAATAAATTGAGAGCAAAGTATAAAGGAACATCCAAATATTATGATGGAGAAAGAGACATCCAATGATAATTTTGATGTGGAATTTTCATTGTATGAATTAAAGAGAGCAGTTGGGGGAGTTAAGCAAACATCTCCAGGAAAGGATGAGATATGCTATACGATGATAAAAAATGTATCCGATGTGTCTTTGAATTATATATTGCGTCTTTTTAATAAAGTCTGGAGAACAGGGAGACTTCCTATATCATGGAAACATGGGGTTATTATTCCTATATTAAAGCCAGCTAAGAACAAGCATAATGCTACAAATTATAGACCTATAGCGTTAACGTCGAATTTGTGTAAAATAATGGAACGTATGATTGTATTCAGATTGAGCTATTTATTAGAAAGGAAAGGAATTATTTCACCTCATCAAAGTGGATTTCGGAAAGGACGCAGTACTTTAGATGCTGCCATATGTTTAGAGACGGATATAAGAAAGGCTCAAGTCAATAAGGAGGTGGTAATAGGTATATTTTTTGACATTGAAAAAGCTTATGACATGCTTTGGAAGGAAGGGCTATTAATAAAGTTAGAACAATTAGGGATAAAAGGAAGAATGTTTAACTGGGTAAAAGATTTTTTGCTGAATAGAACAGTCCAGGTAAGGGTTGGAACATCATGTTCTAGAATATACCGAATAGATAATGGTACTCCACAAGGAAGTGTGTGCAGTCCAATATTGTTTAATATAATGATAAATGATGTATTTCAAAATGTCAAATTAGATATAGGAAGATCTCTTTATGCTGATGATGGAGCAATATGGAAGAGGGGGAGAAATGTATCATATGTAACACAAATCATTCAAACAGCCGTTAATGACGTGGAAAAATGGGCCAATAAATGGAGTTTTAAATTATCAATTGCTAAAACCCAACTAGTCTGCTTTGCGAAGAGAAATAATATCCCTGAAATAAAAGTGAAGCTGTATGATCAGGTTCTGGAACAAGTTAAAGTTATTAGATATTTAGGGATATGGATGGATTCTAGGTTGAATTTTAATACACATGTACAGAAATTGTTAGAAAAATGCAAAAAGGGTATTAATGTATTAAGATGTTTATCAGGGATGGAATGGGGAGCTAGTCGAAAGTCGATACAAAGAATATATTGTGCCTTGATCAGGTCAGTAATCGATTATGGATGTATTATTTATGGATCTGCATCAAAATCGCTTATTAAAAAAGTTGAATCAATTCAGGCACAATCATTAAGAATCTGTTGTGGGGCTTTTAGAACATCTCCTATAGCAGCGTTACAGGTTGAGGTAGGAGAAATGCCCATACATATACGTAAATTGAAATTATCAATGAATTATTGGATTAATATTAAAGGGCATTCAGAGACACACCCAGTCAAAGAAATATTAAAAGAGTGTTGGGAGTATGGAAATAATAGTATTACTAGTTTTGGTTGGACAGCAAACAAAGATGCTTTGACTTTAGGTATTAAGGAAATTCCAGTTAGTCCATCTATTGTTATTTCAGATATTCCTCCTTGGTTGCTTCCTACACCTCAAGTCGATTTTTGTCTTCAATATAAACTCAAGAATGAAAAATCCATACCTAAGGAGGTTGTTGTAAAAGAGTATTTGGAACAAGCATATTCCTCAATGCTCCATATATATACAGATGGGTCAAAGGATCCTATAACAGGATACACAGCAGCAGCTGTATACATTCAGAGATTCCAGGTCAACATTCAGAAAAGAATAACTAATTATGCATCTGTTTTTACAACTGAGTTGATAGCAATTCTATTGGCGATTCAATGGGTGGAGGATGTAAAGCCAATAAGGGTAGTTATTTGTTCAGACTCTATGTCAGCATTAAATAGTTTAATATCAGGGCAGTCAACAACTAGAACAGAATTAATATATGAGATTCTAATAAATTTTTTAAGAATACAGGAAATGGGTATAGTCCTGAAGTTCATATGGGTACCTGCACATGTGGGAGTACATGGGAATGAAACAGTTGACAAACTGGCAAAACAGGCATTACAACATAACAATATTGAAGTACAAATTCCACTAAGTAGGGTTGAAATAAAAGGAAGAATTAAAGAATACATGAATAAAAAGTGGCAAGAAGAGTGGGACAGGGAAATAAAAGGCAGACATCTTTACAATATTCAAAAACGAGTTGGCAAAGGGAGAGAGTGTTTTAATAGTAGGAAAGAAGATATCATCATTTCACGACTCCGAATAGGACATTCTGGATTAAATCATTCATTGTTTATAATAGGGAAACACCAAACTGGATTGTGTACCGCATGCAGTGAAGTAGAGACTATTGAACATGTACTTTTACATTGTGTAGTATTTAGCAGGGAAAGAGAAGAGTTTATTAATAAATTGAAAGATATAGGATTAGTAAATTTTAGTATATCAAATCTATTAAGTTGTGCTTCAGGAGAATCAAGGATACAGAGGGAAATACTTAGTTATCTCAAAGAAACAGGATTGGATAGCAGAATTTAAAATTTATATATGGCATAAATATTATTTATTTATTTAATTACCTTTAATTTCCTTTTTTTTTTTTTTAAGTCCCTGTTGATGCTTCACACTCCAGTCCAGTTGGTGGCGGTAATACACCATAAGTTGGATTGTCAACCGCCATTAAACAATACAAGAAGAAGAAGAAGAAGATGATTCAGAATTAAGTTGTAGAGTAGCCTTGCAGGTTTTTGAAAGACGTCTGTGTGGTCTTGGATGATAGCTCCTCATGGCTGTGAGGGAGATTTGTGTTTGGAAAGGGCTTATCTTAGTGATGGTGAAATGAAGCTTTGTGAAGCACCGAGGCTTTCCCCTCAACTGTATCGTAAAAAGGTTCTTTACTCGAAGCTTTTCAACACAGTGCACGCTAACGACATATTGTGGTCATAAGTTGAAGAGCTGCTTGTGCCAGAGGACCCATTCATTTTTTGACTGTTTCATGTAACAATTTACTTTGTGAAATCCACAAAAGCAATAGAAAAAAAAAAATTCTTCTATTTGTTAATTTAGTAGAATACTTATGACATGTGAACAAACGAGCCTATTAATGAATTTATAATTATTATTTTTATAAATGGGACAAATTAACATGTATAGAAACATTTTTTTGTGAATCTGCTTTGATCAACACATGCAGCCTTATTTAAAGAAACTTTAGCCTTAGTCCTAAACCTATGAATTCATAAGCAAGGCTCATGTAGGCATATATAATCAAAAGAAAAGAAAATAATTGTAGAATGGTGAAGTGCTTGTGAACTGGGGAGTTTTAATTTTGTGGGTAATCGGAGAAATCAAAGATTTTTATTAAGGAACAGAACTTGTTCAACAGTGTGGGGGCTAAGTCTATTTCTTTTTTATTTACTACTTCCCCTGCCTTTGAAAATATTCTCTCACATGGGACTGAGGAGGCAGGAGTGCATAAAAATTCCAGGACAAGATGATGAAGATGTGGGTAGACACCCTTCTGGGTAGCCCAGAAATGCAGAGGATTTCTGGGCTTTGCACTTGCACTTCAACTGTGGCATCTGCAGTTGCATTTTTCATTTTCCTGGTTTCCACAACATGGGTGTCCTGTAGATCCCACATACCTAATAGACAGAACAAAATAAAACTTTGATGGAATGTAAATGAATTCTCTGCAATAGCTATGCATGATGCATGCCAAATACACACACACACACACACACACAATACAACAAACAGTACCTGAATGGGTTACATCGCTGCCTGTGGCTTCTGTTGTTTCTGGTTGTGGTGAGGGGATTTGAGAGGATGTGGATTGGGTATTTTGGCCTGCTCTAATGATTGCAGCACATTCTGCTGTGAGACGTCTCACAGCAGTCTGTGCATTTGACTGGCTGCAGAAACCTATAGTTTTAAAGCGTGGACCAAGCAGAGTTGCAAGAATCATGACACTCATAGTCTCATATGTAGACATCCTCTCAGAAGAAGTCTCATGAGGTTGTTGCACAGTTGCAAGGCCGTCTCATCATGAACCTGTGAGATCTTTGTACTGATTGCATGCCTCAGCATTCTTACAAGAGGAATCACCTTTGACCCTGACACTCTCTTCTCTTCTGACAGTTCAGTAGAAGCCTCATTGAAGTGACACATTACACCAAGACATTCATTTACTTGCTGGTACTCTTCTGAAGTCAAAGGTGTGAGGTTGGTCTTCAGAGTTACCAAAGCAGCACCTACTGGCTCCCTCTGAGCAAAGAGATGCTCTAACATGGCATATGTGCTGTTCCAACGAGTATCCACCTCCTGGATCAACTTATGAGTAGGTTTGCCCATCTGATTTTGTAAAACCAATAATCTATCTCTTGCTGTTGTGCTAGACTTGAAATGAGCCACAATCTTCCGTGCCTTTAGTAAATGTAATGCAACAAAGCTGACAACCATAAAATGCAAGTAGGCTTATGTTCACGCCCCGTTTGTTACGTGTTTACCGAGGCGATCAAAGCTGCAACAGTGTTAGTGCTGTGAAACTCATTTATGTCGGTGCATTTTACAGATACTGATGAATTTCATGTGTTCACCTTGATAATAAAACATTAATGATGTGTGCGTGTGTAATTATTTCTTTAGACAAGGACAGAAGATCAGACCAGCTTTAAAAAGCTGGAAACCATCACAGAAATTCTAATGGTTTCTATTAAAATACTTTACTTTTGGCTTTTACCATTTAAACCACTACAGATTTTTTTTTTTCTTCGTGTGTGGGACATATTCCATTAGGATGTGATGCCCCCACCAATAGATCCCAACACATATCAGTAAACCAATAAAATTCCCATGAAAACCATTACATGCAATAGAATTTCAGTAAAAGTGTTTTTTATTTATTTATTTTTTGTTTTATTTATTTATATATTTTTTAGCATGGCAGTATCATGTGTGGAAGCACACAAGAAATACAGCCGGCAGGTTTCAAACCTGTCAACATTTGGGCTGTCAAAGCAGTTAGGTGGTTCACTGCAGGAGTAAAGCAGTGTGTTTGCCTCAGAAGGCATTTTCACGTGACAAGTGACGTAATGATACAAGCTCCGGAGCAGTGGTTCATTTCAAGGACCGTTCGAGTTTGAAGCAAGCTTCGGAGCATTGTCAGACGTATCATCACTAGTTGCAACGTCAAAGTCCCCAACCAAATCCGACAACTGATTCCCTTTCCTTTTTTCTTTTTCTTCATGTTTTCACAGATGATTTATGGTGATGTTCCCTGCAGTGACTGAGTCTGGATCTGATGCCAAATTGTGTGCAAGTCTTCTGAAACCGCAAGAGAGTCTCATGATGACCCTTTCTCTGCTCGATGACAAAAATGGCACGACTCAACTTGTGCAGCAGGTTTCTTCTAAGCCATTTCATCGCTGCTTTAGTTCCCTTTCGAGAGAGGTTCCTCGTATTACGTATGGGGAAAACTCCTTTTCTCGAGAATATGAAGCAAAACTTTATTAATAAAGGTATCCATGTAAAGCGTAGTGCCGCTGTACGGCCATAGCCCAGCGCGAGGAGCGCTCTGATTGGCCAGGCCGCGGCAACTGCAGGAGCCTATGGTGAGGCGGCTGAGAGGAACGAACCAATGGGGGGCGTTCCAGAAAGCCCGCCGTAAAAGGTGCTTATATTTGCATGCCTCGCCTTCGCCGGTCACCTTCACTCAGGAGGAACAGCGCCCCTCTCATGCAGCGGCTTGTTCGGTTTCCTTCGGTGGCCCGTCGCCAGAGGAAGACAAGGACAGCCTCTCCACAGCCGCTTCGGGTAGCGAGTGGTCAGTTTCTGTCTCGGAGCCCCCCGCTTCAACGCAGACCGCCACGAGCTCCAAAACCAATGCTGACGCGGAGCTTATCCGCGTGCTCTCTAAGGCCGTGGAAGACCTCGGACTCGAGTGGTCCCAGCCCGAAGAGCAGCAGCAGACTGGACGAGTGGTACCTAGAAAGCCGCCGCCTCTCTTCTCCTCAGAAGCCCGCGCCTTTCTTCCCTGAGGTACACGACAAGCTTACTAAATCTTGGAAGTCTCCCTACTCTGCTCGCGCGAGATCCGCCTTTTCCTCAGCGCTCTCTACCGTCGACGGCGCCAAGGAAAAAGGCTACGAGTCTCTTCCCCCCCTCGAAGAGGCTGTCGTCATTCACCTCTGCCCGCCCTCCTCCAGAGGATGGCAGGCCAGGGCGAAGCACCCTTCCAAGCCCTGCGGCACCACCTCTGCTCTCGCTGGCCGAGCGTATGCCTCCGTGGCCAGGCTTCCGCGGCCCTTCACACCATGGCTGTCCTTCAGGTGTTCCAGGCCAGACTTCTCCGCTCTTTGGACGAGTTTTGAAGGACCTTCGCAGCGCAATGGACTTGGCCCTTCGTGCTACTAAAGCCATCGCGCAAGCCATTGGAAATAATATGGCTAACCTGACGGTCTTAGAGAGGCACCTTTGGCTGAATTTGACCGAGATGAAGGACGCGGATAAAGCCTCCTTCTTGGACGCCCCCATCTCTACTATCGGTCTCTTCGGTCCGTCAGTCGTGGGGTTCGCGGAGCGTTTCACTGAAGCGCAAAAGGCTTCTCAGGCTATGAGGCACTTCCTACCCAAGCGCTCCAGCTCTTCTTCAGGCTCCTCTTCTGGAACGCGCCAACGCTCCCGCTCCACGAACCGCAGCAGGCAGCCTGAACGCCGGGGACCTCGACCCAAGCTTGTGTTGAACCCTGAGCCTCCGAAGCCGTCCTAGCCGCAAGGAGAAAGAGGAGATGGTCAGGTCTCGCCTCGGCCGGACCCCCATCTCTCCCTCCCGGTCTCCCAGTTCCCTGCACCCAGGTGACTGCCGACCTCAGTTTCGCAGCCAATGAGCCCGTTGTCAAACGCACTCTTCTGCACACAAACGCCGTTATGACGGCGACCCAAATAAATCTCAAAAAGAGCTTTTTCTCTGTAGTAAATGTGCCCACTTATCAGTCTGCACTCCTACACTCATATACCCCTCCCACCCATGCTATAAATGTCCCGGCGCCCACTCCACAGTGCACGCCGCCACACATAAGCATTACCCCCTCTATGTCACAAGCACAAAATGGCAGCACTACCAAATTCCCTCTAGTAGGCGACCCTTATCCGCGCCGGCTCCAGCCACTATCGCGTCGGGCTCAGGCCTGGCAAGCCATGCCCGGTGTATCAAATTGGGTTGTGAACATAGTCGAAACCTCGGTGAAAAGCAGCGTCAGTCACGTGCTTCGCACCGAGATTTTGAAACTGTTAGAGAAGGGAGCGGTGGAGCCCGTTCCCCCATCCCGAAGCGAGTCGGGCTTCTACAGCCGATACTTTCTCGTTCCGAAGAAAGACGGAGGGCTCAGGCCCATCCTAGATCCAAGGCATTTGAACAAAGCTCTAATCTCGCTCTTTCAAAATGCTGACGGTGAAACAGATCCTCGCGCACATTCGCCCCGGGGACTGGTTTTTCACGATAGATCTGAAAGATGCGTACTTTCACGTTCAGGTAGCCCCCCACCACAGGCCATTCTTGAGATTTGCCGTCAAGGGGCAGGCTTATCAGTACACGGTCCTGCCATTCGGGTTATCCCTGGCGCCCCGCACGTTTACAAAATGTATGGATGCGGCATTAGCCCCGCTCAGGCTGAAAGGGATGCGGGTGCTCAACTACCTCGACGACTGGCTAGTGATAGCCCAGTCTCGAGCACAACTACTTACACACAGATCCTGGCTCCTCAACCATTTAGACTGTTTGGGTCTCAGGATCAATATCGCCAAGAGCTTGCTGTCCCCCACTCAAAAGATATCTTTTCTGGGCATAATTTTAGACTCGAGACGCATGAACGCGCGGCTAACGACACAGCGCGCGCTATCCGTCCAGAACATGGCGGCTTCATTCAAAGCCGGGACTCGTGTTCCCCTGAAACATTTTCAGAGGATGCTTGGCCTTATGGCCTCGGCATCGTTAGTGCTCAGACTGGGACTGTTACACATGCGTCCCCTCCAGCGTTGGCTACACGCCTGTGTCCCTCCTTACGCATGGAAATGCCCTAGTGGAAAAAAAGTATACTTTATTGTATTTCAAATATATTCTCTTTTCCGATAGTACATTAGAAATATACTTACAAAAAATGTACCATTTCTAAATATATAAAAAAATATATTAGCATCATATTTCACAATACAACTTTTAACACACTTTAAGATAATAGTATTTTAGTATATTTAAAAAAAATATATTTTAGAAAAATATACTTTAAATGAAAGTTCAGTGTACTTTTGTAAAGTGCACTGATTTGAACATTACTTTAAAATATATTTGTTATATATTTTAAACTTATGCTTAAAATTGTCATTGTTAACAATGCACTAAAAGCATATTTTAAAAATACAAAATCAATATCATTAAGCTGTATAAAAAGTTATAAATACTGTTTAAGGTTATTTATTCATGTTTAACTGTTCAAGCTTAAGCATGAATAAACAAGTGATGATAAATTATTATTATATAAATAAATTATTATATGGACTAAAAGCCCATTTTTCAATATACGCAGTGTATGCTATAAGCCCTACTTTAGTTGTGATTTAAGTGTAAACATGTTTATTAAGTTTACACTGGCAAAGAAGAATCCAACAGCACACTTAAAATACAACGCAAGAAAATATGGGTTAAATAGTTGTTTCTTATCGGAATTCAAATGTCTCTTCATTGATCTGTGACCAATCAGATTGTGTTGCTCAATGCCTGCAGCCAATCAGACGCAGAGCTGCTGACGGTACTCGTCTGTATGACGCTCACTCGCGGGAGGTTTGCAGCCTTGCAGGTGAAGCACAATGTTTCGTTACATTATTTATTTAATAAAACACTGCGAGCGGAAAGTACATTGCTCATTCTTCGGACCAGATCAATTACGCCACATCGCTGCCTGACCTTGATGGTGACGATAAACTGTTTTGAAATAAAATGGCCAAACGTTACGCGATCCCGAAAAGCACCGGAAAAAGTCCTTCTGTTTGGAGGTAAGTAGCCTAATATGTAATGTCACTAAACGTGATTAAAAAGTTGAATGAACATGCACTTGACCTTATCTCGTATATTCTGTTAACAGATTGGGTTCTTCACGAGTTTGCTGTCAGCTCCCTGATGATGTGTAAGCGGCCATCAGACGCAAGTGTAATGAGCAGCTCACCAGAAATTTGAATATAATGTGTAATTTATACTTATGTATAGAGATGGTCAGTGGAATTAGTTCAATGATATGTTTTCCTACATCTTCCAGTGTTAATTTAATGAAAATAATAGTAAGTTAATTTTGTTTAGCTTTGCTGAAACCATGTGAAACCATTTATAAAAATCGTTGGGCTTGTTTAATGAAATGTCTCTTCATTAGTTATGTGTGTTAGATTTGATTTCATTTATTGTAATGTCCTTGAAAACAAATGCATTCAACATTGAGAAAGTAAGTCAGTAAGAAATTCATTAAAATGTAATGTAGCACATTTAAAATACTGTATTGTGTGACATTATGTAATTCAAAGTATTTTGTACAATGTATAGCTAAGTAATAACACATTGTATTGTTATGGACTACAAAGTGTATATTTTTAGTCATTTGAATGAGTCATGGTAAATAAAATATATATTATATTCATAGTACATTGCTTGTGTGTTCTGAATATACTGGTAATTAATTTGTAATTTATTAAAACACAAATAAATTATGCTACAACACAAAGTGTACTTATAATACAAATAAAGTGTACTATAACACGAATAAAGTATACTTATAATACAAATAAAATATACTTAACACAAATAAAATATACTTATAATACAAATAAAGCACATTTAATATCACTAAAGCATGTAATTAGTCATTATGCTTAAAGTGTACTAAGTATACTTAAAGTTGTTCCAATTTAGCACACAAAAGTATACTAAATACACTTAAAGTTGTGCTTTAACACAATTTAATTACAACTTAAATATACTTAGTACAAAATTAGTTGTGTCAAAATAGCTCACTTCAAGTTAACTAGTCATTAACACACTTCAAATATACTGAAAATGAGTCGGCCGCAAGTATACTTAGTATACTTCTTTTTCACTAGGGTGGGGCCGTCTTCCCGTCAAAGTGAACCACAGCGTTGTCAAAGCTTTGGCTCCTTGGACGGGGACAGAGTGGTATCGGAGGGGCGTGCTTATGGGCACGGTTACGAAGTTGAAAGTGGTCTCGACAGATGCCTCCACTCGAGGGTGGAGAGCCCTACACGAGGGCAAGCCGATCTCTGGCCTGTGGACAGAAACAGAGAAGTGGCTGCACATAAACTGTCTAGAGATGAAAGCGGTCGCCTTATCGCTGAGAGCCTTCCTTCCACATATAAAGAACCACCACGTCTTGGTTCGTACAGACAACATGTCGGTGGTAGCGTATATAAATCGCCAGGGCGGCCTGCGATCACATTCTCTTCACCGCATGGCGAAGCATCTCCTTTTATGGGCAGAGCACAACCTGAGCTCCCTGAGGGCGGCTCACGTGCCAGGTATTCTGAATCTGGGTCCGGATATGTTATCCAGGGGACCCATTCCCCCAGGGGAATGGTCTCTTCACCCGCAAACGGTTCTCTTAACTTGGAACACCTTCGGCAGAGCGAAGGTGGATCTCTTCGCCTCAGAAGACAACACTCACTGCCCAATATTTTTCTCCAAATGCAGGGACGCCCTGGCCCATGTCTGGCCCAGTCTCCCGCTATATGCTTTCCCCCCGATCGCGATGCTGCCGCAAACCATCAAGAAAATCAGGGAGACAGCATCCACGGTGCTCCGATCTGATCCAGCTGTCAGACACAGCCCCATGGCCCATTCCGCTGAGGAAAGACCTCCTCACGCAGGCGAAGGGGAAGATCTGGCATCCCAGTCCCGAACTATGGGCCCTCCACATATGGCCCATCAACTGGGAAACCTCTCTGACAGAGTTATGAACACTATTGCGGAAGCTAGAGCCCCCGCGACTAGGCGGCTCTATACTCTGAAGTGGTCGGAGTTTTCTAACTGGTGTGCCGTCCGAAATATCGACGCACGCTCATGTGAAACAGCAGAAGAGCTCGCTTTTCTCCAAGAGCTACTGGACGCGGGTCGTTCCCCCTCCACGCTCAAAGTTTACGTCGCCGCCATAGCAGCTAACCACGCTCAGATCGCGGGACATTCACTAGGGAAAAGTGAGCTCATTGTACGTTTTATTAAAGGGGCTAGGAGATTGAACCCCCCTCGCCCTCCTTCGGTCCCTATTTGGGACCTCGCGGTGGTTTTAGACGCTATGAAGGGTCCCCCCTTCGAGCCACTCCAGACCGCGACCATAAAGCTCCTCTCTCTCAGGGAACCGAGGTTACGAAAGTTACCGAGTACGTTTCCAGGTCTGTTGTCATGAGACGTCAGGGGTTTTTTTTCTTTCTTTTTTTTCTCTCCCTTGTCTGGTTTGTTGTGTGTTAACTGAGTTTCTCTGCAGGCTCCTCGACTAGTTGGAGAATCTGTGCAGAAGCTGAAGGTGGAAGTTCAAGGGAGTGTCTTCAGAGTGACCAAAGAGAGGAAAGTCATGTTCAGACGTTACCTGCCTTTGACCTTCATCCAAACAGACAAACCCATCTACAATCCAGGACAAACGGGTGAGCAGTGCATGACCCATGGTTGAATATTAGAGTTGTAGAGAATCCATTTACACATGGAGTTGTCTTTCAGTACAATCTGGTGGCAGTGGAGGTAAGAATTTGCTCCAGTGCAAGTCTTTGAATGGAGCTGATGTTTTTCTTGAATGGGTGTCTTTTTTGTTTGTAGTTTTTCCTCTGATCTGTTAGTTGTTTTCATAGGACAATCATAATAACCGGATTGGCCAGTGGACAAACGTTTCCTCAACGGGGTGGATCTTGCAGCTTTCTCACAAGTTAAACCCAGAGGCTCAGATAGGGATGTATACAATAAAGGCTTTTATTGGTGACAGAATGATCTCCCATGTTTTTGTGGTGAAAAAATATGGTAAGTCGTTGTTCCTATAATGTACAGCAGCAGTTCAACGACAGATCTGGGCTCCTAATCTGGGCAAGTTTGTTTCCTGCTTTAGTTTTGCCCAAGTTTGATGTTACCGCAAACACCCCACAGACGTACAGCGTTGCCGCTGTGGGACTGAAAGTTGAGGCTTGTGCCAAGTGAGTAAGGCTTGTATTTTCTTATCTTGCGGATGGTCAATTTTTGATGTTACTTGTGACGTTTCCCAGATACACGTATGGCCAACCTGTACCTGGTCAAGTGCTGGTGGAAGTGTGCCGTGAGCCATTTTCATATGTTGCGGTGCCTGGCGTTACCCGCCGTTGCCTGAATAAAACTGCACAGGTTTGACTCCTGCCTTAGAATGGAGGGTTTTCTTCTGCTTGTCTTAAATTTGACCTCCTTTGTTCTGCTACCAGATGAATGCTACAGTCTGTGCTGTCCTTGTTGTCGACACATCAGTGTTTTTTGGCACTACGCTTGAAAATTATATGCAAGTCACACTACTTGTAAATGTGACCGTCACTGAGGAGGGAACAGGTGAGCTATTGGCTGATCTGAACCAATGGCTGTGTATGGAGGGAGTTGACTTTATTTTTTATTTTTATTTTTTTCTTCCTTCCCAGATGTAGTGATGTCAAAATCTGCAATGGTGTCCATTACATTTGAAGTTGGCAAGGTCACGTTTGTGGACCTCCAAGATTATTTTGAACCTGGATTAACAAATAATGGAAAGGTAAATGTCTCCCTGGTTGCAGAAGCCTTTAAATTGGTTCCCCTTCCTAACCTTGGTCATTTGTACCAGATATCCGTGTCTCGTTTCGATGGGACCCCAATTGCAAGTAAAGCTGTGTATCTCCTGGATGGTACCAGCTGGCCAAACAAACTGCTGCTGAATCTGACCACAAACCAGAACGGACTGGCCACGATCTCCCTCAACACTGCTAATCTTCCAAAAGCTGATCTCAATCTGGTGGTACGATTTGCTCTTTATATTTTGTGACTGTAGACCACTCACCCTTGCAAGAAACCAATTCCATTCACTGTTTCCGCAGGTGAGTGTGACTCCAGTGGTTGGTTATGGTTACAAATCCCCATACTTCACTACAGATACGAGGGTTGTTCAACTGACTATAGTGACACTCGAGCAGCCGCTCAAATGTGGTGCTGTGTTTCCAGTGACCGTGAAGTATTCTTTTTTTGGAGAGACTGGCGACTACAGCGCTGATATCGTCTATATGGTGAGTGGACATTTAATTTGTGTGCTGGTCTGTTTGTTCAGCATCTTGTATTGTCTTCTGTCAGGTCCTCTCCAGAGGAGTGATTGTCCTTCATGGATTTCAGAAAGTCAGAGCAAGCGCTTCTAATACTGTCACGAGTGGCTCGGTGTCGTTCCAACTGTCTGTCAGTGTCGCTATGGCTCCAGCAGTGCAGATTCTGGTCTACTGCGTTCTGCCCAGTGAGAATGTAGTTGCAGCTACGGTGTCTTTTGAGACGGAAAGATGTTTCCAAAACCAGGTATGATGTGCGCTAGGATATTTTGGCTTTATGTGGGGAATGGTGACATGCCCTACAGAGCATTGATCCTTGTTCCAGGTGTCTCTACGGTTCTCTCCTGCTACAGCTTTTACTGCTGAGGGAAATGTTCTGACGGTCTCTGCTCAAGCAGGAGCTCTGTGTGGCCTTAGTGCTGTTGATCAGAGCGTCCGGATCTTGGAGCCAGGAAGACGCCTGAGTGCTGAAATGGTATCCATGTGCAGTTGCTCTTTAAATCCTTGAGCTTGCTTGACATTCAGGTTCAGCTTTAGAATTTGAGTAGTGCTGACAAACCTAGCTATTATAGGGCTGTTATGATTACAGCAGTGTTGTACCTTGCGCTGTAACGCCTTACATTATAAACTCTGAACATAACATGCCGAAAGGCCTTTAGTGCAATATTTTTACAGAAAGCAATTGTTTCATGGTCCCAGGTGTTTGACTTGCTCCCAGTGCGCTCACTATCAGGTTACCCGTACAGTGTTGAGGATGAACCATGTTTTGGTTTTCCACCCCGTTGAGGCTACAAATCAAGCCTACACAGCATTCAAGGTAGAAAACATTCATAGCCATGTAGTCACTGAATAAGACTCAAGTCAACGACTATTGTTTTGACTCGTTACTATTACAGAGCCTGGGAATGAAGATCGCAACAAATTTTGCTGTACGAGCCCCTCCGTGCCGGCTGTATTCTCGCTTTCCAGACATAGGTTATTTTAGTGAGAATCTCAATGACCTGGTGAACTTGCCTTCAGTTATTGGAGCTTATTCCTCGTTCTTTGTGATATATTCGCATAGTCTGCAGAATAAATATTCTAATATACCAAGAGTGTGTGAAATTGCTTGTCCCTTTCAGTGGTTAATCGTTGTTTTTTTATTACAAGCAAGTGCTGGAGGCGACGCTTCCTCTTCTGATGTGACCATCAGGACTTACTTTCCAGAAACCTGGTTCTGGCAGCTTGCTCAAGTGGGGTTAGTGAAGGATCTTGTTCCTTCTGAAGTACGTATTAGTAAACTCACGAATTCCCCTTTGTTGCTCTTCTGCTGTCCTTCAGAGCCACTGGATCCACACAAGTTCCCCTCGCTGTTCCTGACACCATCACCACATGGGAGACTGATGCGTTCTGCCTGTCCTCAATAGGTTTCGGTCTGGCTCCTCCCGCTCTGCTGACAGTCTTCCAGCCCTTCTTCCTGGAGCTCTCCCTGCCATACTCCATAGTCCGTCTTTTGATCTGAAGGCCACGGTCTTCAGCTATCTGTCCAAGTGTATCATGGTCTGTCATGGTTTATTTACCTTTTATATAATGGATATGTATAGAGAAGGTCCCATCTTTGCTTCATGTGCTCCGTTTCATTGGCAGGTTAAAG
Organism: Pseudorasbora parva; assembly: GCF_024679245.1. Taxonomy (NCBI): domain Eukaryota; kingdom Metazoa; phylum Chordata; class Actinopteri; order Cypriniformes; family Gobionidae; genus Pseudorasbora; species Pseudorasbora parva. Next base: position 999,047 of record NW_027125103.1, on the reverse strand, counting down.
TGACTCCAGCTTCATCCACAAACTTCACTCTTACAGAACATCCTGATCCGTACTCATCCTGTCTTTGTGCCAATGGGAGAAAGACCTTCAAATGGGTTCTCTCAGCTCCTGTTCTCGGTCAGTTTTGTACCGGCATTTTCTAAATTTGAAGCGGTGTTGCTCACTTCCTGTCTGTCACCACAGGAACGGTCAATGTGACGGTCAACGCTTCAGCTGAGCCATCCCGCACTCGATGTGGCACTGAGGCCGTGACCGTGCCGTCAAGAGGACGCGTTGACGTTGTCACTCAAAGTCTACTTGTCCTGGTAAGTGTAAAACGGCCTTCAGGAGTTTGACATTGGAACTCGTTCTGCTTTACTGATGTGATGTTTTATTGCTTTTTATAGCCTGAAGGAGTTGAAAGGACAAACACACAGAGCTGGTTACTCTGTCCAAAGGGTTTGTTTGCACTCAATGATTTATCCCTGTTCAGCCAAACATTAGCCTAATGTTCAACGCTGACCCTTTGTTCGGTCTACACGAAGCGTTCTTTCTGAAGACATGACTGTGACACTTCCGAGAAATGTAACTGAGGGATCAGCCAGATGCTCCGTTTCAGTCCTTGGTAAAGCATTTCATGGAGTAGAAAGTGACGCATTATGTTTGGCTGAATAACGTTGTTTCTGATGTGGGCTTTATGCTTATTCCCTTGTAGGGGATATAATGGGTCGTGCACTGAAGAATCTAGATGAGTTGTTACAGATGCCTTCTGGCTGTGGAGAACAGAATATGATCATTCTTGCTCCCAATATTTACGTCCTGCTGTACCTGAAGGTCACGGGCCAACTCACCGCAGCCATTCGAGAAACCGCCACAGGCTACCTTCGAATTGGTATGGATGACCAATCCACTTTAAATGTCTAGGAGCCTAAATGACAAGAAGGTTTAGTCCTGCTCTTCCCCTTAGACTATCAGACTGTCGAACTGCCTGACCAATTTACATGTGGCTTTTGACCTAATCCGGATATCAAGGACAACTGAACTACAGACACGAGGATGGTTCATACAGCACCTTTGGTCATGACAAATCCAATACATGGTGAGCTGCTTCCTGTTCTACTGTTGTGAGTGTATGAGCTGTTATGGCACTTTCGGTTTAAGTTCAGTTTGTCACCACCTTCTTCACGGCCAGGTTGACTGCCTTTGTCCTGAGGTCTTTTGGTCTAGCGGGGCAATTCATCTTCATTGATCCAAATGTCCTGCAGAGTGCAAAGGATTGGTTAAACAGCAAGCAGCGTTCAGATGGCTGTTTCATGCAACAGGGAACTCTGTACCACAGTGACATGATAGACACGTTTTAAGACAATAAACACACAATCGCGGCAATATATGGTTGGTCTGTGTTCTTTATGCCATGTTGGGTGGTTTCATAATAGATTATATTTATAATGCAATGCTATTCCACATAGCTTTTAGCATTGTATATTTTCTGTCAGATTTTTTGACCCGAAGTTACATGAGATCACATATTGTTATATAAAACACTCGACTTATAAATTATAAAGTGATATGAAGCAAGTTTTGAAGCAAGGTTGCTAGGCAACGTGGGGGAGAGGACGCTGGCGTTGTCTGTTCGCCGCTTCTCCACCCACAACAAATCATGTTAATGTACTATTAGATTTACATTTTATTTTATGTCCTTATGTTTGTGACTAGTCTAACAGTCAGAGCTACAATTGGGACTGTTGCTGATTGCTGGCAGCCACTGAGAGGTCGTTGAGAGGTCGTTGTTCGTCGTTTCGCCGTTTTCAACCGCTTCTCTAATGTTTACGTTTGAATTGCTGCGGTTGGTTTCTGGTTTGGAGGACATTTGATGTTTCTCGCCACTGGTGCTCACTGGTGGTCTCCCTTGGGCTTGGGCTGCATGGTGGCTGAAGTTTGCACCGGGCTAGCGTCATCCGGGCTCTCGTCGTCGGCGTCCGGCATGATGTTGGGATGTTCTGCTTCTCGGCTGCGCCGCTGTTCCGTCCTGCATTGCGACCGTGGAACGGCTTGGACATCTGCGCCGGCCCCGGTGTGTCCACAGAAGTGCCCGGAGGAATGTTCTGCCTCCTGCATGGTGCTGCAGCGATCCCCATCGTTTGAATCATCATGAAGAAGACCCATCATCTGGTCTTCAGCTGTCGTGCCTCGGCGATGTCATCGGGACACTGCCGCTGGGAGAAATCTGAAACATGGAGTGGACCACAGTGTGCTGCGGAGCTAACAGTGTGCTGCGGAGCTAACAGAGACTTCCACCATCAGCTGTTTTCTGTCCACCATCAGCTCTGTTTCTGTTCACCATCAGCTCTGTTTCTGTTCACCATCAGCTCTGTTTCTGTTCTGTTTTCTGTGTTGGTTGATTGTTTGTAGTATTCTATATTTTTACTTGTTATTCATTTTTTGTTGTTATTCCCCCCCCCCCCCCCCCCTTTGTTGCACTTTGAGATTCTTCGGAATGAAAAGTGCATTATAAATAAAATCTATTATTATTATTATTATTATTATTAAGTTTTGAATAAAACATGATTTTAATCGTATAAATTTAATCGTAAAAAAAATCGCTTGCCCTAGATGCACCTGCCACTGAGTAAATACTTAATTTTTATGAACATTTTCTAAATGTAAAACTACTGAAATGCTTATTTGGACGAAATGCATTCGATAGAGTCTCAGTGGGGGTAAAGTAAGAGGTTTGATTTAGAAATGAGGTTTGAATAGAACAGTTTGAATAGAGAGTCGTTAGTAATTATAATGCAGACAAAAGAATAATAATTAGAGCCACAACCAGTCCGCAGAAGTGTGAATGTGTGCCGGGGAGACAAACTGAATGGGGCAGTTTGCACCTCAAAACAATAGAGGCAATATACTGAATGAAAGCTGAGAAGACATGGCAATAAACATCAGTTGATATTTTAGAGATATCTCAAAATAAAATCACATGAAACGATCTTGTAAAACGTTTAATAACATTCCGAGTTTTAGACTTATCATCTTCAGATCTGAAATACAGTATAACATGGTCAGACTTGTGGCTTTAGCTGTAGTGCATTTCTAGATTCCTCCAAGGCCAACTTCAATTTTATTTTCATAAAGATATTTCATACAAATAAATTTCTAATAACTTTACAAAATTTTGAAGCTTATTATAGATTTTTTTGATTATAAAAAATATTATCATTTTGACTGTACAGTAAACTGCCAGGTGTCTGCTTTCAAATGAGACCATAATTATGCTTTTAGTGCAAAGGATTCACCAACTGTATTTGTTTCAGTCTGAGTATGCATTTCCTAGGATTTTTTTTAAAAGTTGTGATTCAGGTTAACAGGTTAATCTGGTGCTTGTTTTCAGGACACAGTGGTGGCTCTTCATGCCCTGTCCGTGTATGCTGCTCAAGTGTTTAGTTTGGACAGCTCCAGCACCGTTACTGTACAGTCCTCTGTGGTAGGAGGAGACTCTTATAGTTTAACCGTGAATCGGGACAACAGGCTGCTGTATCAGGAGAAACCGCTGAAGAACTTTCCTGGCAAATATAGTGTTAAAGCCTCAGGATCCGTGCAGGTCTGTATCTTCACCTCCTGTGTCTTGTGCAAACCCAGTTTATTAAAAATCTCTCCGTACGTAAAAAAAAAAAAAAAAAAAAAATATTTCCCCCTCTATTTCTCCTTTCTTCTTTCCTTTTCTGGTCTTTGCTACTCTGAGCCGTGTACAAATCTTAGTATTTAGGGCACTTTTTGTGTTTCGTTGCCTCTTCTTGACGGATCGCTTCCTGTTCTCCTGAGTTGTAAGTCGCTTTGGATAAAAGCGTCTGCTAAATGCATCAATGTAAATGTAAATGTAAATGTAATGTACTATAGATTGCATGTTTCTACAACATCCCAACACCCGTTAAAGTCACCAGGACACTGAGTGTTGAAGCGGCGGTTAAGGGAGACTGCCAACGGCTGGGAGCCAATCTCAAGTTGAACTTCATAGTGAAGTGAGGATGGCTTTGGCTTGGTTTCCTGAAACCAGCTCTTGTTTGACTCTTGCAAAAGGGAGCTGTGGTGATCCGGTTGACTAAACTACTAATTTCCCCCATTACCCATTCAGATACAACGGTGTAAAAGCAAGCACTAACATGGTTATCGTGGACATTAAGCTCCTGTCAGGCTTCACCGCAGATACGTCACCGGTTTGTGTTCAAGATGATTTAGTCCCAAGATGCTAGAAGCTCCTTCAAATATAATTGTCTGTCTGTAAACTATGGTTTTCCCCTCAGCTTGGATCTCCACCCCAGTCGTTTGCTCCGCTAGTGGAGCGTGTTGACGCAGATGATGATCATGTCCTAGTGTATCTGAAAGAGGTGAGACCTTGTACACTGGGTATATTCACTAGCTGCCATCTTCGAATACTGTTCATCCTTTCGGTCTCGTAGGTTCCCCAAGGAGTCCCCATGAGCTACACTCTTCGGCTGAACCAGGTTCTTGCAGTGAAAAATCTCAAGCCAGCAGTCATCAACATTTATGACTACTATCAGCCAAGTACGCTTTCATCCTAATCGTGCTTTGCTCTGGCTGAACTCACTGAAATTGATCAAGCTCACTTCATGTTCCTCTTTCAGGTGACGCGTTTGAGACCACCTACACGTCACCCTGTCCATGATTTGACTCGGTACTGGCTGCAAGACATGACTCAAATAAAGTTGATTTTATACAATCAGTCTTTGTTGCCTCGTGTGCACTCAAATTGTCTAAAGATTTATGCATGATTACATGGTTTAAAGTTGCCCTAGAATGATTTGAAACAATATTTCAAATTGTCCTGATATCTAAATAGAGGGTATGTGGCTTATTTAAGGTCAGCTTGTCCAGATCCGGTTTTACAGGTCCATTTACAACCCTAGAAATTCTCCCTAGGATCTAATGCTCTGTTTTCGCCTTATTTGGAAGGGCCGTGAATATTAATGCAGAGTTCTGCTCTGATTGGCTGTTTCACTGCACCGCTAACACATCTATACCATCTGTCATGGCAATGATTTGACAATGATAGCTTCTTAACTTTGAATCACGAACTGAACTGGGTACCGTGTAAATATGTTGTTTGTACAGTAGCGTTACCGTTTGACAGTAGAGTCCTGATTTAAAAGTTGCTTGAGTTAGACAAACAAAGTAATGTAGAAGCCACTCAAAATAGTCAGTGTCATGTTTGCTACTCACCTGCTGCAAAATAAACATACTTCAGTCCTCAAATGTATATTTATTTCACAAGTTGGCTAAAGCCTTGTCAAATGACTATTGTTTCAACTTGGATGGTGGAGAAGGTGACGTTAGCTACAAGGATCGAGTGAGCGACCTGTGAGCAACTAAACAGTAGTAGTTAGATCTAGACAACACAGGATATTATTGTAATGTTGTCTTACTAAGAAACTTTCAATTTAATCAGAAATGGGTTCGTCAGTCAAGAAGTGGATACAATCACTACTTACTGTTTGCAGGAATTTGGTTGTTATCGACCCTTTCTTCAAGACACTGAGCGAATCCTGCTTGATATTGTCCCAGGTTAGAAAAAACTCTCCGTGGTGAAATGGGCTTAGCAAACAAACAACTTTGAATTAAATTGTTGCAGTATCCAATAAACATCAACCATGACTGTTGACTTTTTTTTTTTTATCTGTGGGAAGAGGATGAAAAGTCCTCACATCCCCTGCACAGCCTGGAACATGACATTTATTTCCATGATCTGCCGTTTTCGCTATCCTCGCGTGACGCTTGTTTATCTGCTGAATTCCGCCTGAAAATTAACATGGGCTGACATGCAAATCTTAGGGGCGTACATATTAAGGATCCCAGCGATTGCGTCACAGGTGGCGTTAGGTTGAAAATGGACTTTTTTTTCCGTGGTGTTTTTCACAAACAAGATTTACATATAAAGGAGAAGGCAATAGTGTTTGAGACTCACTGTATGTGATGGCCAAGTACTGAACTCTTTTTATTTAACTATGGCAAGGTTAGTTAAATTTTTCATTCTAGGGAACCTTTAACATACAAATTCCTGAACTTAATGTGCATATAAAATAAAGAAATTGACAACATATTCAAGAGATCACGATTTTGGGTTTTTGCAAAGATAAAAAAGGATGCAACGGTCAGATTAGTAGGGTTAAAATGTATTTATTATGCTACAAAGACAAAATAAATGGGCAGCTGTTTCTTAAACAAGACCACAAAATGAGCAAGTTTAAGCCAATATTAATATATAGAAGATAGATGAATTAAACCTGTCACACAAGTTGTCGCGCTTGTGATATCGTCATGGGTCACATGATAACGTCAACATGGCGCATAAAGTGCGGATCGCATTCATACTTAACGAGATCTGGGGTGCTTCCCAATTCTTATTTGTGCAACCTCATTTCCTTTCCTAGCTTCCGAGGAAAAGACGCGAGGGCGGAGGAATTGAATCAAGATATATCCTCGCTCCCTTTAACGTCACTTCAAAGCGGCGTCAATTAATGATGACAGCTGGATTTAGTCGGGATTCTTGAACATTAGAGATAACTATTTATATTGTAAGCTTCAGCCTCCACAAAATACCATATTTGTCCATATTTTAATCAATATTACCAGTTATTATTAACAACGAATTCCAGTTATTAACTGCTTTTTCGTTGTATAATATTAGTTTCTATTTGTTTCTTTCATTTTCTTGTGCTTTGATATAATTCTGCAACTGTCAGGTGTTGTTATTTGACAAAAATTTGTGTCTTGTACATGTAAATATGATAATAAATTAATAAATAAATGTGGCACGATGTGAAGGGGGAGGAGAATTAAAGCTTGCGTCACGTTTAGTCGATAAAACCCTTCCGCAAAGGATACTCCAGTGTATCCTCGCTCATGACTCCTTAGGAGGCATCCTCACTCCTCCATCCTCGACTCCTCACGGTGCAATTAGAGAATTGAGATCTACAAGATGGCTGAGCTCCATCAGTTTCCGGGTCATAGGATGGAGGACGGAGGAGCGAGGAAACGAGGAGGGATATTAAAAAGCACCCCTGAAAATATAGTACCTACTCTTTTAGCGCTCGTTAAGTAAGTATTTATTGAAATTGAGCACCTAGTCAATGAGTATGCAGTTCCGAACGCAGCCCGTGTCACTTTGGCAACCCTGTGATTAATTACCGGGGCTCCGCCCTAAATACGCCCTGATTGCCTGTGAGTGCTAATTCAAACTGATCCCAATTATTAAGAGCCTTTCAATAATGTTGCCATCAGAACAAATAATTCAGAGTTAAGCTGTAGAGCAGTGTGAATCTGTACAGAAGTGCTGCAGGTTTTTGAGAGCCTTCTGTGTGGTCTTGGTTGATTTCTCCTCATGGCGGGGAGGGAGGTTTGTGTTTGGAAAGGGCTCCTTTTAGCTCTATTCCTCTTTGCTGTCGATGGACAGAAAAGGCCGTAAGTACCATGGGCTTTGAAGTGAACTGTTTTTTTTTTTTTCCTCTCCCCCTTCTCCTTCACAGGTCTCCAACAACTCTGAATCCCTTTCCATGTTCAAGGATTATTTATTTTTTTCCCTTCATGTTTTCACAGATTATTTATGGTGATGTTCCCTGCAGTGACAGAGTCTGGGTCTGATGCCAAATTGTGTGCAAGTCTTCTGCAACCGCAAGAGAGTCTTACAATGACCGTTTCTCTGCTTGATGACACAAACAGCACGACTCAACTTGTGCAGCAGGTTTCTTCTAAGCCATTTTACCGCTGCTTTCGTTTCCAGGTCTGTTATCATGAGACTTGTGGCTTTTTCTTGTCTGGTTTGTTGTATGTTAACTGTAGTTTCTCTACAGGCTCCTAGAGTAGATGGAGAATCTGTGCAGAAGCTGAAGGTGGAAGTTCAAGGGAGTGTCTTCAGAGCGACCGAAGAGAGGAAAGTCATGTTCAGACGTTACCTGCCTTTGACCTTCATCCAAACAGACAAAGCCATCTACAATCCAGGACAAACAGGTGAGCAGTGCATGACCCATGGTTGAATATTGGCGCTGTAGAAAAAAAACACTAGCACCAGTTCTGATAATTTGTGTAATGCTATTTATGTGAGCGTTTGTTGCTGTTTTTGCAGTGAATTTCAGAGTTGTCACCATGGATGCTAAATTTGTGCCTCTTGATCAGATGGTAAGGCCTGACCATAATCAAACTGCAAATTATTCTTATGTGCAGCGTTTTCCTCTTTCTTCACTGACTACTGCATCAGTGTTCTCTTAAATGCCTAATATTCCTGTATTTGTGTCTTGCAGTACAATCTGGTGGCGGTGGAGGTAAGACTTTTCTCCAGTGCAAGTCTTTGAATGGAGGTGATGAAGGTTTTTGTACTCTGTTTGTAGTTTTTCCTCTGATCTGCTAACTGTTTTCATAGGACAATCATAATAACCGGATTGGCCAGTGGACTAACGTTTCCTCAACGGGGTGGATCTTGCAGCTTTCTCACAAGTTAAACCCAGAGGCTCAGATAGGGATGTATACACTAAAGGCTTTTATTGGTGACCAAATGACCTCCCATGTTTTTGAGGTGAAAAAATATGGTAAGTCGTTGTTCCTCTAATGTGCAGCAGTTCAACGACGGATCTGAGCACCTGTTCAAGTTTGTTTCCTACTTTAGTTTTGCCGAAGTTTGATGTGACCGTAAACATCCCACAGACGTACAGCGTTGCTGATGTGGGACTGAAAGTTGAGGCTTGTGCCAAGTGAGTGAAGCTTTTTATTTTCTTATCTTGTGGTTGGTCAGTTCTAGACGTTAGTTGTGATGTTTCCCAGATACACATATGGCCAACCTGTACCTGGTCAAGTGTTGGTGGAAGTGTGTCGTGAGCCATTTCCATATGTTGTGGTTCCTGGGGTGAGCCGTCGTTGCCTGGCTCAAACTGCACAGGTTTGACTCCTGCCTTACAATGGAGGGTTTTTCTTCTACTTGACTTCAATGTGACCACTTCTGTTCTGCTACCAGATGAATGCTACTGGCTGTGCTGTCCTTGCTGTCGCTACATCAGTGTTTTTTGGCACTGCGCTTGAAAATGATATGCAAGACACATTTCTTGTAAATGTGACCGTCACTGAGGAGGGAACAGGTGAGCTATTGGCTGATCTGAGCCAACGGCTCTCTATGGCGGGAGTTGACCTGTTTGTTAGTTTTTTTGTTTTGTTTTTTCAGCTGTAGTGATGTCAAAATCTGCAACGGTGTCCATTACATTTGAAGTCGGCAAGGTCACGTTTGTGGACATCCCAGATTATTTTGAACCTGGATTAACGATTAATGGAAAGGTAACTTTTATCCCTGGTTGCAGAAGCCTTTACACTGGTTTCCTTTCCTGACCTTGGTCACTCCTACCAGCTATCAGTGTCTCGTTTTGATGGCACCCCAATTGGAAGCAAAGCTGTGTATCTCCTGGATGGTAACAGCTGGCCAAACAAACTGCTGCTGAATCTGACCACAAACCAGAACGGACTGGCCACGTTCTCCCTCAACACTGCTAATCTTCCAAAAGCTGATCTCAATCTGGTGGTACGATTTGCTCTTTATATTTTGTGACTGTCGACCACTCACTCTTGCAAGAGACCAATTCCATTCACTGTTCCCCAGGCGAGTGTGACTCCAGTGGTTGGTTATGGTTACAAATCCCCATACTTCACTACAGATACGAGGGTTGTTCAACTTCTCCGACCCGTTTCTCCTGACAACCCATCATTTAGTGAACTGACTATAGTGACACTCGAGCAGCCACTCAAATGTGGTGCTGTGTTTCCAGTGACCGTGAAGTATTCTTTTGTTGGAGAGACTGGCGACTACAGCGCTGATATCGTCTATATGGTGAGTGGACATTTTAATTTGTGTGCTGGTCTGTTTGTTCAGCATCTTGTATTGTCTTCTGTCAGGTCCTGTCCAGAGGCGTGATTGTCCTCCATGGATTTCAGAGAGTCAGAGCAAGCGCTTCTAATACTGTCACGAGTGGCTCGGTGTCGTTCCAACTGTCTGTCAGTGTCGCTATGGCTCCAGCAGTGCAGATTCTGGTCTACTGCGTTCTGCCCAGTGAGAATGTAGTTGCAGCTACGGTGTCTTTTGAGACGGAAAGGTGTTTCCAAAACCAGGTATGATGTGCGCTAGCATATTTTGGCTTTATGTGGGGAATGGTGACGTGCCTTACAGAGCATTGATCCTTGTTCCAGGTGTCTCTACGGTTCTCTCCTGCTACAGCTGTTCCTGCTGAGGGAAATGTTCTGACGGTCTCTGCTCAAGCAGGCTCTCTGTGTGGCCTTAGTGCTGTAGATCAGAGCGTCCGGATCTTGGAGCCAGGAAGACGCCTGAGTGCTGAAATGGTATCCATGTGCAGTTGCTCTTTAAATCCTTGAGCTTGCTTGACATTCAGGTTCAGCTTTAGAATTTGTGTAATGCTGACAAACCTATGCTATTATAGGGCTGTTATGATTACAGCAGTGTTGTACCTTGCGCTGTAACGCCTTACATTATAAACTCTGAACATAACATGCCAAAAGGCTTTTAGTGCAATATTTTTACAGAAAGCAATTGTTTCATGGTCCCAGGTGTTTGACTTGCTCCCAGTGCGCTCACTATCAGGTTACCCGTACAGTGTTGAGGATGAACCATGTTTTGGTTTTCCACCCCGTCGAGCTGTTGAGGCTGCTGTAGGGAGGATTTATCCTCCCTACACTGTTCCTACAAATCAAGCCTACACAGCATTCAAGGTAGAAAATATTCATAGCCATGTAGTCACTGAATAAGACTCAAGTCAATGACTATTGTTTTGACTCGTTACTATTACAGAGCCTGGGAATGAAGATCGCAACAAATCTTGCTGTACGAGCCCCTCCATGCCGGCTGTATTCTCGCTTTCCAGATGGTAGGTTATTTTAGTGAGACTGTCAATGACCTGGTGAACTTGCCTTCAGTTATTGGAGCTTATTCCTCATTCTTTGTGATATATTTGCATAGTCTGCAGAATAAATATTCTAATATACCAAGAGTGTGTGAAATTGCTTGTCCCTTTCACTGGTGAATCGTCGTGTTTTTTTTTACAAGCAAGTGCTGGAGGCGACGCTTCCTCTTCTGATGTGACCATCAGGACTTACTTTCCAGAAACCTGGTTCTGGCAGCTTGCTCAAGTGGGGTTAGTGAAGGATCTTGTTCCTTCTGAAGTACGTACTAGTAAACTCACGAATTCCCCTTTATTGCTCTTCTGCTGTCCTTCAGAGCCACTGGATCCACACAAGTTCCCCTCACTGTTCCTGACACCATCACCACATGGGAGACTGAGGCGTTCTGCCTGTCCTCAATAGGTTTCGGTCTGGCTCCTCCCGCTCTGCTGACGGTCTTCCAGCCCTTCTTCCTGGAGCTCTCCCTGCCATACTCTATAGTCCGTGGGGAGTCTTTTGATCTGAAGGCCACGGTCTTCAGCTATCTGTCCAAGTGTATCATGGTCTGTCATGGTTTATTTACCTTTTATATAATGGATATGTATAGAGAAGGTCCCATCTTTGCTTCATGTGCTCCGTTTCATTGGCAGGTTAAAGTGACTCCAGCTTCATCCACAAACTTCACTCTTACAGAATATCCTGATCCGTACTCATCCTGTCTTTGTGCCAATGGGAGAAAGACCTTCAAATGGGTTCTCTCAGCTTCTGTTCTCGGTCAGTTTTGTACCGGCAGTTTCTAAATTTGAAGTGAACGGTGTTGCTCACTTCCTGTCTGTCACCACAGGAACGGTCAATGTGACGGTCAACGCTTCAGCCGAGCCATCCCGCACTCGATGTGGCACTGAGGCAGTGACCGTGCCGTCCAGAGGACGCGTTGACGTTGTCACTCGAAGTCTACTTGTCCTGGTAAGTGTAAAACGGCCTTCAGGAGTTTGACATTGGAACTCATTCTGCTTTACTGATGTGGTGTTTTATTGCTTTTTATAGCCTGAAGGAGTTGAAAGGACAAACACCCAGAGTTGGTTACTGTGTCCAAAGGGTTTGTTTGCACTCAATGATTTATCCCTGTTCAGCCAAACATTAGCCTAGTGTTCAACGCTGATCCTTTGTTCGGTCTACAGGAAGCGTTCTTTCTGAAGACGTGACTGTGACACTTCCGAGAAATGTAATTGAGGGATCAGCCAGATGCTCCGTTTCAGTCCTTGGTAAAGCATTTCATGGAGTAGAAAGTGACGCATTATGTTTGTCTGAATAACGTTGTTTCTGATGTGGGCTTTATGCTTCTCCTCTTGTAGGGGATATAATGGGTCGTGCACTGAAGAATCTAGATGGGTTGTTACAGATGCCTTCTGGCTGTGGAGAACAGAATATGATCATTCTTGCTCCCAATATTTACGTCCTGCTGTACCTGAAGGTCACGGGGCAACTCACTGCAGCCATTCGAGAGACCGCCACAGGCTACCTTCGAATCGGTATGGACGACCAATCCACTTTAAATGTCTAGGAGCCTAAATGACAAGAAGGTTTAGTCCTGCTCTTCCCCTTAGGCTATCAGACTGTCTAACTGCCTGACTAATTTACATGTGGCTTTTGACCTAATCAGGATATCAAGGACAACTGAACTACAGACACGAGGATGGTTCATACAGCACCTTCGGTCATGACGAATCCAATACATGGTGAGCTGCTTCCTGTTCTACTGTTGTGAGTGTATGAGCTGTTATGGCACTTTCGGTTTAAGTTCAGTTTGTCACCACCTTCTTCACGGCCAGGTTGACTGCCTTTGTCCTGAGGTCTTTTGGTCTAGCGGGGCAATTCATCTTCATTGATCCAAATGTCCTGCAGACTGCAAAGGATTGGTTGATCAGCAAGCAGCGTTCAGATGGCTGTTTCATGCAACAGGGAACTCTGTACCACAGTGACATGAAGGTGCCTTATACGTTTCTTAATGCTCGAACCAATAGACTTGGTATGTTCTAAATCTTTTGTTTTTTAGGGGGGAGTTGGCGACCACGTGACCATGACTGGCTACGTTGTGGCGTCATTGCTTGAATTAGGCGTCCCTGCCACGGTAAAACATCTCGTAGTTGTATGTGTTCCTTGCAGGTGACCTTGCTGCCTGACGCTTACTTTGATTTCAGGATCCCGTCATTACCAACGCTCTGTCCTGCTTGAGGCCTGTCATTGGGAACCTGGGAAACACTTATGCCACGGCTCTGCTTGCCTACACCTTCAGTCTAGCTGGAGAGACCACCACTCGATCTCAGCTTTTAACTACCTTGGACAACCTTGCCATTTCTGAAGGTGACATTTACACCAGCCTCTTGATATTGGTTATCGCCTTTGCCATCAACTTTCTCCCCTCCATCTCCTCCTAAGGCACTAAGCTCCATTGGTCCCAGACGACATCTGGTGATACTCTAGCGGTTGAGATCAGCGCTTACGTGCTGTTAGCGGTTCTCGCTGTTCAGCCTCTCACGACGGCTAATCTGGGCTATGCTAACCGCATTGTCAACTGGCTGGTGACCCAGCAGAATCCCTATGGAGGCTTCTCCTCGACACAGGTGCCTCTGACTACCAAACATGAGCCAATCATTAAGTGGGGTTTTTAATCTGGTGCTTGTTTTCAGGACACTGTGGTGGCTCTTCATGCCCTGTCTGTGTACGCTGCTCAAGTGTTTAGTTTGGACGGCTTCAGCACCGTTACTGTACAGTCCTCAGTGGTAGGAGGAGACTCTTATAGTTTCACCGTGAATCGGGATAACAGGCTGCTGTATCAGGAGAAACCGCTGAAGAACGTTCCTGGCAAATATAGTGTTAAAGCCTCAGGATCCAACTGTGTGTCTGTGCAGGTCTGTATCTTCACCTCCTGTGTCTTGTGCAAATCCAATTTCTTAAAAAGCTCTCCGTACTATAGATTGCATGTTTCTACAACATCCCAACACCCGTTAAAGTCACCAGGACACTGAGTGTTGAAGCGGCGGTTAAGGGAGACTGCCAACGGCTTGGAGCCAATCTCAAGTTGAACTTCATAGTGAAGTGAGGATGGCTTTGGCTTGGTTTCCTGAAACCAGCTCTTGTTTGACTCTTGCAAAAGGGAGCTGTGGTGATCCGGTTGACTAAACTACTAATTTCCCCCATTACCCATTCAGATACAACGGTGTAAAAGCAAGCAATTACACTGATTTAAAAATTGCTTGAGTTAGCCAAACCAAGTGGTGTAGAAGCCACTCAAAATAGTCAGTGTCATGTCTACTACTCACCTGCTGCAAAATAAACATGCTTCAGTTCTCAATGGTGGAGAAGGTGACATTAGCTTCAAGGATTGAGTGAGCGCTCTAAGCAACTAAACAGTAGTAGTAGTGTTGTTGGCTTCTAAACTGTGTTAATGATGAAATGTAGGCTAATTTAGATTTCACTCCGTCAAAAGGGATCGACATGTGTCTCTACTGTTGTATTTTATGACAACACTGGCAGGAAAATTACCGGTTGTCATTTGACAAACTGTTGTGTGCAAGTTTCCAATACTAGCATCTTGCGTTCGATCGAGACAACACGGGATATCATCGGAATGTTGTCTTGGTAAGAAACTTTCAATTTAATCAGAAATGGGTTTGACAGTCAAGAAGTGGATAAAATCAGTACTTGCTGCTTGAAGGGCCGATTCCAACCATATTCCTGCAAGATGCTGAGCGAATTTTTCATTCTAGGGCATGTCTTTTTCATTCTTGTCTGTTGTAGCAACGGCATATATTTGGCTTTAGGATCAATTTAATAGGTCAGAAGTAATATAATGACATGTTCAGGGAATCTCTAATATGAAGCTAGAAACCCACGACTGCCTGTGACTGTGGTTTATTTGAGTTCTTTAACCAAATAAATCAAATTAAACTCAAATTATTTGAGTTCTTTAACCAAATTAACCTCAGCCGGATCGTGGGCGGGAAGGTTGTCGCAAGTGGGCGTGTCTCTACTTTTAATTATACAAACTATTCAATCAGCTATCCCAAACTATGCATCACTTGAAAGCTAAAACAAGATTCATTTTCTCAACTCGTTTTTGCAATAAATACACCAGAGAGGAAAGGGTTTAATGAAATGCTAAAGCACTAGCTATTTAAACGTTAGCGTAATAAACGCGGTACTCATCTTTAATCTCCCTTTTGTGCAGATCAGATCGGACGAGTCCAAGAAACAACAGCATAGTACATGTCCGTGTAAGAGTCCACTCTTCAAAATCTCACTTTTTAATCCAAAACAACGAAAGAATAAGGGCAAAAACTAAAAATCCTCTGTTGTTTGCATGAGAGTAATCAATCATGTCCATTTTCGAGTTTTTGTCACAGTTTTTATTTTGTGTTTTTTTGCCAGTTAAATCCTGAGGAGGATCTTGCATTTTATAGAGGAATCATTTCAGTTGAAAAACAAGTGATTTAATTTATTTAGTGAATTTTTATCTGTCACGATAAAGTGTTTTGTTTAATATCTAGATGGTTTGCAATGATAATTACGTAACTGCAGAACACCCGGAGATACGGAGTGTTGATGAAAAATATCCAGTGAACTATAATGTTGGCTAATGAAATTATATTGAGTTAGATTCCATAAGGTGGTGTTTTAATGTAGGGCACTTCAGGTTCACTCACAGAATCTCGATCATCATCCTCAGAAACACTGTCCAACTGTGAAACAATCTCCTCTTTGGGGAACGACGGCTTGTGGTACCATCACAGAGAGCTTTTTCATTGATTCCAGAATCGATCCCGGGATGGGGACCTAGTAACATTGCCAGGATCAGTCTCGGAATGCTCCCTGTGTGGTGAGTGTAAGTGGTGGTGTGTCGCAGTGATGGCGCTTAAGCATAATGTAGGATATTAATGTACATTGCTTGAGTGGTTAGGCACTTACAATTATACCCTATTTCTTTTCAGTCCTCCTAGCAAACGTTGACAGTGTAAACTCCACCTGTTTGGCCCAACGTAGGAATCCAACAGCTGGTCGAAGGAATACTGCATGTTCGTCTTTTCAGGCGCTTCTATAAAGGACACTGGACTTCCGGTTGGAGCGGCGCCATGTAAAGACGTAGAGTTGTCGAGCTCCCCACAAACGACTTCAAATTCCGTTTTATATAGCTCTTATTTTATGTACTAGCATCCTAAAGCTGCCTTTGTGTGCAAGTAAGGGCTTAACAGTCGGTTTTAATCCAGTTTGAGCCACTTTTGAAGCGAAATGAACAAGAGCCGGAGTAACCGCAGAGATGCAGAATCTGCTGCTAGCACAAATGCTAATGTCGAACCCCAAACTACTTCAAAGAAGGACGCAACGAGCGATAACTACGTTGTTCTCCAAGCAATCAATTCACTCAAAGAGGACCTGATTGCAAAAATCGAAGAAAACGCTGCTGCCCAATCATCTGAACTCTGCAGCCAAGTTGACCAGCTCCGGACCGAGTTACGCAATGCCGTGGAGCACGTCAATACCAGAGTGGAAGCAGCGGAGGAACGTGTGACTGGACTGGAGTCCGCGATGGGGGGATATTCGGACTCCATTACTACCCTTGAGAAGGAGTTTATCGCTATGAAAAAGGAGTTGGCCGTACTGAAAGAACGGAGTGAGGATCTGGAGGCGAGGTCACGACGCTCAAACATTCGCATTACAGGAGTAAAAGAGGGACGAGAGCACGGCAAACAGATAACTGAGTTTGTGGCCGGTCTCTTGAAAGAGGCCCTCAACCTCGAGAAAACTCCACTCTTAGACCGAGCACATCGTACCCTTCGCAGCAGACCAACTGACGACAATGAACCACCGCGCGCCTTTGTGGTGAGGTGTCACTATTTCCCTGAAAAAGAAGACATTTTGAAGAAAGCCACGGAAATGAAGTTAGTCACTACAGTCCACGGCGATCGAATACGGATCCTCCCCGATTTCACCCAGATGGTGAGTAAACAGCGAGCAGCTTTCAACGAGGTGAGGAGCTTACTCCGCAATTGTGAGGGGGTTCGCTTTGGACTGAGATACCCTGCAATTTTGAGGATCACGACACGGGATGGGAAAGAGACAAGCTTCAAGGACCCGGTAAAAGCTAAAGACTTCATTTTGAAGAACCTGACTAGTAAGGACAAGTGACGATCGTGCATATACCAGACGCTGGCGGTTGGCTAAACATGAGCAGCAGGTTATTGACTGGGTAGTCCAAGTTTATATTCAGGTTATGTTACATTATTATGGTTACCCGATGTTAAATCTTGCTCATTGTCTGCGTATTATTTACCCTACGTTGATATTGAGTCCTGGGTAAGCAGCCGACGCTATATGCTATATAAACGCTGTATCTAGGGGACACTACAAGCGGATGCGTGTTTTCCGTCTCTGACAACTGCGGCTCAATGTTTGCTAAGGATTCTGGTTTGAAGAGCCTAGCCAGTGGAGGTGATCAGCAGCCGCGTGGCTAATGAAGCGTTTAACGCCAATGCCGAACTTACAACTTTGACGGAAAGACGCTACTTCTAACAGCATCACCTTTTTGCTCGTTCTTCTAACTAACACATATATTCAATGTCATCACTTCTGGGGTTTGGGGTTCAGCTTGGAAGTTTAACTATTATAAGAGCCTTATACTATTCTTTTTCTAAGTGAGGGCTCACATGGTAAGCTATTTGGGAGTAGGGTTAACTGGAAGAAACTGCGGTTTCAAACGCAAGGATTAATAATATATTTTGTTTAATGTCAGTCTTTTGTTCTGTTGTGGATAATCATGCCTGTGTTGTCTGTGTGTTTAGGGACCCCAATACATCGGTGTATTTTTTTTCTTCTCCTTTTTTTTTTTTCTTTCTCTTTCTTCACAAAACCATGGCCTTCTTAGTACTGCTGATGAACCAACATAAGTAGAGGCGAAACGAGGCTAGTCAGTTGGAATGTACGGGGGCTAAATCACCCAGTGAAACGAAACCAGGTATTCACCCACATTAACAATTTGAAATCTGACATAGTATATTTACAAGAGACTCATTTATTGAACAAGGACCATGTCAAACTACACAGAGGAGGCTTTACACAAATATACCATTCTAAATTTAATAGTAAGAGTGGGGGGGTTGCTGTTATTATACATAAGAACGTACAGTTTGTTGAAGAGGCCACTTTGATGGATAAAAATGGTCGATATGTAATAATTCAAGGCAAACTTTTCAACATGCCCGTGGTCATGGCCAATGTGTACGCACCCAATTGGGATAATGTACAATTTTTTAGTGATCTCTTCTCACTTTTACCCAGTCTTGACACATATAATTTAATTTTAGGAGGGGATCTGAACTGTGTCCTACACCCAATTCTGGATCGCTCTAGTTCCACAATTATTGCAGAAAGTAAATCGGCGCAATGTATCAATTCATTTCTCCAGACATATGGTGTAAGTGACCCCTGGAGATTTAAGTATCCATCATCGAAACAATTTTCTTTCTATTCACCGGTACATAAAACGTATTCCAGGATTGATTACTTTCTGTTGGACAGGAAACTACTCCCCCTAATGACACAAGTAGAGTATGGCAACATAGTTATTTCGGATCATAGTCCAGTAGTACTAAAGCTTTGTTTCCCAGGTAATGTAATCCCCCAGCGTACATGGCGCTTAAACTCAAGGCTTCTGGCAGATGACTCTTTTGTTAAATTCATAGATGCTCAAAATGACTTCTTTCTCGAGACAAACGAATCCCCAGAAATAAGTTATAGTATTCTATGGGATACTTTGAAAGCATTTATAAGGGGACAAATTATCTCCTATCAAGCTAGCGCAAAAAAAAGGAAATCAAAGCGGATTACAGAAATAATAAATAAAATAAATACAATTGATCAGCCACATTCAACATTGTCTTCTGATGACCTGCACAAGGAGAGACTCCTGTTACAAACGGAATTTGACTCCCTGACTAGTGAGCATGCAGAAGATCTCTATTTGAAATCACGTCAGATTTATTATGAACATGGTGAACGGGCTGGCAGGCTCTTGTGCTATCAATTGAAACAATCTAGAGCAGAAGGTTTTATTCCGGCAATTGGAGACAGTGAGGACAACATTATTACAGACCAGCAGGGTATCAATGATCAGTTTAAATCTTTCTATGAGGCGCTATATACTTCTGAGGTGAGTGACATTAAGCGAATAGAAGAGTTTTTCAACAACTTAGAGTTGCCATCAATTGATGAATCGGACAAATCCGCGCTGGAAGGCAATATAACAATTCTCGAGATTGACAGTGCAATTAAGAAACTAAAATCTGGAAAAGCACCGGGTCCTGATGGCTACCCGGCCGAATTTTATAAGAAATTTTCTGCCAAATTAACGCCTCTATTGAGTAAAGTATTTGAGGAAGTCCTTGATTCAAAGTCTCTTCCCTCAACCATGACACAGGCAACCATATCAGTCCTTCTTAAAAAGGACAAAGACCCACTTAAATGTGAATCTTACCGCCCGATCAGTTTACTTTGCTGTGACTATAAGATCCTAACCAAGGTGCTGGCGACCAGAATAGAGCCAGTCATGAGTACGATAATACATCCTGATCAGACTGGCTTTATTGCTGGTAGACAGTTATTCAGTAATCTCCGTCGCTTATTTAATGTGATCTACTCACCCAAAGATAATACTACTCCAGAGATCCTAATATCCTTAGATGCTCACAAGGCATTTGATAGAATTGAATATGACTACTTGTTTGCAACACTTAGAAGTTTTGGCTTCGGTCCCATGTTCTGTTCTTGGATCAGGATTCTATATACCAGGCCTCAAGCATTTATTCGAACAAACAATACAACATCTAAATACTTTTCTCTCTCTAGGGGGACAAGGCAGGGATGCCCTCTGTCCCCATTGCTTTTTGATGTAGCTATTGAACCCCTCGCAATTATGCTAAGGAATACGGCTGGTCTGACTGGAATACAAAGGGAGGGACACAGGCATAAACTTCTGCTTTATGCGGACGATCTCCTCCTATTTTTGTCTAATCCAAATTTCTCTATACCAATTGCTCTTTCAATTATTTCTGATTTTGGGAGAGTTTCGGGATATAAAATTAATTTAACGAAGTCTTCTTTTTCCCATTAATGAAAAAGCACATCAATTGTCATTCCAATCTTTTCCATTTTCAGTAAGTCTTGACAAATTCCCTTATTTAGGTGTGAGTATAACACGCAGGTATAAGGATCTATTCAAAAGCAATTTTAAGCCAGCATTAGAAAAGGCTAAAAAAGACATGGTACGATGGTCAACCCTACCCTTATCTCTGGCTGGGAGGATAAACTCCATTAAAATGACAATTTTACCAAGGTTCCTATTTTTATTTCAGACAGTGCCAGTCTTCATCCCTAAATCATTTTTTAAGGATCTGAGTAATTGTATTTCTATGTTTATTTGGGATAAAAAAAATCCTCGCATAAGGAAAGAATATCTGGAAAGGAAAAAAGAGGAGGGTGGATTGGCTATGCCAAATTTTTTGTATTATTACTGGGCAGCTAACCTTCATAAATTGACATTCTGGCTCTGTGATACATCGAGTGAGGAAGCTCCAGTTTGGTCACTTATGGAGCAGCATTCATGTAATCCAGTTTCATTGCGTTACGCTGCTCTGTGCCCCAATACCCCTAAGCAAATGTTATTCTACGAATAACCCAATTATTCGTGCATCACTCAAAATATGGTCACAGTTCAGACTTCACTTTAAAAGTAAACAGGCTCTGCCCTCTGCACCTATCCTATCGAATCCTATGTTTCCTCCCTCCCTTATAGACTCTGCTTTTCAACTATGGTCCAGAAATGGAGTCAAATATGTTAAGGACCTTTTCAAAGACGGCACGTTTATTTCATTCCAGCAGTTAAAAACCGATTTTGAGATCCCTCAGTCCAATTTCTTTAGGTATTTACAGGTCCGTAGCTTTGTCAAAAAACATTTCTCTCCTTCTTTAAACCAACCAGATGGTGGCTGGATAGATGATCTGCTAAACATGGACCCTTCACTTAGGGGCATGGTATCAATCCTGTATGAGAACATCCAAAGAACCGCTTCCCCATCTCTCAATCGTATAAGGAGGCAATGGGAGGAGGAATTGGGATTGGAAATCTCAGATTTATCTTGGCAGTGGGCAATAAAATTGGTGCACTCATCTTCAGTATGTATTAGACATGGGCTCTTGCAGTTTAAGGTGCTCCATAGGCTCCATCTGTCTAAAAGTAAGTTGGCTAAAATATATCCAGGGTTAGACTCGATGTGCCCCAGATGTAGTCTTGAACCAGCAGATCTGAGTCACATGTTCTGGGGATGCCCCAGATTAACAAAATTCTGGTCAGACATTTTCAGAACATTTTCATTTATATGCAAGAAAGATCTCGATCCGAATCCTCTGTCTTCCATCTTTGGTGTAGTGCCAGAAGAAATGCATCTAACCACTAATCAAATAGAGCTCATCGCCTTCTCCACTTTATTGGCTAGACGCCTGATTCTTCTTAGTTGGAAAAAGGCAATGCCCCCATCTCATAAACACTGGGTGAAAGAGGTGATGTCATATCTCAAACTTGAACACCTTAAATATACTATCCGAGGTTCCTCTGGAAAGTTTTATGCGGTTTGGCAACCCTTTTTATCCTATTTTGAATTTTCATTAGGGGTGGAATAGTATAATTCCCCCCCCCCCCCCCCTGTTGGCATATTATTATATAATTTATTATTTCTTTGTATTTATTTTATTTTATTTGTATTTATTTATTTATTTATTTATTTATTTATTTATTTATTTATTTATTTATTTATTTATTTATTTATTTATTATTATTTTATTTTATTTTTTTGGGTTGTTGGGGTGCGTCTGTGTGGGTATGTGTTAAGATGTGGTATATGTATATGGATCTGAATTAATGTTGTATGTATAAATGTTGCATAAGGAAAATCAATAAAAAAAAACATTTGTATAAAGGACACTGTAATTTATTAAAGTGTGAAGATCCAATTTTAAATCTGACTCCATGTTTTAATTTAATCTGACTCTAATTGTATGTAGTTTCCTTGAGTTTGTTACGTTTATAATTACAGCTGATCGTATGATTAGTTGTGATTTAATTTAGATCTTTGATCTCTCTGAGTATCTCTACTTCTCACTATCTTCGTTCATCAAGGGACCGGACCCGATATCTCTTAGAGATATGTTTCGCGAAATACATTCTCAAACACAGACGAGCCGGTTCTGATATTAGTCAGAGGATTGCAGAGTGAATATTTTACCTTTAAGTGGTTGCGCCTGCTTACTCATCTTAAAGCATAATGGGAATAATAATCACAGGAACTGCAACTTGCTAATACAGTGATAGTCAGAAATCAGATTATCCCTAATGTTGTGCGCTATGCTCCAATTCATTGAGTCCTGCTGTTTGATCTACGCCGAGACAACGCCTGCGGAAATACCAGACTTGGAGACCGATTGATCGTACTAAAAGAAGCGGCCTTAGAATAATACAAGATTAATCAAAGTTAATGTTTATTTAGCCAGGCAAAATCATCAAAATATAGTCAAATTAAAAGACAATGATACACAACGGATCAGCATACAATGTTACTCAAGTATAAAATAATATAAACATAGTTTCAAAGAGTCATCATTTTACCTGGCATATAGAAACACACGGGGACAGTGTGGGAAGTTCTGGATACAGATGCTTCCTTGAGCGGTTTGCTCCTTTCCCTTAAATACTCCACCAGATCAAAGAACAATAAACATTTAGCACCCAAATATTTATGCAGATCTTGGTTCTTTTCTCAGACCCAAATGGTCCCACCTATCCTTGAGGCCTGACAGCAAATGTTTATCAAAAGATCTTTATGAGCATCTCCCCACACCAGAGGAACAAACCCGGTTGTCCTTCTTTTACGACCTGTTTTACTAGAGCTGGAATGTCACCAGTTCCCCTGATGTGAGGATGAAACCTGTTTACCAATCACACCAAAAGTATTTATATTGACCATACAGAAACAGCTTGTGGCAGTATCTGTGATATTTGCATGTGACCCAGAGGGTGAGAGGGTCATATCTCGGCAGGGGTGAGGAAATAGGATTGGGCCAGGTGCAGTCTTGTTTACTCTTGCATTCGGATAGTGAAGTTTTATTGTCTTTATTTCAGCTTTAATCCCTTTAGTTTGTTCTCAGGTGAAATCCATTCTTACAGTTCCGCACTTGGTCCCTTGGAGCAGAGACAGAGCAGTCTCCGAGGGGCCACCACCAGGGATTTCTTTTTTTTTTTTTACAGCTGCACTTTCCGTAGGGCTGGTATCTGTAATGGGCTGAGTGCAATGGCCATGTTGGTTGAAGTGCGCATTGCTCGAAGAAGACTTCTGAAGTAAAAGCACTGACAGAGTGTGAATAAAAAGATGAACACACTGGCCATGGCACATCCACGGAACATCCAGTCCCACCATGTGTACGCATACTGTGCTGAACGCGTAGAAGAACTGGACAGGATCTCGGCAGTCTTTTTCGCCAGATTTGCCTCCACTTGTGCTTGGTTGAGATGGTATTCGGTCTGCAGGATCATTTCTTGTACTAAGTCCATTGTGTTGACAAAATCTTGTGTGCTTTGTTCATAAAAAGTGTCCTCCCACCAGGGGGAAACATCCGCGTCCATTGGTACCCTTCCCAGGATGTTGATCTGACCCATTGAAAAGTCTTCTTTCACTTCTAAACAGAAAGTGTGGTTAGCAGGGCAGGTCAGACCTCCGTAGGTGAAGGAATTCATCTCACTGACGATGCACCACTGTGTGTGAGACACTTGAACAGCATCAGAATGTCCATGCAATGACTGGACGTTAACAAGCTTAGAGTCATTGGCAGAAAAAGGCTGTAAAGTGTTGCAGGTGCAAATAACGTAACTTGATGTTTCATGACAACAACTGCGAGTGGTAAACAAGGTTTCAATGCCCCTCAAAGTCATATACCCCGTAAGATAGTCCCATTTTATGATCTGATCCTTCACTACAACGCCAATAGAGCGTATGGTAGTGGAATTTAAGTAAACTTGATCTGGGTGAATTAAAGGGAAAGTGGCAAAGAACCCAATACAGCCAGTACATTCATTTCCAGTATACATCATTAACGTTGATAATAATTCAGAGTATTTAATATTTTTCATTTTCTCTGATGCAAGCCATCTATGCAGATCTAAGATTTCAATAAGATCATTTAGAACATGTCTAGGTGTTTTATAGAGACGAGGATCTAAAATCTCTTGTCTCGCTGCAGTAAACAAATCCTGTGCATACAACCTACAGGCTAAGTCATGCTCGATGGTACGGGTCTGATTGAAAATTGTCTGGCTGGTCGTCAGAAGCGCCTGCGCCTCAGATCTGACCGCTTTAATAATATTTTCATTACTATTAGTGATGTGTTGAAAACCAGTGGCCACCTGATTTGCCAACCATGTTGAAAATTGAGATTGACCTGTTATTTTGTAATTGTTGGATATAGCTCGTTTAGTGCGAACAGGTGGAATTTGGACTGCAAGTCTATTTTTGTAATCAGAAACTAAATCATCGATGCGTGACTGTAGCCATGTGTATGTTTTGTCATTAATATCACAGTGCTTTTCGTAGGCAGACAAAATATTAGAGATGTTATACGTCACATGTGTTATCACAAGATTGACATCATGAAGCAAAGTCTTATTCACATTTCCTCTGATCAGACCACCTGGAGGAGTGGGATGTAATTTTGGACACTGTGTGGGTTTCCTGTATCCACAGGTAGTCAAATTAAAGCAATGGTGTAAAGTCCATGAGCAATTGTGAGGGCTAGTAAAATTGTCCAGATTTGCCTCACATTTTCCCACACAGTATGTTCCTTCTTTCCGACTAGTCCAAACAAATGTTTTTACAATACTGCTCGGTGTCCGTTTTGTCAGATTGAACAAAAGTTCCGTAAACTTCAAATGTGTGTCGTTATGCGATGTTGTGTGAGTGCACCTATATGTTGCTGGTTCCAGATCCGTACTTGAATAACATTTTTTAGGATCTGTGCCATAATTATTCTTCTCATAAAATGTGTGCAGTTTACCAATTTCTGAATCTGGGAAAACTTTAAGTTGTTCCCAGGCCGTAATGTTATGGTGAATTTGATTATTGGTTTTTGGAGGGCTTCCGGAACGACAAATTTTCCATCTCGGAGTACTATGCCTTCAATTACATTCACCATCTGATCATGTTTCAAGTGTGGCACAAGTTCTCCCTCAGAGACCCACAGCTCTTGTTGATACTGTTTGAGGTCAATGGGTGTGACTTGGGCAGCACTTGCTACAGAAGCAGAGGATGTCTCTTTTTGCCACTGGTCGCCTTTGACTGCGGCCAGCTTAGCCAGTTGGTCAACAACATTATTGTTTTTCTCGTGCACATCTGGATTTTTGCTTATGTGTGCGCGTACTTTCACAATGGACATGGGGTTTTTTCGCGCTTGGACTGCTTTCCATATTGACGTTATGGTGTTGAAATGTTTTATAGGCGTTCCAGCAGAAGTGAGGAATTTTCTCAATTGCCATTGAGCCATAAAATCAGTTACAACCCCAAACGCATACCGACTATCTGTATACACGCAAAGTGGTTCAGGGTGTGCCTTAATCGCTTCTAGCAATGCAATGAGCTCGGCTTCCTGTGCGGATACGTTAGACGGTAATTTAAACAACAATTGTTGTCCAGCATCTGTGTCTGGAAGATTGGGGGCCCACACTGCACATCCAGCATAAAAATGACCATTCTGACAGAATCGTGAACCATCTATGTATACAGGTGCTTGGCCTGGTAATGGTTGGTCATGAACAAGGCTTTGTGCCTCTTTTACAGGCTGGCATGTGTGTGGATTTCCCTCAACATCCCCGAGCAGATGTGGCAAAATTCGTGTGTTTTTTATGGTAATGTCACGCGCTTGAATGTCGGCTAGCCATCTCGCTAATCTTTGGGAAGAAACTCCCTTGATTCGGCCCTGTAACAACATTCGTACAGGCGTGTGCATTGTGTGCACAACAACAGGTTGAAAACCGACAATGGGCTCTGTTGTTTTTAGCATCCAATGCACCGCTAGCACGTGTTGCGTACATGGGTCGAATCCTTGCTCGACCAGAGATTTTTTCCGACTGTAATACGCGATTGGACGCAGTTTTCCCCCATATTCCTGAGCTAAGACTCCGCTTAGTGTTATTTCATGCGTGTCTACTTGAATGTGGAAAACTTTTGATACATTGGGCAATCCAAGGGCAGGCGCGGCGCACAAACGCTGTTTTAAATCACTAAATGCTTGTTCATGCTCGTCAGTCCATTCAAGGACATCATTTGGTTTTGTTTTTCCTTTTAGAAGCGAATACAACGGCGCAGCGGTGTTTGCATAATCAGGGATGAAGTCTCGTAAATAGTTTGCTGTTCCCAATACTTTTTGTAACGAGTTTAAAGTATGTGGTCGAGGCAGTTCGGCGATGCATTTCTTTCTATCGTCTGTTAAGGCTCTGTGGCTTTTCGTCAGAGTGTACCCTAAATAGTGTACCTCTTTTAGTGCAATTTGGGCTTTTTCTTTGTTCATTTTAAAGCCTGCGTCACCTAACCTTTGTAACACCTCGTCAACCAGCTGCAAATGGTTCTCAATTTGTTTTCCTGTAGCTATCAAAATGTCATCCACATAGTGAACGACCTGGCCAGTCCCTAGTAAGGGACCGAGGACATCTGCCACAGCTCTGTGGAAAATGGCTGGGCTGTTGTGTAGGCCTTGTGGCATCCGCTCCCAGGTATACTGCATTTGATTTACAGTAAATGCCAATTTCCATTGGTCTTCTCGTTTAACTTTAAGAGACCAAAAACCATTTTTGATGTCAAGCACTGTGAACCATGAAGCATCGGTTGAAACTTGTGATAAGATGGTAGCTGGATTTGCCACTATTGGTGTCGCTTTAGGTAGAACTTTGTTAAGACGCTGATAATCTATGCACAGACGCCATTTTCCATTAGGTTTTGGCACTGGCAAGCACGGTGAATTCGTAGTGGAACTGCATCGTCGAACTATTCCTCTTGCCTCAAGCTGTTGTACTATCTCATGAACAGCGACCTCTGCCTCTGGCTTGATGCGGTATTGCTTTTGCGGGGGAGGGGGCTCTCCCTCGATGCATACCTCAAAGTCAACAAGGCCGCAATCGTGCTCATGATTAGCTCAAACATTGCTGTGTTTGCTGATGAGACGTTGAATTGGATCTGTACTGGACATGGACATAATGTTTGCATTGCCTTTAGGCAAACTTCCCTTTGTAGTTTTATATGTTCGTAGTTCAATTTGTTTTTCAAAACAATGAATCACAAATCCATGCTTTCTCATAATGTCCATTCCCAGCACAGTTCCTTCACTATTGTCTGGTAAATACCAGAATTGTTCTGTTAGCATAACCACGCCCAAATCAAGTTTAACTGGTTGTGTTTGCGTTGCGGTCATCAAAGTATCGCCTATGCCTTTAATTTGAATAGTTCTCGTGTTTAGGGGTAACGGAAGGTTTGTACAAGAGCAGGCGGCTCCAGAATCAATGAGAATGTTAACTAACCGGCCTCCGAGATTAGCTCTTATTTTGATTCTGTTACCGCTTGTGACAACGCTTCCCATAGCAATGGAGGCCACGCACCCCTATTGGGGCCTTTTATGTTTTTCTAGCAGGGCAGCGAGCTCTGTTTGGAATGCGTCATCTTGGGTCAATTTTCTTTCTTCAGATTGCTTTGCGCTGTTTTCTGAAGTGTTATTCTTTGCAATCAAATCCCCTAAACGCCTGAGTATTCCATTGTCGTCCTTAGAATGCGTTTCCTGATTTAGTTTGCGTTTTAATTGAAAACAGGTTTTGATAGTATGGTTGTTTTTCTTACAAAACTGGCATCGAGGTTGAAATTTAGGGTCAGGATTTTTAGCACCTCTTCCTTCGGTTAACCATTGTGTTGTTGCCACAGAACGGGTTTTGTTTTGTTTTAGCCTGGCCTCTATTTTGGAAGCCCAATCCACCAATGACCGGTAGGTATTCTCTGGCGGATCGGCTCCGTGAACTAATGCCTGCTGTATATGGGGACCGGCGTTATTTTTCAGGAGTTGTAATAAAACTTCCTGATCGCGTTGTGCATCCTCTAAACCTGAATGCTCTTTGTATGTCACCCATAAACGTTCGGCATAAATTTCAAACGGTTCTTTGTTAGTCTGTTTAATCTCTAAAATCCTATTCCACTCAGCGTGTGTTGGTCCCCTTAACTCTAATAAAGTTTCCTTTAATCTTTCATACACGTCGTCGTCATCTTCATCTTCCTGTTTGATTATGATTTCTCCATTTCTTAATTCGCGGGGAATTTTTGGTTTTAGCTCGTCTGGAATGGTAAGAAGGGCTACTTGCCAAACATCTCTGATCTCTAATTTGTACACCGATGCCTGTAGCATTAAGTTGTCCCAGTAGGGTTGGAAAGGACCTTTTCGTGGCATCATTCCCACAACTTCTTTGTGTTTCGTGGATTCTTCGCAAGTTAAAGGGCGGCTAATGGTAGTGACTTCATCATCTGCATTCGTCATTGTTTTAAGCACAGCAATTTTCACCGGTTTCCGGAGAACCAAGCCTGATTTAACTCGAGTTATTATGGGACTGCGTTGTTTTCGCTCATCGGATAGTTTTTGCTCTTTCGCGGGTCCTGGAGAAAGCTCACGCTCTCTCAGGTCCAGATGGCCTTGCAAACTGCTCGACAGAAGTGCAACATCATCTTCGTCACTATCGCTATTTTGCCCGTTAGCGTTACCCATTTTACTGCTTATCGCCGCGACTACCGCAGATACAGGAAATCCTGCTGATTCGCAGCAATCCTCAAGCGCGGATGTGTAATCTTTATCTAATTTAAGCTTCTTTTCAAGCTTTTTCATTTGTGATTCGATCGCGCTGCCCTGTCTTGCCCATGTTTGTTTATCATACACAAATGCTTCGACCTGCGCTCTTAGCTTCTTTAACTCGTCCGATCGTTGCATTTCTAGCTCTTTTATATGGGCTATTACACGTTCGTTTTCTGCAATAGTTTCCAAATCATTTCGACACAGCAGATAAACGATCGCGACCAGAATTTTCTTAAAAGGAGCCTTTTTTTCCAATTTACGGCCCTCAGTCTGGTACCAAGCTAGAATTTTATCATTGTTCCACTCAAAATCTACAGCTTTGTTGCGCAAGCTAAGGAGGAGATCTTTAATGTTCACTCCAAGCGTTTCCATTATCTCCTTATCTACACTCAAACTGCCGCTTCCCTGATAAGCCATGTTGTTTTCTAATAACCTTAAACACCACCGGATTTCTACGGTCTCCGGTCTATTGTGGGTATACCGACCCGTTCAACAAATGTGTCTATATTGGGTGCGTCTAGGCTTTCCCTCAACACTTTCTAAAAGGTAAACAAAAATGGACTTACCAGGACATTTGTAGACAGAAAAGTAGAACTTCAAACCTCATGCTCACTCGGGTGGATCTGAATTGTCGCGCCAAAAGACGTCACTCGCCTGAGACTGGGAGATCACGTAGGGCGGGGTCACCTCTTTGTAAACTCCACCTGTTTGGCCCAACGTAGGAATCCAACAGCTGGTCGAAGGAATACTGCGTGTTCGTCTTTTCAGGCGCTTCTATAAAGGACACTGTAATTTATTAAAGTGTGAAGATCCAATTTTAAATCTGACTCCATGTTTTAATTTAATCTGACTCTAATTGTATGTAGTTTCCTTGAGTTTGTTACGTTTATAATTACAGCTGATCGTATGATTAGTTGTGATTTAATTTAGATCTTTGATCTCTCTGAGTATCTCTACTTCTCACTATCTTCGTTCATCAAGGGACCCGATATCTCTTAGAGATATGTTTCGCGAAATACATTCTCAAACACAGACGAGCCGGTTCTGATATTAGTCAGAGGATTGCAGAGTGAATATTTTACCTTTAAGTGGTTGCGCCTGCTTACTCATCTTAAAGTGTAATGGGAATAATAATCACAGGAACTGCAACTTGCTAATACAGTGATAGTCAGTGTAACAACAATGACTATGAGTTTAATGTATCGGGGAATAATTAACTCAAAAGGGATTTAATATTCAATATTCATGAATTTATGAATATAATTTGCCAGTCATTCATTACGTATTAAAATTTTCCGATAGGGAAAATTGTTTAATTATATACAAGTAACCCTTTACGGAATTGCTTGAAATTATCCTACTAAGTTTGTCCTGCAAATTAGTTATAGACTTTTCAAATCAATTCTCAATAAGGGATTACTGCTTTACGAGCGCATAAGAAACATTAACTTTACTGATCAGGACAAGTTCAATATTTCAAATGGTCATACAGTTTACTTTACTAACATAGTAGCATAAGCAGTTAGGTAACGTTAGATCGGAAGTTTCATTGACTTTGTGTATGTGGCAGAATAACAGATTCAACTCATTAAATGTCTTTTGGAGGTTTAATAAACACAGACTAAAAATAACACTACAATTCACACAGAAAGTACATACTAAATATGCATCAAGAGAGTAGAAGTATAGATATTAATGAAAGAATACATAAAAGTGAATAATGAATAGACTGAAATTAGAGAGAGATAAAAGAGAGAGAGAGAGATGAGAGAGAGAGAGAGAGAGAGAGAGAGAGAGAGAGAGAGAGAGAGAGAGAGAGAGAGAGAGAGAGAAAGAGAGTGGGGGGATAAGAAACAGCTTTCCTTCAGTTCATCAAATACAACCTTCATGGAGTTAACTTGTCCCAACGGGAAAATAACACACCCTCTTTACAGCAGTTTGAGTTTGGAAGATAATACTTGCTCTAGTTGTGGCTTCTCACGTGTGTGCATGTTCCGATTTCAAATGCCCTGCGTGTCCGGTGGTTCTTTCCGAGGTCGAGAGGGAGCAGCTGGTTGCTTTTAGGAGATGCTCCGTGTCCTCCTTCTGAAGAATGCCCTTGGGGCTAGTAAGTTGATGACTCAGTAGGGAAGCGAGGAGAACCAGGGAAGAGGGGAAGAGAGGAAGAGCTGGGGCCTGCTTGGAGGGCCTGCATTGGTGGCATGGCTTAAGTGCCAGCCACCGTGGGTGTTGGCTCCCACAGGGAGAGAGTTGGAGAAGTAAGAGAACTAAGTCAGAGAGTTTCAGATTGTCTCCACTGGTCTTTTAAGGTCTAGAAGTAGTCCCACCCTCCAGGGTTAGACTTAACCAATGAGATTGTTGGGATTTCCAGGCGGGAAATTCCTCAGCAGATTTTATGGCCCTTTGTTCCAAGGCTCGAATCAGTGGGTCTCTGGCCATTCATATTTTAATTAATGCAACAAACACACACTGCATTTTCTGAATAAGTGATATACATGGAAGTGTAAGTCGTGAAGTGAGCATTAATTTGATAGGAGACATGACATATATGAGGTTATCTGAACTAGTACTTGGTTAAGACAAAGACAAAAAGATGTAAAATACCATTCATTACCGTTCATTTATAGATGGTTTGTCTATAATTTGAGGCAAAAGCTCTGTGTCTTAAACTCTTTGTGTCTGAAACTTCATGTGGCCAAATTCTTTTGGGCCATAAAACATCTTATCAGATGGTTTCCAGGGTAACGAAGAGTCTTTCTCTGTTGTGTTGGGGGAAGGTCTGCCAGTAAGCACACAGCTTTCACAACATATTTGTTAAATGTAACTGGCGATTGTGTGTTTGATTCGCCTGAGTCGCTACATCAGAAATCAGATTATCCCTAATGTTGTGCGCTATGCTCCAATTCATTGAGTCCTGCTGTTTGATCTACGCCGAGACAACGCCTGCGGAAATACCAGACTCCGATTGATCGTACTAAAAGAAGCGGCCTTAGAATAATACAAGATTAATCAAAGTTAATGTTTATTTAGCCAGGCAAAATCATCAAAATATAGTCAAATTAAAAGACAATGATACACAACGGATCAGCATACAATGTTACTCAAGTATAAAATAATATAAACATAGTTTCAAAGAGTCATCATTTTACCTGGCTTATAGAAACACACGGGAACAGTGTGGGAAGTTCTGGATACAGATGCTTCCTTGAGCGGTTTGCTCCTTTCCCTTAAATACTCCACCAGATCAAAGAACAATAAACATTTAGCACCCAAATATTTATGCAGATCTTGGTTCTTTTCTCAGACCCAAATGGTCCCACCTATCCTTGAGGCCTGACAGCAAATGTTTATCAAAAGATCTTTATGAGCATCTTCCCACACCAGAGGAACAAACCCGGTTGTCCTTCTTTTACGATCTGTTTTACTAGAGCTGGAATGTCACCAGTTCCCCTGATGTGAGGATGAAACCTGTTTACCAATCACACCAAAAGTATTTATATTGACCATACAGAAACAGCTTGTGGCAGTATCTGTGATATTTGCATGTGACCCAGAGGGTGAGAGGGTCATATCTCGGCAGGGGTGAGGAAATAGGATTGGGCCAGGTGCAGTCTTGTTTACTCTTGCATTCGGATAGTGAAGTTTTATTATCTTTATTTCAGCTTTAATCCCTTTTGTTTGTTCTCAGGTGAAATCCATTCTTACAACAGCATGATTTACTTGTTGAATTAGTGACACGTAGCCTACTAATTTAAATATGAATATGGCAACATTATTGTTTTAAAACCAGAGACCCCTCCCCTATCAGCCAATCACTGTGTGTTTAGTTAATAAGCGTGATAACATCATCCATAGCAATTAGGTCAATCCTGCCTTACTCTTAGTTTAAGACTTCTCTCTATTCCTTAATAAAAGTTGGCCTCAGCAGCTTTGGGAAGAGTTTATTTTTTAAGAGAAAAATCTTAAATAAGAACTTTTACTGCTATTTTGGAGAACTCTTAGTGGTAAGGTAAAATGTTTTGTAAATACGGCCCCTGATCTGTGGTGGGTTGCATGAAATTTGAACAGTTATTCGAGGAGTGCTTAGTGTCTTCGCAGTAGGGGCATTAAGGCTTTGAAACAGCTTTCATGGTTGGAGATGATGAAAGTGTTGTCTCAGTGTTGTGCAGATTGTTAGCACTCGTATGAGAAGACTTGTGCTCCATGCATTAGGCCATCTATGTTGACTGGTTACAAACCTTGAAGTGTCCTCCTGTGTTTGGATTTCATACTTCAACCATTCAGAAACTGGTAGAAAATTGATCTGAGATCATGCAGCAATTCCCCCAACAGTGTAGAGACATGGGTTCTACACTGCAATTTGTGGTGATGGTGCCCTTCTTTCCTAGTTGCCCCAGCATGCCAAAAAGAGAGCTAACTTTGGGCCACGCATAAGTTCTGCTGATCTTTGGGCCACGCATAACTTCTGCTGATATTTGGGTCACGCATAATTTCTGTTGATCTTTGGGCCACGCATAACTTCTGCTGATCTTTGGGCCACGCATAACTTCTGCTGATATTTGGGTCAGGCACAAGTTCTGCTGATCTTTGGGCCACGCATAACTTCTGCTGATCTTTGGGCCACGCATAACTTCTGCTGATCTTTGGGCCACGCATAACTTGTGCTGATATTTGGGTCAGGCATAAGTTCTGCTGATCTTTGGGCCACGCATAACTTCTGCTGATATTTGGGTCACGCATAAGTTCTGCTGATCTTTGGGCCACGCATAACTTCTGCTGATATTTGGGTCACGCATAAGTTCTGCTTTTTCATTGTAAGGCAAGCTGGTGTGGCTGATCATAATGCGGGTCCAGTGCAGCCATCGTTGAAAGGGTATTGAGAATGGCTATATGAATCCGTAATGAGTAACTCTTCGAGTTTGAGATGGCCGGTGAGGATCTGGGCCCGTATTCTTAAAGCTTCTAAGAATACTCTCAGAAAGCTCCTGGTTGGTTGTCCAAGAAGGAAAAGGAGCGCTTTTAAGTATAGAGTCTACATAAACCTTCACTTTGAAATTACAGGCGTCATTTGACCTGTTTTACCGTACACTCTGTTTACAAAATTAGCCCCTGATTTACTCAGCTTCAAGTCATCCTAGGTGTATATGACATTCTTCTTTCAGAAGAACACAATTGGAGTTATATCAAAAAATGTCTTGGCTCTTCCAAACTTTAAAATGTTAGTGAATGGCTGTCTTTGTCTGTTTTTGAAGCCCATAAAACTGCATCTATCCATCATAAAATAAATCCATACGGCTGCGGGGAAGCGAATCGATGCATTTGTGTAAGACAAATTTCCATATTTAACATGGAGGACATCAGGTTTATTCTTATTTATTGGGAAAATAAAAATTCCCCCCTTACAAGTTGTAACCTCCTCACTTCTCTATGGGACGTTTCCAAACTCCCTTTAAACCGCAGTAGTTAACCCTTTAGGCGTTAAACGTTTGATTTTTGACATCTTAATCTTAAAAGTGATAAAAGATAGAGACTTTCTGTAAATTAGAGAAATATTAAGGATGATTAGATTTTCCCATCTAATTTGCATATTATGACGTCATACGGTGGTGTCCAGCTTGTATTATGGAATTTTCATAAAAAAGTCACATGTTTAAATGATAAAATGCAGCACTTCTTTCCCCCGCAAAATGTCCCTCACCTTCTGTATTGCACAGTACTGAATGTTCAGGTAAATAGTAAACAAACTGTGTAAATCTTTACTAATAAATGGTAGAAGCAAACCGTTTGAATGAATGTAGCGGTTGGCCTTTTGCTGTAGAGATGTTCCATTCACTACATACAGTAGGCACTCTGAGTCCATGTATGGGGCACATATATATTATATATTATGCATAATAGCCCCTCTGCCCCGTGTCACACCGCATCCGCTCCTGCTACGAGTGTGCACAGCTCGGACGGACTAACAGTTACTGTCATGGTCATTGCGACTCCCCACCCTGTCTCCACGTTGCCCCCTAACTGTCCTATGAATACTTTGACCTCGTCTAACATACCCAGTGTCATTAGACAAAGTCTCCAACACAATACTATCGCTGCGATTGCGGAGAGGCACATGGTCAGACAACGCTTCATGGCTAGCGCGGTAAAAATTTCCCACGGCCGCCTCGTTCCCCACAACACTAACACGCCTGCTAACTTTGCGATCAACACTCCGACCCCGGGAAACATTGTTCCCACCGCTGACATTGGGCAAAGGATTCACCATTTGTGTTTGTTGTAGGGCTATACTTTCACTTTCAGAATCACCGTCATCTTCTGAAGGCAAATATTCCCCTTTAGAATCAGGGTCCGCGAATAGAAAACCCAACACTTCATTGCGGGAAAGCTTTATTGATGCCATTAGAAAATAATAATCTAATGCAAACACTCGCTGACGTTGACAATATTGCTCTCACTCGAACACTAGCTCCACTTTTGTTCGCACCATAGGTTCGCACTGATTCAATGCGCTCTTGCTCGAAGATGTTCTCTCAAAAATTCTCCAGTTTTATTCAGTGCCGCATCTGAGGGTTAAGCCTCTCCTAAAAAAAGAGAAATCTGGATAACTCCATATTGAGCAACTACAGAGCAATCTCGAATCTCCCCTTCATAGGCAAGATCATTGAAAAAGTTGTTTTCAGTCAGCTGAACAAATCCTTAAGCTCGACAATTTTCAATCTGGTTTTATCCGCATCACAGCACAGAGACAGTGCTCATAAAGATTATAAATGATATTCGGTTAAATACTGATACAGGCAAAACATCAATTCTGGTACTACTCGACCTCCGTGCTGCATTCGACACTGTTGACCACAACATACTTCCTGGGATGGTCCTCAAATGGTTCAGGTCATACTTAGAAGGGAGAGGTTATTATGTGAGTACAGGCGACCATAAGTCTGAGTGGACATCCATGACATGCGGAGTCCCACAAGGGTCAATTCCTGCACCACTCCTATTCAACCTGCATATGCTGCCACTGAGCAAAATAATACAAAATAAACAAAATTGCATACCAAAGCTATGCTGACGACACCCAGTAGTCATGAGTTTCAGTAGTTATGTCAAAGCAATAAGTAAATCAGCATAGTATCATCTGAAAAATATTGCAAGAATTGGATGCTTTGTTTCCAGGCAAGACTTAGAGAAACTGGTTCATGCTTTCATCACCAGCAGGGTGGACTATTGTAATGGCCTTTTCAAAAAGACCATTAGACAACTGCAGCTCATAAAGAATGGTGCTGCCACGATTCTGAGCAGAACCAAAAAAAAAAAAAAAAAACATATCACACCAGTCCTCAGGTCTTTACACTGGCTTCCAGTTTCATCTAGGACTGATTTTAAAGTGCTATTACTTGTTTCTAAATCACCCAATGACCTGGGACCTCAATACATTGCTGATATGCTGATTAAATACAAACCCAACAGATCACTCGTCCATCGGGATCAAGTCAGTTACCAAGAGAAATACCAAGAGTTCCCTTAAAGCAAGCAGAGTCTACTTTTAGCTATTATGGGAGCCGCAGTTGGAACCAGCTTCCACCAGTAGCCACATTGAAATCCAGACTCAAAACACTGAGTGAGCACTGTGCCACTGTACGTCCGACTGATTGCACCTTATTTTATCTCTGCATCATATTTTGTATTCTTTTTTATAACTGTTTTGGTTCACCTTTGTTCTTATCTTTGGATAATTTTATCTATATATCATATTATTTTCTGTATATTTCAATTTTGTATACATCTGTTGATTATTATTTTTGGTTAGGGCTGTCTGACTAGAAGAGATTGGAAAAGGAGAGCAGTGTGCTTTGCTTCATTCTGCTTGTGGTAGCAGACAGCGTAAAGAAGCGGACTCTAAAGGAAAGGGGAGGCCCTGCAGGGCAAATGTAACGTCCCCTACAGGAGCTCACTTGTAAGGTCCAGGAGACATTGCGAACCTGCTCCATCTCAGACCAGGGTACCCGAATTTAAAATGAGGCAGATTGGGATCTATGTATCACTTTTTTTTTTTTTTTACACAACTGTTTTAATTATAAAAGGTGAAACGTATATTATATAGACTCATTACATGCAAAGTGAGACATTTCAAGCCTTTTATTTGCTATCATTTTGATGAGCATGGCTTATAGCTTATTTTTTAATATAGCTTTATTTTTTATTTTTTAGTTATGAAAACCAGGATGCTTCAATAGCAGCCTTCAGCTCGCCTGCATTGTTCGGTCTCATGACTCATCTTTCTCCTGCTGGCCAATCAAGCACAGTAGATCATTGAAAAAGTTGGTACTTTTGGCAGTGTGGAAGCGCTCTAAAATGTCCTGGTAGATGGCTGCCCCACACATTTGAATGGCCTTTTCCTGACAATCCTCTTCAGACTTTGGTCATCCCTGCTGCTTGTGCACCCTTTTCTTCCACTTAACTTTCTATTATTAATGTGCTTTGATACAGCACTTTGAGAACATCCTAAAAAAAATTCCATAATACTTCAGTTGCCATTCCCTTTTGAGTCTTTCCTGCCTTGTGGTGTGTGTGAATGATGGTTTTATGCACAACTGTCAGGTCAGCAGTCTACCCCATGATTGTGGCTCATACTGAACCAGACTGAGAGACCATTCAAAGGCTCAGGAACCCTTTGCAGGTGAGCCTACGATACAGAACCTTGTCACAATATTCTGAGAGTTTGAATTTGGGCTGTTTGTAAGCGGTAACAAAGGCTTGAAATCTCTCACTTTGCATGTAATGAGTTGATACAATATATTTGTTTTTAAATGACCTTTTGCACAAGAGTCAAATTTCACCTGTATATTGTAAAAAGCACTATATAAATCAAGGTGACTTGCACCCTCCTGTCATACTTTGACAGATTAGGGGGTGTCGGATTGCATGGTGACATGGGTTCAGGATACAGTTTGGGCAGGGCAAAGCCAGTGAGGTTATAATCAGGTGGGAAGGCCAGTCTTCCTTCTGAAACACCCTCATCTCAAGGACCGTGAAGACATTCAGAGTTGTTGTTCTGGCATTTCTCACCCCTGAAGAGTTTGCTTCTAACTTTGGTTAAGACTAGTAACGATATGCTTGATGTTCAGTTTAGGAAACCACTTCTATAACAAAACAGTGACCTGCAACACTCGTCATGTTAAACAAAAGGCAAACAAGTGATTGCATAAAATCATTTATTTTGAGTCACGTCCTATTGCAGTGTCATGGACAAGGAGATGTGTAGGGGGTCTCAAACGAATCACCTGAAAGAGGAACATGAAGTGAGCTGGATCAAGTTCAGTGAATTCAGCCAGAGCAAAGCTCGATTAGGATGAAAGCATACTTGTCTGATAGTAGTCATAAATGTTGATGACCGCTGGCTTGAGATTTTTCACTGCAAGAACCTGTTTCAGCTGAAGAGTGTAAGTCTTGGGGACACCTTTGGGAACCTGCGAGACAGAAAGGATGAACAGCAGCACAAACAGCATTTGACAATGTGGCAGCTAGTGATTATACCCAGTCTCACCTCTTTCAGATAAATTAGGACATGATCCTCTTCAGAATCAACCCGCACCACTAGCGGAGCAAACGACGCCGGTGGAGATCCAAGCTGAGGGGAAGAGACCAATGTTTAGAGACACGATTACATCTGAAAGAGCCTCAAGCATCTCAGGATTTGCCAAGTCTTGCATACCAGTGATGTATCAGCCGTGAAGCCCGACAGGAGTTTAATGTCCACTAGAACCATGTTAGTAGATGATTTTGCTCCATTGTATCTGAAAACGAATAAAGTTTAGTCAACAGGATCAAGCGGTTCCTCTTGTCAGAGACATAAACTGGTTTCAGGATGAAGTCAAAGCCTCTTACTTCACCGTGAAGTTCAACAGGAGATTGGCCCCAAGCGGTCGGCAGTCTCCGGTCACCTTTGCGTCAACGCTCAGTGTTTTGGTATCTTTAATGGGTGTTGGGATGTTGTAGAAACATGCAACCTAGAATACAAAGAAAGCACAGTAGGCTTTTGATGCGTGCAACAGAAAGCGTAAAAGGAGCTGAAGATACAGACCTGCACAGACACACAAGTGGATCCTGAAGCTTTAACAGTATATTTGCCAGGAACGTTCTTCAGCAGCTTCTCCTGATACAGTAGCCTGTTGTCCCGATTCACAGTGAAGCTATAAGAGTCTCCTCCTACCACTGAGGACTGTACGGCAACGGTGCTTGAGCCGTCCAAGCTGAAGACTTGAGCAGCGTACACAGACAGAGCATGAAGAGCCACCACCGTGTCCTGAAAACGAGCACCAGATTAAAAACTCCACTCAATGATTGTGCTCATATTTGGTAGTCAGAGGCACCTGGGTGGAGGAGAAGCCTCCATAGGGATTCTGCTGGGTCACCAGCCAGTTGACAATGCGGTTAGCATAGCCCAGATTAGCCGTCGTGAGAGGCTGAACTGTGAGAACCGCTAGCAGCACATAAGCGCTGATCTCCACCGCCAGAGTATCACCAGATGTCGTCTGAGACCAGTGGAGCTTAGCACCTGAAGAGATGGCGGGGAGAAAGTCAACGGCAAAGAACCTCAAATATAAACCCATTCAAGGAGAAAAACGACAGCGTCAGTTTTAAGGTGAATCAGTTCTGATATTGGTGTAGGGCCGCAACGCGCCCTGAACGCCAACCGTTTGAACAATAGTGCAAGATTTTATTCCATTTTTTGAGTGTTCAAATGTGGTTTGTGATCAAATGGCCAACGAAAAGGGAGCTTGCTCCATTCTTCAGTGTCATGATCCTTCATACATTTTATGATACTGATTTGCTACTCAACTTAATGAAGTGTGGAAACTGCCATAGCCAATGTACAAGTATTAAATGCAAAATGCACTGAGCAATGATACATTTGTATAGCAAATTGAGTGAGCGATGTTCACATTGAAAGTGTCGTTTGCAGCTTAAACCTTGTGCAACCAAAGTACAGAATACACTTAAACTTCATAAAGGCTTTGTGCATGTCAACCTATTGCTCGGTGTTTATACAAAACTCCTACCTTTACAAAAGTCCTTTCTACTAAGAAAGTTGACATTCGAGGCAATGCTTAAGACTATACACACACCACTCAAGATCCTGGTGAATTTCACCTTCAGAAATGGCAAGGTTGTTCAAGGCAGTTAAAAGCTGTGATCGAGTGGTGGTCTCTCCAGCTAGACTGAAGGTGTAGGCCAGCAGAGCCGTGGCATAAGTGTTTCCCAGGTTCCCAACAACAGGCCTCAAGCAGGACAGAGCGTTGGTAATGATGGGATCCTGAAAGCGAAGCAGATCTCAGACAACAGCCAGAACCGCAAGGAGCTCATACAACTACTGAAAGGGTTTTTACTGTGACAGGGACGCCTATTTCAAGAAGAGATGCGACGATGTAGGCGGTCATGGTGACGTTGTCACCAACTCCACCCTAAAATACACAAAAAAAAGCCTCAGACAGAGCTTATGGTTTACGGTCCATTTGATAACCATTGATGTACCTTCATGTCATTGTGGTACAACGTTCCCTGTTGCACGAAACAGCCATTAGAACCCTGCTGACTTATTAGCCAGTCCTTTGCACTCTGAAGGACATTCGGATCGATGAAAACAAATTGCGTTGCCAAACCAAAACACCTCATGACAAAGGCGGTCAACCTGGCCATGGAGGAAGCGTGTTAAACTGCTGGTGACGCAAGTTACATAAAACCACAATAGCATGAAACTCACCATGTATTGGATGCATCATAGCCAAAAGTACTGTACGAGCCATCACTGTGCCTGTAGTTCAGTTGTCCTTGGTATCCTGTTCAGGTCAAAAACCACATGAAAATTAGTCAGGAAGGGTCTCAAGCAATGATTGACAACCGGGGGGGGGGGGGGGGGGGGGATGGGGCGCCACCTATCCATCCCCTCAAACTATCAAGTTTTGGAAAGCCTTTATGTCAGGGAAATAGAAGCCCTGCAAAGAGTTTTCCATGATGAATTTAAATTCTTTAATGGATCTGTTCAGCCATACCGATTTGAAGGTAGCCCGTGGCGGTCTCTCGAATGGCTGCGGTGAGTTGCCCCGTGACCTTCAGGTACAGCAGGATGTAAATATTGGGAGCAAGAATGATCATATTCTGTTCTCCACAGCCAGATGGCATCTGTATTAACCCATCTAGATTCTTCAGCGCACGACCCATTATATCCCCTACAAAAAGGACAGACATAAAACCCACATCAAAATCTAATTGATTCTGCAAATCACCACCTGTCAGTTTCTACTACTAGAAATGCTTTACCAAGGACTGAAACTGAGCATCTAGCTGATCCCGGAATCACGTTTGTTGGAAGAGTCAGAGTCACATCTTCAGAAAGAACGTTTCCTGCGGACCAAACAAAATGGATCAGCATTAGGCGCTAGGCTAATGTTTTTGGCCGTGCAGGGAGAAATGTATTGGGGAATCATTGAGTGCAAACAAACCCTTTGGACACAGTAACCAACTCTGGGTGTTTGTCCTTTCAACGCCTTCAGGCTTTAAAAAAGGCAATAAAAGCACGTCAGTATAACAGAATGAGCTCCATGATCAAACTCCAGAAGGCTGGTTAACACTTACCAGGACAAGTAGACTTCGAGTAACTACGTCAATGCGGCCTCTCGTCGGCACGGTCACGGCCTCAGTGCCACATCGAGTCCGGGATGGCTCAGCTGAAGCATTGACCGTCACGTTGACAGTTCCTGTGGTGACAGACAGGAAGTGAGCAACGCCACATTCACTTCAAATTCAGAAACAGTCCAAAACAGAAGCTGAGAGAGCCCATTTGAAGGTCTTCCTCCCATTGCCACAAAGACAGGATGTGTACGGATCAGGATATTCTTTAAGAGTAAAGTTTGTGGATGAAGCTGGAGTCACTTTAACCTGCCAATGAAACGGCACATGGAGCAAAGTCGGGACCTTCTATACAGAGCCATTATATAAAGGAAAATAAACCATGACAGACCAGGATGCACTTGGACAGATAGCTGAAGACAGTGGCCTTCAGATCAAAAGACTCCCCACGGACGATGGAGTATGGCAGGGAGAGCTCCAGGAAGAAGGGCTGGAAGACCGTCAGCAGAGCAGGAGGAGCCAGGCCGAAACCTTTGGAGGACAGGCAGAATGCCTCAGTCTCCCATGTGGTGATGGTGTCAGGAACAGTGATGGGAATTTGTGTGGATCCAGTGGCTCTGAAGGATAGCAGAAAAAGAGTGAAATAATGGGAATGAG
The DNA here is from genome assembly GCF_024679245.1 of Pseudorasbora parva. NCBI lineage: Eukaryota > Metazoa > Chordata > Actinopteri > Cypriniformes > Gobionidae > Pseudorasbora > Pseudorasbora parva. The sequence goes on along the minus strand of NW_027125103.1, from coordinate 956,873 downwards.
AAGTAAATATTGTGGGCAGCTAGCTTTAGAGATGGAACAAAAGAATTCACACCAACCCCACTTGAGCAAGCTGCCAGATCCACGTTTCTGGAAAGTAAGTTCTAACGGTCACGTCAAAAGAGGATGTGTCACCCTCACTTTCTTCTAATGGAAGAGCAGCAGCCAATACCATAGGTTCAGGGAACCGGCGAAAAAACACTGCAGGACAATTGTGTTTATAGCAACTGAATCTGCAAGTCATGTAGCAATTTCCAGAGCAAGAGTCAAAGTAACAGACATACCATTAGGGAAGTTGCGATAATATTCCAGGCCTCTGTACGTCAGACACTGAGGTGCTCTGATAGGCAAATTTGTTGCAACCTTCATCCCTGCATTCTTCCAAATGAACAAACAAACATAAGATTTTTGAAAAATGAAGGAGGATTCAGTAATGATAAACTTTCTACCTTGAAGGTTTCGTAGGCTTGTTCTGTAGGAACAGCTCGACGGGCTCGAACATTCAGACACTCCTGTTCATCCTCAACTTCATATGGATAATCTGATTGCAATCGCACTGGGAGCAAGTTGAACACCTGAGAACAGGGGGTGGGGGGATAAAGCACATGGATCATTTAACCACATTAATCTAGTAAACATTAGTTAAGCCGAGTTAAATGGGAGCATGTCTATGAGTAGACAACAGATTTAAAGGGTATGTCATCAAATGAAAGTTAAGCATCCTGCCATTATAAAAGTAAACCACATGGCTCCAGGGGGTTAATGAAGTCCATCTGAAGCAAATTGATGGTTTTTGTAGGAAATCCATTTAACTTTAAAAAGTAGAGCAGAGCTTCCAGCAGACCACCTTCAGTCACATTTGATAGGTCTACATTCATTAATTCGGCAGATGCTTTGAACCAGCGACTTGTTGCACTAAACACAACTTTAATGAACTGATAAAATATTACAGCCTAAAAGAAAAAGGATCCTTTAAGTTTGTTAAAAATGATACCATTTCAGCACTCAGACGTCTTCCTGGCTCCAAGATCCGGACGCTCTGATCTACAGCACTAAGGCCACACAGAGATCCTGCTTGAGCAGAGACAGTCAGAACATTTCCCTCAGCAGGAACAGCCGTAGCAGGAGAAAACTGTAGAGACACCTGAAACAAGGACCAACACGCTGTAGGGCATGTCACCATTCCCCGCATAAGCCAAACAGATGCTAGTGCACATCATACCTGGTTTTGGAAACACATTTCAGTATCAAACGACACACTAGCTGCAGCTACATCACCACTGGGCAGAACGCCGTAGACCAGAATCTGCACTGCTGGAGCCATAGCGACACTGACAGACAGTTGGAATGACACCGAGCCGCTCGTGACGGTATCAGAAGCCCTCGCTTTGACCGTCTGAAATCCATGGAGGACGATCACTCCCCTGGACAAGACCTGACAGAAGACACACAGGTGGATACAAGGCGCTGAACAAACAGACCAGCACAAATTAAAATGTCCACTCACCATATAGATTATGTCAGCGATGTAGTCGCCAGTCTCTCCAACAAAAGAATACTTCACGGTCACTGGAAACACAGCCCCACATTTGAGCGGCTGCTCGAGTTTCACTATAGTCAGTTCACTAAGTGATGGGCTGTCAGAAGTAGGTCCGGAAAGTTGAACAACCCTTGAATCTGTAGTGAAGTATGGTGATTTGTAATTATAAACAACCTCTGGAGTCGCACTTGCCTGGGGAACAATGAACGGAATCAGTTTCTTGCAAGAGAGAGATACATCTTCATGTCACAAAATATAAAGAGCAAATCGTACCACCAGATTGAGATCAGCTTTTGGAAGATCAGCAGTCTTGAGGGAGAACATGACCAGCCCATTCTGGTTTGTGGTCAGATTCAGCAGCCGTTTGTTTGGCCAGCTGTTACCATCCAGGAAATACACTGCTTTGTTCGCAATTGGAGTCCCATTGAAACGAGACACCGATATCTGTTGGGAACGATCAAGGTTAGGAACCAATTTAAAGGCTTCTGCGACCAGGGATAAACTTTTACTTGCCTTTCCATTAATCACTGATCCGGGTTCAAAATAATCCGGGAGGTCCACAAACGTGACCTTGCCGACTTCAAATGTAATGGACACCGTTGCAGACTTTGACATCACAACATCTGGACAGGGAACAAATAAATCAAGCCATCCAATTCAAGCATGTGCTGTTGGTTCAGCTCAGCCAATAGCTCACCTGTTCCCTCCTCAGTGACGTTCACATTTACAAGAAAGAGATCTTGCATATAATTTTCAAACTTGGTGTTGAAAAATACTGATGTGTCGACAGTAAGAGAGGCACAGCCCGTAGCATTCATCTGGTAGCAGGAGAGAGATTCATATTAAAGGCAAGCACAAGCAGACAAACCCTCAGCACTAAGGCAGCAGTCACACCTTTGCGGTTTTATTCAGACACCGACGTGTCAAATCCGGAGCCACATCATTTGGAACAGCATATGGAAAGGGATCACGGCACACTTCCAGCAATGCTTGACCAGGAACAGGTTGGCCATATGTGTATCTGGGAAACCGCACAAGGAGCAGGATCAAGAACTGACCAACCACAAAACAAGAGAACATAAGCCTCACTCACTTGGCACAAGCCTGAACGGTCAGTCCCACATCTCCAACACTGTACATCTGTGGTACGTTTAGGGTCACATCAAATTTGGGCAAAACTAAATCAGAAAAGAGATGCTTTAGATCACAACCGCAGATATATCATCGAACTGCTGTACATTATAGGAACAACGACTTACCATATTTTTTCACCTCAAAAACTTGGGACCTCAGTCGGTCACCAGTAAAAGCCTTTAGTGTATACATCCCTGTCTGAGCCTCTGGGTTTAACTCATGAGAGAGTTGCAAGATCGACCCCGTTGAGGAAACATTTGTCCACTGAGCAATCCGGTTATTATTATTGTCCTATTAAAACAATTAACAGCTCAGAGGGAAAAACTACCAACGGATGACAAACAACAACAACAACGCTTCAGCTCCATTCAAAGACTTGCACTGGAGCAAATCCTCACCTCCACCACCACCAGATTGTACTGCAAGACACAAAGACAGGAATATTAGGCATTTAAAAGCACAAGCATTGATGCAGCAAAGTCATTAGTGAAACGTGCACAACTGAAACCAAAGTCCATGGTCAGGCCTTACCATCTGATCAAAAGGTACAAATTTGGGATCCATGGTGACAACTCTGAAATTCACTGCAAAAACAGCAATAAACACTCAAATGATTTGCAGCATGCATTTGAAGATGATCAGAACCTGTACCGTAAGGGACTGTCTGCAGCCCTTATATTTAACCAAGGGTCACGAACTACTCACCCGTTTGTCCTGGATTGTAGATGGGTTTGTCTGTTTGGATGAAGGTCAAATTCAGGTAGCGTCTGAACATGACCTTCCTCTCTTCGGCCGCTCTGAAGGTCCTCCCTTGAACATCCACCTTCAGCTTCTGCACAGATTCTCCATCTACTCGAGGAGCCTGTAGAGAAACTCAGTTGATATACAACAAACCAGACTAGAAAAAGCCACATGTCTCATGATAACAGACCTGGAAATTAAAGCAGCGGTGAAACGGCAAAGAAGAAACCTGCTGCACAAGTTGAGTCGTCCTGTTCTTGTCATCAAGCAGAGAAACCGTCATCTTGAGACTCTCTTGGGCTTTCAGAAGTGTTACACATAATTTGGCATCAGAGCCTGACTCAATCACTGCAGGAAACGTCACCATGAAGAACCTGTGGAAAAATAAGTTACAATTAAGCATTTGTACAAGGTTTTTGTTTTTTTTACAAACCTCTTCACTGCAAACATTTAAATGATACTTACGGCCCTGATGTCTGTCCGGCAACAGCAAAAATGAAGAGAGCTAAAATGAGCCCTTTCCAAACACAACTCTCCCTCACAGCCATTAAGAGCAATCATCCAACACCAAACGATTATCAATCGGCTCTTTCAGAAACCTCGCAGAACTTCTGTTAAGATCTACTGCTGTTGTTTACTGCTCAATAGCTTCTCTCAATCATCTCCGCTGACAATGGCAGTGATATTTAAACACTTTTAATCATCAGCACACTTTATCATCAGGCAATAGAAACATATTGAGGGAGGCGAAAATGAATTGCAGGTGGTGGTTAATCAGTTAAGTCAACGAGATTCATTCCTCGAGTGATTAAAGACCCCCTGGGGTGAAAATCAAGTTTCTAATGTTATCTATGTCTATCGTGCGCTTCAAGATCAACCATGTGCAAATTTGGTATTTTCTTCTTCAAACTGCAGTGTAATAAAAGTCAATCAGTGTGGTTTAAAACCACTTTTAAGGGATTTTCCCAATATTTATTGGAGCTGCTGTCCTGAGACTGCTGTGACATATGTTTCTGCGGTTGGTTAGTATAGACCTTATTCACAGTAGCGCCATCTTTGATTTTGAACAGAAATTAAAGCGAGACTGTGAGAGGTAGTAGCTATACATCTCATTAGTGGGTTGAACTAGACTGGATGCCAGCTGCAGCCACAAAATTTGAGGTAGGGCAATTCGGTCTGGACTCGATCCATTGAGGAGTAATTTTGCCCGAGCAGAAACTGTTCAGACCAATCAAATAGTCTTTAAAATATTGAACACCTCTATATTGCCAAAATGGCATGATCCTCATTTCATATTACCGACTCGACTCTGCATTGGCTACCACTCGCTGCTCGCATCAAGTTCGGGGGTCTCATTTATAAAACTTTGCGTAGATTTCATCCTAAAAGATTTATAAAACCATGCATACACCAAAACCAAAAACCCCTTTATAAATCAGGAACCTAAGCTCAACACCATGGACTTTCTTGGACAAGAGCATCCTGTTGAACCTTTCAACTTGTTCATTGCCCATTGGGTGATAGGGGTTTGTGTGAGACCCACGTACACCACCAACCTTCTGCTACTGTTCCATCAGATGATTTTTTAAATTTTGGGACAGGGCCTCAGTGATCTAAAAGTGTATCCTCACAGCCCTCTCACTGTGTGTTCATACTATGGTCTCAATGTGAGGTCAAAGTGAACTCACTGCTCAAAATACCCAGCATGCATTGCCGCATGAAGCTTTTGATTGTCACCAATGTTAAGATTCATACGTTGATTCTTGATGTCTATTTGTGTCTAAATGACACAGTAGCTCAAAAGTAGCTCACAGGTTGTATCTTAGGCATTTAAAATCCTTCATAAATGATTATGAAACTGCTGAAGCCCATGCCACAATCACAGGGCAAATATTATTCAATCTTTTAAAATGAATAACACCTCACAAAGACTGATTATGTTGATATCATCAATAAGAAACCAACCCCACCTGGATGCTTTCCCTTTTGGCTTTCCTTGCCATAACAAAAGTGGTCAAGAGGCCATCTAAAGCAAACACTGATCTCCATAATGATAACAAACTAATACAACATCAACATCTAATCCTCTGTTAATTTTCAAAAAGAGCTTCTGTAGACCATTGTGATATTACAGTGATAGTGTTGAGGAACAGGAAGTAGAATGCCCCCCGGAGATTGATATTTGAGTCGCCTCCTCTCAACCTGCTCAACATTTTGAATTCACGTTACTCTCACTGTGAGTGTCACCGTATGACAATGGTGTGATGGCACTGTGATCATAGCATGATCTCACGTGTTGACTGGGTTAATAAATACTCTAATAGAACAGGAAGATATTCTCCATGGCCAGAAGAAATAATCTTTCTGAAGATTTGATAGAAAGAAAAAACTTTTTTTGAGAATTGATAAGAAGATTGTACTGCCGGGTCGTCGGATGGATGGATCAATCGATTTGAAATGAATTCTTTAGTAATTTTTCTGAAGTAATCTAGCCTATATATTCATAATTACTTACAATCCATTATCTATCTATCTATCTATCTATCTATCTATCTATCTATCTATCTATCTATCTATCTATCTATCTATTGTACAAATTCATGGGATAGGTATTCCCTTTTTGGTGTTTAGATATTAATAACTTGATCATAGTACGATTCAAAACATTATCCGTTAGTTTACATATACCTGTAGGTTACATGTCACTTTGGCAACCCTGGTGTGACTAATTACCGGGGCTCCCCCCTAAATAGGGTCTGATTGCCTGTGAGTGCTAAATCAACCTGATCCCAATTATTAAGAGCCTTTCAATAATGCTGCCATGAGTGCAGATGATTCAAAAGCCCACGAGGTGAGTGTGTCAGTCGGCTTCGAGGCGGGTGGCAACACTGGACTGTGACTGGAGCATTGATGGAGGGAAGTGACGGTAGTACCGGAAGTGATCTGGAGATGGAGGGAGAATCTAGTGGTAGGAGTACAGAAGTAATGGATTGGAGTAAAATTGCCAACCGTAAGAGAAAGAAAATCTCTAGAAACGAATCAGGAACTGATAGTGGAAAAGGAAAAGAAAGGATGCAGGCATGTACAAGCAAGGAGGATTTGAAGGTAATGATGAAGTTTGCAGAGAGCAATGTAATCAATCCGGTTAAATTAACCAAGGCACTTAAGAAAGCAATAGGCAATATAGAGAGTGCCAAGAATTTGAGAAACGGAGATCTTCTAATTTTCTGTAAAAATGAAAAACAACAGAAAGCTGCCCAGGGCATAAAATCAATATGTGGACAATCAGTGAGTTGTACAATACCGAGTAAGAGAGCTTGGTTAAGGGGAGTGATCTCTGGAATACCAATTGAGGTTTCCAATGAAACAGTAAAGAGCAACATATCAGGGGCCAAGGTGCTTGAAGTAAAAAGACTCAAATGTGTACGAAACAAAGAGAAAGTAGATAGTCTTTCACTAATGATTCAATTTGATGAGGAAAGAATGCCAGAGAGAGTGTACATTGGATATGTCAGTTATGTGGTAAGAGCATATGTACCTCCTCCAATCAGATGTTTTAAATGTCAAAAATATGGGCATGTAGCTGCAGTCTGTAAGGGAAATCAACGATGTGCTAGATGTAGTGGTAACCATGAATATGGAAAATGTGAACAAGGGACACAGCTAAAATGCTGCAACTGTGGAGGCGAACACAGTGCTGGCTTTGGGGGATGTGAGGTACATAAGAACGCTGTAAAAATTCAGAATGTCAGGATGCAAGAGGGAATATCATATGCTGAGGCAATTAAAAAAGTGAAACAGACAAAAGTGGGTCAAGTAAATGAGAAAACAGCTCCAATGAATCAGGAAAATATATCAGTATCGCAACCTAGAATAAATGAGGAATTTCTCAAAGTTGGAAAAGTTGAATTCATTACATTTTTAGCTGAGGTAATAAATTGTGCTGCACAAACCGAAAGCAGAACGGAGAGGATAAAAATAATAATTAAGGCAGCTGAAAAGCATCTACAGTTTGGAGATGTCTCCCTGGAGCAAGTAAACGAAAAACTCAAGGGTCAAGTAGTAGAGGCAACATGTGGAGGCTCTTAATGTTTTTACTAGTTTTACAGTGGAATGCAAGGAGTTTAATCGCAAATGGGCAAGAGTTTAAAAAGGTAATAGAAGATAAGGAATGCAAACCTCATGTTATATGCATACAAGAGACCTGGCTGAAACCTCATTTAGATTTTGTGATGCAAGGATATACAGGCATTAGAAGGGATAGACAGGCAGGTAATGGTGGAGGGGTGGCAACATTTATTAAAAATGAAATTGCATATAGAATATTAGAAATAAATGAAGAATATGAATCCATTACAGTAGAAATATTTTTAAGGAAACATAGTGTTAAAGTAATTAATTTTTATAATCCTTGCAATAGGTTAAGTATTGAAGTGTTAGGAAACATAATCGATATGGGGATTAAAAAAGTAATATGGTGTGGGGATTTTAATGCATATAATACTTTATGGGGAAGTGGTAATACTGATCACAATGGTAAAGTAATAGAAGAAATGATGGATTTAAAGGGTTTGGTATGCATGAATGATGGTAGAGCTACAAGAATTGATGTAACTCGGGGTACTTGCTCACATATAGATTTAACACTGGTGTCGGAATGTTTAGCAGGGATGTGCGATTGGGATGTTTGGGAGGACTCTACAATAGGAAGTGATCATTATGCTATTAGTTGTAAAATAGGAGTGGTGGTTAGTGAAATTATAGAGGATAAGATGTGTAGATGGAAATTTAAAAAAGCAAATTGGGAGGCATTTAAATATGTTAGTGAAGTAAAGTTACAAAAGTTGTTTTTTAATGAGGAATTGGACAGTGTAGAAATGCATAATGAGAAATTATGTCAAATTCTGTATAGTACAGCTGAACAAATTATTGGTAGAAGCAAAGGAATAAAAAGAAATAAGTCAGTTCCATGGTGGACCGAGTTATGTAGTGAAGCAATTAAAGCTAGAAATAAGGCTTTTAAAAAGGTTAGAAAGAAGTATAAATTTGATGACCTAATTCAATATAAAAAAACACAAGCCAATGTGAGAAGGGTTATAAGAGCTGCTAAAAAGAATTACTGGAGAAGTTATTGTGATTCCATAGGGGAGAAAGTAGATAACAGTCTACCTGTTTTGAATAATGAGGATAGAATAGCTGTGACTAATGTAGAAAAGGCAGAAATGTTAGCAGAGGTGTTTGTTAAGGTACACAGTAATGATAACTGTAGCAAGTTCGATATAGTAAGGAAGGAAGAGGACACAGGGGTCGGCTGGACTGTTGATGCGTATCTTTATTTTCTCTTTCTCAATGTCAATAACACACTTCTTCGTGTGTTCTCAGTCAAACTCATAAGCAACAATAACTTCCGGTTCGCGGCACTTCCGGCTTCCGGGTAAACTCAGTCTCTGTGTTCTCGCACCAACAGTCCGACTCTCTCTCTCTGGTCTCCGGTTCCGCTGGTGTTTTATCCCGTCTCCGCGCTCATTACTGGAACAAGAGACAGGTGTTATTGATCTGCGTCCAACCCACTCACTTACCGCTCGTCCCGCGGCCCTCTCTCCCGCTGCAGACCTCGCTGAACCACGCCCCCCTTGCCACAATAACATATCAGAAGAAATGAAAATAAATTGAGAGCAAAGTATAAAGGAACATCCAAATATTATGATGGAGAAAGAGACATCCAATGATAATTTTGATGTGGAATTTTCATTGTATGAATTAAAGAGAGCAGTTGGGGGAGTTAAGCAAACATCTCCAGGAAAGGATGAGATATGCTATACGATGATAAAAAATGTATCCGATGTGTCTTTGAATTATATATTGCGTCTTTTTAATAAAGTCTGGAGAACAGGGAGACTTCCTATATCATGGAAACATGGGGTTATTATTCCTATATTAAAGCCAGCTAAGAACAAGCATAATGCTACAAATTATAGACCTATAGCGTTAACGTCGAATTTGTGTAAAATAATGGAACGTATGATTGTATTCAGATTGAGCTATTTATTAGAAAGGAAAGGAATTATTTCACCTCATCAAAGTGGATTTCGGAAAGGACGCAGTACTTTAGATGCTGCCATATGTTTAGAGACGGATATAAGAAAGGCTCAAGTCAATAAGGAGGTGGTAATAGGTATATTTTTTGACATTGAAAAAGCTTATGACATGCTTTGGAAGGAAGGGCTATTAATAAAGTTAGAACAATTAGGGATAAAAGGAAGAATGTTTAACTGGGTAAAAGATTTTTTGCTGAATAGAACAGTCCAGGTAAGGGTTGGAACATCATGTTCTAGAATATACCGAATAGATAATGGTACTCCACAAGGAAGTGTGTGCAGTCCAATATTGTTTAATATAATGATAAATGATGTATTTCAAAATGTCAAATTAGATATAGGAAGATCTCTTTATGCTGATGATGGAGCAATATGGAAGAGGGGGAGAAATGTATCATATGTAACACAAATCATTCAAACAGCCGTTAATGACGTGGAAAAATGGGCCAATAAATGGAGTTTTAAATTATCAATTGCTAAAACCCAACTAGTCTGCTTTGCGAAGAGAAATAATATCCCTGAAATAAAAGTGAAGCTGTATGATCAGGTTCTGGAACAAGTTAAAGTTATTAGATATTTAGGGATATGGATGGATTCTAGGTTGAATTTTAATACACATGTACAGAAATTGTTAGAAAAATGCAAAAAGGGTATTAATGTATTAAGATGTTTATCAGGGATGGAATGGGGAGCTAGTCGAAAGTCGATACAAAGAATATATTGTGCCTTGATCAGATCAGTAATCGATTATGGATGTATTATTTATGGATCTGCATCAAAATCGCTTATTAAAAAAGTTGAATCAATTCAGGCACAATCATTAAGAATCTGTTGTGGGGCTTTTAGAACATCTCCTATAGCAGCGTTACAGGTTGAGGTAGGAGAAATGCCCATACATATACGTAAATTGAAATTATCAATGAATTATTGGATTAATATTAAAGGGCATTCAGAGACACACCCAGTCAAAGAAATATTAAAAGAGTGTTGGGAGTATGGAAATAATAGTATTACTAGTTTTGGTTGGACAGCAAACAAAGATGCTTTGACTTTAGGTATTAAGGAAATTCCAGTTAGTCCATCTATTGTTATTTCAGATATTCCTCCTTGGTTGCTTCCTACACCTCAAGTCGATTTTTGTCTTCAATATAAACTCAAGAATGAAAAATCCATACCTAAGGAGGTTGTTGTAAAAGAGTATTTGGAACAAGCATATTCCTCAATGCTCCATATATATACAGATGGGTCAAAGGATCCTATAACAGGATACACAGCAGCAGCTGTATACATTCAGAGATTCCAGGTCAACATTCAGAAAAGAATAACTAATTATGCATCTGTTTTTACAACTGAGTTGATAGCAATTCTATTGGCGATTCAATGGGTGGAGGATGTAAAGCCAATAAGGGTAGTTATTTGTTCAGACTCTATGTCAGCATTAAATAGTTTAATATCAGGGCAGTCAACAACTAGAACAGAATTAATATATGAGATTCTAATAAATTTTTTAAGAATACAGGAAATGGGTATAGTCCTGAAGTTCATATGGGTACCTGCACATGTGGGAGTACATGGGAATGAAACAGTTGACAAACTGGCAAAACAGGCATTACAACATAACAATATTGAAGTACAAATTCCACTAAGTAGGGTTGAAATAAAAGGAAGAATTAAAGAATACATGAATAAAAAGTGGCAAGAAGAGTGGGACAGGGAAATAAAAGGCAGACATCTTTACAATATTCAAAAACGAGTTGGCAAAGGGAGAGAGTGTTTTAATAGTAGGAAAGAAGATATCATCATTTCACGACTCCGAATAGGACATTCTGGATTAAATCATTCATTGTTTATAATAGGGAAACACCAAACTGGATTGTGTACCGCATGCAGTGAAGTAGAGACTATTGAACATGTACTTTTACATTGTGTAGTATTTAGCAGGGAAAGAGAAGAGTTTATTAATAAATTGAAAGATATAGGATTAGTAAATTTTAGTATATCAAATCTATTAAGTTGTGCTTCAGGAGAATCAAGGATACAGAGGGAAATACTTAGTTATCTCAAAGAAACAGGATTGGATAGCAGAATTTAAAATTTATATATGGCATAAATATTATTTATTTATTTAATTACCTTTAATTTCCTTTTTTTTTTTTTTTTTTTTAATTTATTTATTTTTTTAAGTCCCTGTTGATGCTTCACACTCCAGTCCAGTTGGTGGCGGTAATACACCATAAGTTGGATTGTCAACCGCCATTAAACAATACAAGAAGAAGAAGAAGAAGATGATTCAGAATTAAGTTGTAGAGTAGCCTTGCAGGTTTTTGAAAGACGTCTGTGTGGTCTTGGATGATAGCTCCTCATGGCTGTGAGGGAGATTTGTGTTTGGAAAGGGCTTATCTTAGTGATGGTGAAATGAAGCTTTGTGAAGCACCGAGGCTTTCCCCTCAACTGTATCGTAAAAAGGTTCTTTACTCGAAGCTTTTCAACACAGTGCACGCTAACGACATATTGTGGTCATAAGTTGAAGAGCTGCTTGTGCCAGAGGACCCATTCATTTTTTGACTGTTTCATGTAACAATTTACTTTGTGAAATCCACAAAAGCAATAGAAAAAAAAAAATTCTTCTATTTGTTAATTTAGTAGAATACTTATGACATGTGAACAAACGAGCCTATTAATGAATTTATAATTATTATTTTTATAAATGGGACAAATTAACATGTATAGAAACATTTTTTTGTGAATCTGCTTTGATCAACACATGCAGCCTTATTTAAAGAAACTTTAGCCTTAGTCCTAAACCTATGAATTCATAAGCAAGGCTCATGTAGGCATATATAATCAAAAGAAAAGAAAATAATTGTAGAATGGTGAAGTGCTTGTGAACTGGGGAGTTTTAATTTTGTGGGTAATCGAAGAAATCAAAGATTTTTATTAAGGAACAGAACTTGTTCAACAGTGTGGGGGCTAAGTCTATTTCTTTTTTATTTACTACTTCCCCTGCCTTTGAAAATATTCTCTCACATGGGACTGAGGAGGCAGGAGTGCATAAAAATTCCAGGACAAGATGATGAAGATGTGGGTAGACACCCTTCTGGGTAGCCCAGAAATGCAGAGGATTTCTGGGCTTTGCACTTGCACTTCAACTGTGGCATCTGCAGTTGCATTTTTCATTTTCCTGGTTTCCACAACATGGGTGTCCTGTAGATCCCACATACCTAATAGACAGAACAAAATAAAACTTTGATGGAATGTAAATGAATTCTCTGCAATAGCTATGCATGATGCATGCCAAATACACACACACACACACACACAATACAACAAACAGTACCTGAATGGGTTACATCGCTGCCTGTGGCTTCTGTTGTTTCTGGTTGTGGTGAGGGGATTTGAGAGGATGTGGATTGGGTATTTTGGCCTGCTCTAATGATTGCAGCACATTCTGCTGTGAGACGTCTCACAGCAGTCTGTGCATTTGACTGGCTGCAGAAACCTATAGTTTTAAAGCGTGGACCAAGCAGAGTTGCAAGAATCATGACACTCATAGTCTCATATGTAGACATCCTCTCAGAAGAAGTCTCATGAGGTTGTTGCACAGTTGCAAGGCCGTCTCATCATGAACCTGTGAGATCTTTGTACTGATTGCATGCCTCAGCATTCTTACAAGAGGAATCACCTTTGACCCTGACACTCTCTTCTCTTCTGACAGTTCAGTAGAAGCCTCATTGAAGTGACACATTACACCAAGACATTCATTTACTTGCTGGTACTCTTCTGAAGTCAAAGGTGTGAGGTTGGTCTTCAGAGTTACCAAAGCAGCACCTACTGGCTCCCTCTGAGCAAAGAGATGCTCTAACATGGCATATGTGCTGTTCCAACGAGTATCCACCTCCTGGATCAACTTATGAGTAGGTTTGCCCATCTGATTTTGTAAAACCAATAATCTATCTCTTGCTGTTGTGCTAGACTTGAAATGAGCCACAATCTTCCGTGCCTTTAGTAAATGTAATGCAACAAAGCTGACAACCATAAAATGCAAGTAGGCTTATGTTCACGCCCCGTTTGTTACGTGTTTACCGAGGCGATCAAAGCTGCAACAGTGTTAGTGCTGTGAAACTCATTTATGTCGGTGCATTTTACAGATACTGATGAATTTCATGTGTTCACCTTGATAATAAAACATTAATGATGTGTGCGTGTGTAATTATTTCTTTAGACAAGGACAGAAGATCAGACCAGCTTTAAAAAGCTGGAAACCATCACAGAAATTCTAATGGTTTCTATTAAAATACTTTACTTTTGGCTTTTACCATTTAAACCACTACAGATTTTTTTTTTTCTTCGTGTGTGGGACATATTCCATTAGGATGTGATGCCCCCACCAATAGATCCCAACACATATCAGTAAACCAATAAAATTCCCATGAAAACCATTACATGCAATAGAATTTCAGTAAAAGTGTTTTTTATTTATTTATTTTTTGTTTTATTTATTTATATATTTTTTAGCATGGCAGTATCATGTGTGGAAGCACACAAGAAATACAGCCGGCAGGTTTCAAACCTGTCAACATTTGGGCTGTCAAAGCAGTTAGGTGGTTCACTGCAGGAGTAAAGCAGTGTGTTTGCCTCAGAAGGCATTTTCACGTGACAAGTGACGTAATGATACAAGCTCCGGAGCAGTGGTTCATTTCAAGGACCGTTCGAGTTTGAAGCAAGCTTCGGAGCATTGTCAGACGTATCATCACTAGTTGCAACGTCAAAGTCCCCAACCAAATCCGACAACTGATTCCCTTTCCTTTTTTCTTTTTCTTCATGTTTTCACAGATGATTTATGGTGATGTTCCCTGTAGTGACTGAGTCTGGATCTGATGCCAAATTGTGTGCAAGTCTTCTGAAACCGCAAGAGAGTCTCATGATGACCCTTTCTCTGCTCGATGACAAAAATGGCACGACTCAACTTGTGCAGCAGGTTTCTTCTAAGCCATTTCATCGCTGCTTTAGTTCCCTTTCGAGAGAGGTTCCTCGTATTACGTATGGGGAAAACTCCTTTTCTCGAGAATATGAAGCAAAACTTTATTAATAAAGGTATCCATGTAAAGCGTAGTGCCGCTGTACGGCCATAGCCCAGCGCGAGGAGCGCTCTGATTGGCCAGGCCGCGGCAACTGCAGGAGCCTATGGTGAGGCGGCTGAGAGGAACGAACCAATGGGGGGCGTTCCAGAAAGCCCGCCGTAAAAGGTGCTTATATTTGCATGCCTCGCCTTCGCCGGTCACCTTCACTCAGGAGGAACAGCGCCCCTCTCATGCAGCGGCTTGTTCGGTTTTCTTTCGGGGGCCCGTCGCCAGAGGAAGACAAGGACAGCCTCTCCACAGCCGCTTCGGGTAGCGAGTGGTCAGTTTCTGTCTCGGAGCCCCCCGCTTCAACGCAGACCGCCACGAGCTCCAAAACCAATGCTGACGCGGAGCTTATCCGCGTGCTCTCTAAGGCCGTGGAAGACCTCGGACTCGAGTGGTCCCAGCCCGAAGAGCAGCAGCAGACTGGACGAGTGGTACCTAGAAAGCCGCCGCCTCTCTTCTCCTCAGAAGCCCGCGCCTTTCTTCCCTGAGGTACACGACAAGCTTACTAAATCTTGGAAGTCTCCCTACTCTGCTCGCGCGAGATCCGCCTTTTCCTCAGCGCTCTCTACCGTCGACGGCGCCAAGGAAAAAGGCTACGAGTCTCTTCCCCCCCTCGAAGAGGCTGTCGTCATGCACCTCTGCCCGCCCTCCTCCAGAGGATGGCAGGCCAGGGCGAAGCACCCTTCCAAGCCCTGCGGCACCACCTCTGCTCTCGCTGGCCGAGCGTATGCCTCCGTGGCCAGGCTTCCGCGGCCCTTCACACCATGGCTGTCCTTCAGGTGTTCCAGGCCAGACTTCTCCGCTCTTTGGACGAGTTTTGAAGGACCTTCGCAGCGCGATGGACTTGGCCCTTCGTGCTACTAAAGCCATCGCGCAAGCCATTGGAAATAATATGGCTAACCTGACGGTCTTAGAGAGGCACCTTTGGCTGAATTTGACCGAGATGAAGGACGCGGATAAAGCCTCCTTCTTGGACGCCCCCATCTCTACTATCGGTCTCTTCGGTCCGTCAGTCGTGGGGTTCGCGGAGCGTTTCACTGAAGCGCAAAAGGCTTCTCAGGCTATGAGGCACTTCCTACCCAAGCGCTCCAGCTCTTCTTCAGGCTCCTCTTCTGGAACGCGCCAACGCTCCCGCTCCACGAACCGCAGCAGGCAGCCTGAACGCCGGGGACCTCGACCCAAGCTTGTGTTGAACCCCGAGCCTCCGAAGCCGTCCTAGCCGCAAGGAGAAAGAGGAGATGGTCAGGTCTCGCCTCGGCCGGACCCCCATCTCTCCCTCCCGGTCTCCCAGTTCCCTGCACCCAGGTGACTGCCGACCTCAGTTTCGCAGCCAATGAGCCCGTTGTCAAACGCACTCTTCTGCACACAAACGCCGTTATGACGGCGACCCAAATAAATCTCAAAAAGAGCTTTTTCTCTGTAGTAAATGTGCCCACTTATCAGTCTGCACTCCTACACTCATATACCCCTCCCACCCATGCTATAAATGTCCCGGCGCCCACTCCACAGTGCACGCCGCCACACATAAGCATTACCCCCTCTATGTCACAAGCACAAAATGGCAGCACTACCAAATTCCCTCTAGTAGGCGACCCTTATCCGCGCCGGCTCCAGCCACTATCGCGTCGGGCTCAGGCCTGGCAAGCCATGCCCGGTGTATCAAATTGGGTTGTGAACATAGTCGAAACCTCGGTGAAAAGCAGCGTCAGTCACGTGCTTCGCACCGAGATTTTGAAACTGTTAGAGAAGGGAGCGGTGGAGCCCGTTCCCCCATCCCGAAGCGAGTCGGGCTTCTACAGCCGATACTTTCTCGTTCCGAAGAAAGACGGAGGGCTCAGGCCCATCCTAGATCCAAGGCATTTGAACAAAGCTCTAATCTCGCTCTTTCAAAATGCTGACGGTGAAACAGATCCTCGCGCACATTCGCCCCGGGGACTGGTTTTTCACGATAGATCTGAAAGATGCGTACTTTCACGTTCAGGTAGCCCCCCACCACAGGCCATTCTTGAGATTTGCCGTCAAGGGGCAGGCTTATCAGTACACGGTCCTGCCATTCGGGTTATCCCTGGCGCCCCGCACGTTTACAAAATGTATGGATGCGGCATTAGCCCCGCTCAGGCTGAAAGGGATGCGGGTGCTCAACTACCTCGACGACTGGCTAGTGATAGCCCAGTCTCGAGCACAACTACTTACACACAGATCCTGGCTCCTCAACCATTTAGACTGTTTGGGTCTCAGGATCAATATCGCCAAGAGCTCGCTGTCCCCCACTCAAAAGATATCTTTTCTGGGCATAATTTTAGACTCGAGACGCATGAACGCGCGGCTAACGACACAGCGCGCGCTATCCGTCCAGAACATGGCGGCTTCATTCAAAGCCGGGACTCGTGTTCCCCTGAAACATTTTCAGAGGATGCTTGGCCTTATGGCCTCGGCATCGTTAGTGCTCAGACTGGGACTGTTACACATGCGTCCCCTCCAGCGTTGGCTACACGCCTGTGTCCCTCCTTACGCATGGAAATGCCCTAGTGGAAAAAAAGTATACTTTATTGTATTTCAAATATATTCTCTTTTCCGATAGTACATTAGAAATATACTTACAAAAAATGTACCATTTCTAAATATATAAAAAAATATATTAGCATCATATTTCACAATACAACTTTTAACACACTTTAAGATAATAGTATTTTAGTATATTTAAAAAAATATATTTTAGAAAAATATACTTTAAATGAAAGTTCAGTGTACTTTTGTAAAGTGCACTGATTTGAACATTACTTTAAAATATATTTTTTATATATTTTAAACTTATGCTTAAAATTGTCATTGTTAACAATGCACTAAAAGCATATTTTAAAAATACAAAATCAATATCATTAAGCTGTATAAAAAGTTATAAATACTGTTTAAGGTTATTTATTCATGTTTAACTGTTCAAGCTTAAGCATGAATAAACAAGTGATGATAAATTATTATTATATAAATATATTATTATATGGACTAAAAGCCCATTTTTCAATATACGCAGTGTATGCTATAAGCCCTACTTTAGTTGTGATTTAAGTGTAAACATGTTTATTAAGTTTACACTGGCAAAGAAGAATCCAACAGCACACTTAAAATACAACGCAAGAAAATATGGGTTAAATAGTTGTTTCTTATCGGAATTCAAATGTCTCTTCATTGATCTGTGACCAATCAGATTGTGTTGCTCAATGCCTGCAGCCAATCAGACGCAGAGCTGCTGACGGTACTCGTCTGTATGACGCTCACTCGCGGGAGGTTTGCAGCCTTGCAGGTGAAGCACAATGTTTCGTTACATTATTTATTTAATAAAACACTGCGAGCGGAAAGTACATTGCTCATTCTTCGGACCAGATCAATTACGCCACATCGCTGCCTGACCTTGATGGTGACGATAAACTGTTTTGAAATAAAATGGCCAAACGTTACGCGATCCCGAAAAGCACCGGAAAAAGTCCTTCTGTTTGGAGGTAAGTAGCCTAATATGTAATGTCACTAAACGTGATTAAAAAGTTGAATGAACATGCACTTGACCTTATCTCGTATATTCTGTTAACAGATTGGGTTCTTCACGAGTTTGCTGTCAGCTCCCTGATGATGTGTAAGCGGCCATCAGACGCAAGTGTAATGAGCAGCTCACCAGAAATTTGAATATAATGTGTAATTTATACTTATGTATAGAGATGGTCAGTGGAATTAGTTCAATGATATGTTTTCCTACATCTTCCAGTGTTAATTTAATGAAAATAATAGTAAGTTAATTTTGTTTAGCTTTGCTGAAACCATGTGAAACCATTTATAAAAATCGTTGGGCTTGTTTAATGAAATGTCTCTTCATTAGTTATGTGTGTTAGATTTGATTTCATTTATTGTAATGTCCTTGAAAACAAATGCATTCAACATTGAGAAAGTAAGTCAGTAAGAAATTCATTAAAATGTAATGTAGCACATTTAAAATACTGTATTGTGTGACATTATGTAATTCAAAGTATTTTGTACAATGTATAGCTAAGTAATAACACATTGTATTGTTATGGACTACAAAGTGTATATTTTTAGTCATTTGAATGAGTCATGGTAAATAAAATATATATTATATTCATAGTACATTGCTTGTGTGTTCTGAATATACTGGTAATTAATTTGTAATTTATTAAAACACAAATAAATTATGCTACAACACAAAGTGTACTTATAATACAAATAAAGTGTACTATAACACGAATAAAGTATACTTATAATACAAATAAAATATACTTAACACAAATAAAATATACTTATAATACAAATAAAGCACATTTAATATCACTAAAGCATGTAATTAGTCATTATGCTTAAAGTGTACTAAGTATACTTAAAGTTGTTCCAATTTAGCACACAAAAGTATACTAAATACACTTAAAGTTGTGCTTTAACACAATTTAATTACAACTTAAATATACTTAGTACAAAATTAGTTGTGTCAAAATAGCTCACTTCAAGTTAACTAGTCATTAACACACTTCAAATATACTGAAAATGAGTCGGCCGCAAGTATACTTAGTATACTTCTTTTTCACTAGGGTGGGGCCGTCTTCCCGTCAAAGTGAACCACAGCGTTGTCAAAGCTTTGGCTCCTTGGACGGGGACAGAGTGGTATCGGAGGGGCGTGCTTATGGGCACGGTTACGAAGTTGAAAGTGGTCTCGACAGATGCCTCCACTCGAGGGTGGAGAGCCCTACACGAGGGCAAGCCGATCTCTGGCCTGTGGACAGAAACAGAGAAACGGCTGCACATAAACTGTCTAGAGATGAAAGCGGTCGCCTTATCGCTGAGAGCCTTCCTTCCACATATAAAGAACCACCACGTCTTGGTTCGTACAGACAACATGTCGGTGGTAGCGTATATAAATCGCCAGGGCGGCCTGCGATCACATTCTCTTCACCGCATGGCGAAGCATCTCCTTTTATGGGCAGAGCACAACCTGAGCTCCCTGAGGGCGGCTCACGTGCCAGGTATTCTGAATCTGGGTCCGGATATGTTATCCAGGGGACCCATTCCCCCAGGGGAATGGTCTCTTCACCCGCAAACGGTTCTCTTAACTTGGAACACCTTCGGCAGAGCGAAGGTGGATCTCTTCGCCTCAGAAGACAACACTCACTGCCCAATATTTTTCTCCAAATGCAGGGACGCCCTGGCCCATGTCTGGCCCAGTCTCCCGCTATATGCTTTCCCCCCGATCGCGATGCTGCCGCAAACCATCAAGAAAATCAGGGAGACAGCATCCACGGTGCTCCGATCTGATCCAGCTGTCAGACACAGCCCCATGGCCCATTCCGCTGAGGAAAGACCTCCTCACGCAGGCGAAGGGGAAGATCTGGCATCCCAGTCCCGAACTATGGGCCCTCCACATATGGCCCATCAACTGGGAAACCTCTCTGACAGAGTTATGAACACTATTGCGGAAGCTAGAGCCCCCGCGACTAGGCGGCTCTATACTCTGAAGTGGTCGGAGTTTTCTAACTGGTGTGCCGTCCGAAATATCGACGCACGCTCATGTGAAACAGCAGAAGAGCTCGCTTTTCTCCAAGAGCTACTGGACGCGGGTCGTTCCCCCTCCACGCTCAAAGTTTACGTCGCCGCCATAGCAGCTAACCACGCTCAGATCGCGGGACATTCACTAGGGAAAAGTGAGCTCATTGTACGTTTTATTAAAGGGGCTAGGAGATTGAACCCCCCTCGCCCTCCTTCGGTCCCTATTTGGGACCTCGCGGTGGTTTTAGACGCTATGAAGGGTCCCCCCTTCGAGCCACTCCAGACCGCGACCATAAAGCTCCTCTCTCTCAGGGAACCGAGGTTACGAAAGTTACCGAGTACGTTTCCAGGTCTGTTGTCATGAGACGTCAGGGGTTTTTTTTCTTTCTTTTTTTTCTCTCCCTTGTCTGGTTTGTTGTGTGTTAACTGAGTTTCTCTGCAGGCTCCTCGACTAGTTGGAGAATCTGTGCAGAAGCTGAAGGTGGAAGTTCAAGGGAGTGTCTTCAGAGTGACCAAAGAGTGGAAAGTCATGTTCAGACGTTACCTGCCTTTGACCTTCATCCAAACAGACAAACCCATCTACAATCCAGGACAAACGGGTGAGCAGTGCATGACCCATGGTTGAATATTAGAGTTGTAGAGAATCCATTTACACATGGAGTTGTCTTTCAGTACAATCTGGTGGCAGTGGAGGTAAGAATTTGCTCCAGTGCAAGTCTTTGAATGGAGCTGATGTTTTTCTTGAATGGGTGTCTTTTTTGTTTGTAGTTTTTCCTCTGATCTGTTAGTTGTTTTCATAGGACAATCATAATAACCGGATTGGCCAGTGGACAAACGTTTCCTCAACGGGGTGGATCTTGCAGCTTTCTCACAAGTTAAACCCAGAGGCTCAGATAGGGATGTATACAATAAAGGCTTTTATTGGTGACAGAATGATCTCCCATGTTTTTGTGGTGAAAAAATATGGTAAGTCGTTGTTCCTATAATGTACAGCAGCAGTTCAACGACAGATCTGGGCTCCTAATCTGGGCAAGTTTGTTTCCTGCTTTAGTTTTGCCCAAGTTTGATGTTACCGCAAACACCCCACAGACGTACAGCGTTGCCGCTGTGGGACTGAAAGTTGAGGCTTGTGCCAAGTGAGTAAGGCTTGTATTTTCTTATCTTGCGGATGGTCAATTTTTGATGTTACTTGTGACGTTTCCCAGATACACGTATGGCCAACCTGTACCTGGTCAAGTGCTGGTGGAAGTGTGCCGTGAGCCATTTTCATATGTTGCGGTGCCTGGCGTTACCCGCCGTTGCCTGAATAAAACTGCACAGGTTTGACTCCTGCCTTAGAATGGAGGGTTTTCTTCTGCTTGTCTTAAATTTGACCTCCTTTGTTCTGCTACCAGATGAATGCTACAGTCTGTGCTGTCCTTGTTGTCGACACATCAGTGTTTTTTGGCACTACGCTTGAAAATTATATGCAAGTCACACTACTTGTAAATGTGACCGTCACTGAGGAGGGAACAGGTGAGCTATTGGCTGATCTGAACCAATGGCTGTGTATGGAGGGAGTTGACTTTATTTTTTATTTTTATTTTTTTCTTCCTTCCCAGATGTAGTGATGTCAAAATCTGCAATGGTGTCCATTACATTTGAAGTTGGCAAGGTCACGTTTGTGGACCTCCAAGATTATTTTGAACCTGGATTAACAAATAATGGAAAGGTAAATGTCTCCCTGGTTGCAGAAGCCTTTAAATTGGTTCCCCTTCCTAACCTTGGTCATTTGTACCAGATATCCGTGTCTCGTTTCGATGGGACCCCAATTGCAAGTAAAGCTGTGTATCTCCTGGATGGTACCAGCTGGCCAAACAAACTGCTGCTGAATCTGACCACAAACCAGAACGGACTGGCCACGATCTCCCTCAACACTGCTAATCTTCCAAAAGCTGATCTCAATCTGGTGGTACGATTTGCTCTTTATATTTTGTGACTGTAGACCACTCACCCTTGCAAGAAACCAATTCCATTCACTGTTTCCGCAGGTGAGTGTGACTCCAGTGGTTGGTTATGGTTACAAATCCCCATACTTCACTACAGATACGAGGGTTGTTCAACTGACTATAGTGACACTCGAGCAGCCGCTCAAATGTGGTGCTGTGTTTCCAGTGACCGTGAAGTATTCTTTTTTTGGAGAGACTGGCGACTACAGCGCTGATATCGTCTATATGGTGAGTGGACATTTAATTTGTGTGCTGGTCTGTTTGTTCAGCATCTTGTATTGTCTTCTGTCAGGTCCTCTCCAGAGGAGTGATTGTCCTTCATGGATTTCAGAGAGTCAGAGCAAGCGCTTCTAATACTGTCACGAGTGGCTCGGTGTCGTTCCAACTGTCTGTCAGTGTCGCTATGGCTCCAGCAGTGCAGATTCTGGTCTACTGCGTTCTGCCCAGTGAGAATGTAGTTGCAGCTACGGTGTCTTTTGAGACGGAAAGATGTTTCCAAAACCAGGTATGATGTGCGCTAGGATATTTTGGCTTTATGTGGGGAATGGTGACATGCCCTACAGAGCATTGATCCTTGTTCCAGGTGTCTCTACGGTTCTCTCCTGCTACAGCTTTTACTGCTGAGGGAAATGTTCTGACGGTCTCTGCTCAAGCAGGATCTCTGTGTGGCCTTAGTGCTGTAGATCAGAGCGTCCGGATCTTGGAGCCAGGAAGACGCCTGAGTGCTGAAATGGTATCCATGTGCAGTTGCTCTTTAAATCCTTGAGCTTGCTTGACATTCAGGTTCAGCTTTAGAATTTGAGTAGTGCTGACAAACCTAGCTATTATAGGGCTGTTATGATTACAGCAGTGTTGTACCTTGCGCTGTAACGCCTTACATTATAAACTCTGAACATAACATGCCAAAAGGCCTTTAGTGCAATATTTTTACAGAAAGCAATTGTTTCATGGTCCCAGGTGTTTGACTTGCTCCCAGTGCGCTCACTATCAGGTTACCCGTACAGTGTTGAGGATGAACCATGTTTTGGTTTTCCACCCCGTTGAGGCTACAAATCAAGCCTACACAGCATTCAAGGTAGAAAACATTCATAGCCATGTAGTCACTGAATAAGACTCAAGTCAACGACTATTGTTTTGACTCGTTACTATTACAGAGCCTGGGAATGAAGATCGCAACAAATTTTGCTGTACGAGCCCCTCCGTGCCGGCTGTATTCTCGCTTTCCAGACATAGGTTATTTTAGTGAGAATCTCAATGACCTGGTGAACTTGCCTTCAGTTATTGGAGCTTATTCCTCGTTCTTTGTGATATATTCGCATAGTCTGCAGAATAAATATTCTAATATACCAAGAGTGTGTGAAATTGCTTGTCCCTTTCAGTGGTTAATCGTTGTTTTTTTATTACAAGCAAGTGCTGGAGGCGACGCTTCCTCTTCTGATGTGACCATCAGGACTTACTTTCCAGAAACCTGGTTCTGGCAGCTTGCTCAAGTGGGGTTAGTGAAGGATCTTGTTCCTTCTGAAGTACGTATTAGTAAACTCACGAATTCCCCTTTGTTGCTCTTCTGCTGTCCTTCAGAGCCACTGGATCCACACAAGTTCCCCTCGCTGTTCCTGACACCATCACCACATGGGAGACTGATGCGTTCTGCCTGTCCTCAATAGGTTTCGGTCTGGCTCCTCCCGCTCTGCTGACAGTCTTCCAGCCCTTCTTCCTGGAGCTCTCCCTGCCATACTCCATAGTCCGTCTTTTGATCTGAAGGCCACGGTCTTCAGCTATCTGTCCAAGTGTATCATGGTCTGTCATGGTTTATTTACCTTTTATATAATGGATATGTATAGAGAAGGTCCCATCTTTGCTTCATGTGCTCCGTTTCATTGGCAGGTTAAAGTGACTCCAGCTTCATCCACAAACTTCACTCTTACAGAACATCCTGATCCGTACTCATCCTGTCTTTGTGCCAATGGGAGAAAGACCTTCAAATGGGTTCTCTCAGCTCCTGTTCTCTGTCAGTTTTGTACCGGCATTTTCTAAATTTGAAGCGGTGTTGCTCACTTCCTGTCTGTCACCACAGGAACGGTCAATGTGACGGTCAACGCTTCAGCTGAGCCATCCCGCACTCGATGTGGCACTGAGGCCGTGACCGTGCCGTCAAGAGGACGCGTTGACGTTGTCACTCGAAGTCTACTTGTCCTGGTAAGTGTAAAACGGCCTTCAGGAGTTTGACATTGGAACTCGTTCTGCTTTACTGATGTGATGTTTTATTGCTTTTTATAGCCTGAAGGAGTTGAAAGGACAAACACCCAGAGCTGGTTACTCTGTCCAAAGGGTTTGTTTGCACTCAATGATTTATCCCTGTTCAGCCAAACATTAGCCTAATGTTCAACGCTGATCCTTTGTTCGGTCTACACGAAGCGTTCTTTCTGAAGACATGACTGTGACACTTCCGAGAAATGTAACTGAGGGATCAGCCAGATGCTCCGTTTCAGTCCTTGGTAAAGCATTTCATGGAGTAGAAAGTGACGCATTATGTTTGGCTGAATAACGTTGTTTCTGATGTGGGCTTTATGCTTATTCCCTTGTAGGGGATATAATGGGTCGTTCACTGAAGAATCTAGATGAGTTGTTACAGATGCCTTCTGGCTGTGGAGAACAGAATATGATCATTCTTGCTCCCAATATTTACGTCCTGCTGTACCTGAAGGTCACGGGCCAACTCACCGCAGCCATTCGAGAAACCGCCACAGGCTACCTTCGAATTGGTATGGATGACCAATCCACTTTAAATGTCTAGGAGCCTAAATGACAAGAAGGTTTAGTCCTGCTCTTCCCCTTAGACTATCAGACTGTCTAACTGCCTGACCAATTTACATGTGGCTTTTGACCTAATCCGGATATCAAGGACAACTGAACTACAGACACGAGGATGGTTCATACAGCACCTTTGGTCATGACAAATCCAATACATGGTGAGCTGCTTCCTGTTCTACTGTTGTGAGTGTATGAGCTGTTATGGCACTTTCGGTTTAAGTTCAGTTTGTCACCACCTTCTTCACGGCCAGGTTGACTGCCTTTGTCCTGAGGTCTTTTGGTCTAGCGGGGCAATTCATCTTCATTGATCCAAATGTCCTGCAGAGTGCAAAGGATTGGTTAAACAGCAAGCAGCGTTCAGATGGCTGTTTCATGCAACAGGGAACTCTGTACCACAGTGACATGATAGACACGTTTTAAGACAATAAACACACAATCGCGGCAATATATGGTTGGTCTGTGTTCTTTATGCCATGTTGGGTGGTTTCATAATAGATTATATTTATAATGCAATGCTATTCCACATAGCTTTTAGCATTGTATATTTTCTGTCAGATTTTTTGACCCGAAGTTACATGAGATCACATATTGTTATATAAAACACTCGACTTATAAATTATAAAGTGATATGAAGCAAGTTTTGAAGCAAGGTTGCTAGGCAACGTGGGGGAGAGGACGCTGGCGTTGTCTGTTCGCCGCTTCTCCACCCACAACAAATCATGTTAATGTACTATTAGATTTACATTTTATTTTATGTCCTTATGTTTGTGACTAGTCTAACAGTCAGAGCTACAATTGGGACTGTTGCTGATTGCTGGCAGCCACTGAGAGGTCGTTGAGAGGTCGTTGTTCGTCGTTTCGCCGTTTTCAACCGCTTCTCTAATGTTTACGTTTGAATTGCTGCGGTTGGTTTCTGGTTTGGAGGACATTTGATGTTTCTCGCCACGGGTGCTCACTGGTGGTCTCCCTTGGGCTTGGGCTGCATGGTGGCTGAAGTTTGCACCGGGCTAGCGTCATCCGGGCTCTCGTCGTCGGCGTCCGGCATGATGTTGGGATGTTCTGCTTCTCGGCTGCGCCGCTGTTCCGTCCTGCATTGCGACCGTGGAGCGGCTTGGACATCTGCGCCGGCCCCGGTGTGTCCACAGAAGTGCCCGGAGGAATGTTCTGCCTCCTGCATGGTGCTGCAGCGATCCCCATCGTTTGAATCATCATGAAGAAGACCCATCATCTGGTCTTCAGCTGTCGTGCCTCGGCGATGTCATCGGGACACTGCCGCTGGGAGAAATCTGAAACATGGAGTGGACCACAGTGTGCTGCGGAGCTAACAGTGTGCTGCGGAGCTAACAGAGACTTCCACCATCAGCTGTTTTCTGTCCACCATCAGCTCTGTTTCTGTTCACCATCAGCTCTGTTTCTGTTCACCATCAGCTCTGTTTCTGTTCTGTTTTCTGTGTTGGTTGATTGTTTGTAGTATTCTATATTTTTACTTGTTATTCATTTTTTGTTGTTATCCCCCCCCCCCCCCCCCCCCCCCCCTTTGTTGCACTTTGAGATTCTTCGGAATGAAAAGTGCATTATAAATAAAATCTATTATTATTATTATTATTATTATTATTATTATTATTAAGTTTTGAATAAAACATGATTTTAATTGTATAAATTTAATCGTAAAAAAAATCGCTTGCCCTAGATGCACCTGCCACTGAGTAAATACTTAATTTTTATGAACATTTTCTAAATGTAAAACTACTGAAATGCTTATTTGGACGAAATGCATTCGATAGAGTCTCAGTGGGGGTAAAGTAAGAGGTTTGATTTAGAAATGAGGTTTGAATAGAACAGTTTGAATAGAGAGTCGTTAGTAATTATAATGCAGACAAAAGAATAATAATTAGAGCCACAACCAGTCCGCAGAAGTGTGAATGTGTGCCGGGGAGACAAACTGAATGGGGCAGTTTGCACCTCAAAACAATAGAGGCAATATACTGAATGAAAGCTGAGAAGACATGGCAATAAACATCAGTTGATATTTTAGAGATATCTCAAAATAAAATCACATGAAACGATCTTGTAAAACGTTTAATAACATTCCGAGTTTTAGACTTATCATCTTCAGATCTGAAATACAGTATAACATGGTCAGACTTGTGGCTTTAGCTGTAGTGCATTTCTAGATTCCTCCAAGGCCAACTTCAATTTTATTTTCATAAAGATATTTCATACAAATAAATTTCTAATAACTTTACAAAATTTTGAAGCTTATTATAGATTTTTTTGATTATAAAAAATATTATCATTTTGACTGTACAGTAAACTGCCAGGTGTCTGCTTTCAAATGAGACCATAATTATGCTTTTAGTGCAAAGGATTCACCAACTGTATTTGTTTCAGTCTGAGTATGCATTTCCTAGGATTTTTTTTAAAAGTTGTGATTCAGGTTAACAGGTTAATCTGGTGCTTGTTTTCAGGACACAGTGGTGGCTCTTCATGCCCTGTCCGTGTATGCTGCTCAAGTGTTTAGTTTGGACAGCTCCAGCACCGTTACTGTACAGTCCTCTGTGGTAGGAGGAGACTCTTATAGTTTAACCGTGAATCGGGACAACAGGCTGCTGTATCAGGAGAAACCGCTGAAGAACTTTCCTGGCAAATATAGTGTTAAAGCCTCAGGATCCGTGCAGGTCTGTATCTTCACCTCCTGTGTCTTGTGCAAACCCAGTTTATTAAAAATCTCTCCGTACGTAAAAAAAAAAAAAAAAAAAAAAATATTTCCCCCTCTATTTCTCCTTTCTTCTTTCCTTTTCTGGTCTTTGCTACTCTGAGCCGTGTACAAATCTTAGTATTTAGGGCACTTTTTGTGTTTCGTTGCCTCTTCTTGACGGATCGCTTCCTGTTCTCCTGAGTTGTAAGTCGCTTTGGATAAAAGCGTCTGCTAAATGCATCAATGTAAATGTAAATGTAAATGTAAATGTAAATGTAATGTACTATAGATTGCATGTTTCTACAACATCCCAACACCCGTTAAAGTCACCAGGACACTGAGTGTTGAAGCGGCGGTTAAGGGAGACTGCCAACGGCTGGGAGCCAATCTCAAGTTGAACTTCATAGTGAAGTGAGGATGGCTTTGGCTTGGTTTCCTGAAACCAGCTCTTGTTTGACTCTTGCAAAAGGGAGCTGTGGTGATCCGGTTGACTAAACTACTAATTTCCCCCATTACCCATTCAGATACAACGGTGTAAAAGCAAGCACTAACATGGTTATCGTGGACATTAAGCTCCTGTCAGGCTTCACCGCAGATACGTCACCGGTTTGTGTTCAAGATGATTTAGTCCCAAGATGCTAGAAGCTCCTTCAAATATAATTGTCTGTCTGTAAACTATGGTTTTCCCCTCAGCTTGGATCTCCACCCCAGTCGTTTGCTCCGCTAGTGGAGCGTGTTGACGCAGATGATGATCATGTCCTAGTGTATCTGAAAGAGGTGAGACCTTGTACACTGGGTATATTCACTAGCTGCCATCTTCGAATACTGTTCATCCTTTCGGTCTCGTAGGTTCCCCAAGGAGTCCCCATGAGCTACACTCTTCGGCTGAACCAGGTTCTTGCAGTGAAAAATCTCAAGCCAGCAGTCATCAACATTTATGACTACTATCAGCCAAGTACGCTTTCATCCTAATCGTGCTTTGCTCTGGCTGAACTCACTGAAATTGATCAAGCTCACTTCATGTTCCTCTTTCAGGTGACGCGTTTGAGACCACCTACACGTCACCCTGTCCATGATTTGACTCGGTACTGGCTGCAAGACATGACTCAAATAAAATTGATTTTATACAATCAGTCTTTGTTGCCTCGTGTGCACTCAAATTGTCTAAAGATTTATGCATGATTACATGGTTTAAAGTTGCCCTAGAATGATTTGAAACAATATTTCAAATTGTCCTGATATCTAAATAGAGGGTATGTGGCTTATTTAAGGTCAGCTTGTCCAGATCCGGTTTTACAGGTCCATTTACAACCCTAGAAATTCTCCCTAGGATCTAATGCTCTGTTTTCGCCTTATTTGGAAGGGCCGTGAATATTAATGCAGAGTTCTGCTCTGATTGGCTGTTTCACTGCACCGCTAACACATCTATACCATCTGTCATGGCAATGATTTGACAATGATAGCTTCTTAACTTTGAATCACGAACTGAACTGGGTACCGTGTAAATATGTTGTTTGTACAGTAGCGTTACCGTTTGACAGTAGAGTCCTGATTTAAAAGTTGCTTGAGTTAGACAAACAAAGTAATGTAGAAGCCACTCAAAATAGTCAGTGTCATGTTTGCTACTCACCTGCTGCAAAATAAACATACTTCAGTCCTCAAATGTATATTTATTTCACAAGTTGGCTAAAGCCTTGTCAAATGACTATTGTTTCAACTTGGATGGTGGAGAAGGTGACGTTAGCTACAAGGATCGAGTGAGCGACCTGTGAGCAACTAAACAGTAGTAGTTAGATCTAGACAACACAGGATATTATTGTAATGTTGTCTTACTAAGAAACTTTCAATTTAATCAGAAATGGGTTCGTCAGTCAAGAAGTGGATACAATCACTACTTACTGTTTGCAGGAATTTGGTTGTTATCGACCCTTTCTTCAAGACACTGAGCGAATCCTGCTTGATATTGTCCCAGGTTAGAAAAAACTCTCCGTGGTGAAATGGGCTTAGCAAACAAACAACTTTGAATTAAATTGTTGCAGTATCCAATAAACATCAACCATGACTGTTGACTTTTTTTTTTTTATCTGTGGGAAGAGGATGAAAAGTCCTCACATCCCCTGCACAGCCTGGAACATGACATTTATTTCCATGATCTGCCGTTTTCGCTATCCTCGCGTGACGCTTGTTTATCTGCTGAATTCCGCCTGAAAATTAACATGGGCTGACATGCAAATCTTAGGGGCGTACATATTAAGGATCCCAGCGATTGCGTCACAGGTGGCGTTAGGTTGAAAATTGACTTTTTTTTCCGTGGTGTTTTTCACAAACAAGATTTACATATAAAGGAGAAGGCAATAGTGTTTGAGACTCACTGTATGTGATGGCCAAGTACTGAACTCTTTTTATTTAACTATGGCAAGGTTAGTTAAATTTTTCATTCTAGGGAACCTTTAACATACAAATTCCTGAACTTAATGTGCATATAAAATAAAGAAATTGACAACATATTCAAGAGATCACGATTTTGGGTTTTTGCAAAGATAAAAAAGGATGCAACGGTCAGATTAGTAGGGTTAAAATGTATTTATTATGCTACAAAGACAAAATAAATGGGCAGCTGTTTCTTAAACAAGACCACAAAATGAGCAAGTTTAAGCCAATATTAATATATAGAAGATAGATGAATTAAACCTGTCACACAAGTTGTCGCGCTTGTGATATCGTCATGGGTCACATGATAACGTCAACATGGCGCATAAAGTGCGGATCGCATTCATACTTAACGAGATCTGGGGTGCTTCCCAATTCTTATTTGTGCAACCTCATTTCCTTTCCTAGCTTCCGAGGAAAAGACGCGAGGGCGGAGGAATTGAATCAAGATATATCCTCGCTCCCTTTAACGTCACTTCAAAGCGGCGTCAATTAATGATGACAGCTGGATTTAGTCGGGATTCTTGAACATTAGAGATAACTATTTATATTGTAAGCTTCAGCCTCCACAAAATACCATATTTGTCCATATTTTAATCAATATTACCAGTTATTATTAACAACGAATTCCAGTTATTAACTGCTTTTTCGTTGTATAATATTAGTTTCTATTTGTTTCTTTCATTTTCTTGTGCTTTGATATAATTCTGCAACTGTCAGGTGTTGTTATTTGACAAAAATTTGTGTCTTGTACATGTAAATATGATTATAAATTAATAAATAAATGTGGCACGATGTGAAGGGGGAGGAGAATTAAAGCTTGCGTCACGTTTAGTCGATAAAACCCTTCCGCAAAGGATACTCCAGTGTATCCTCGCTCATGACTCCTTAGGAGGCATCCTCACTCCTCCATCCTCGACTCCTCACGGTGCAATTAGAGAATTGAGATCTACAAGATGGCTGAGCTCCATCAGTTTCCGGGTCATAGGATGGAGGACGGAGGAGCGAGGAAACGAGGAGGGATATTAAAAAGCACCCCTGAAAATATAGTACCTACTCTTTTAGCACTCGTTAAGTAAGTATTTATTGAAATTGAGCACCTAGTCAATGAGTATGCAGTTCCGAACGCAGCCCGTGTCACTTTGGCAACCCTGTGATTAATTACCGGGGCTCCGCCCTAAATACGCCCTGATTGCCTGTGAGTGCTAATTCAAACTGATCCCAATTATTAAGAGCCTTTCAATAATGTTGCCATCAGAACAAATAATTCAGAGTTAAGCTGTAGAGCAGTGTGAATCTGTACAGAAGTGCTGCAGGTTTTTGAGAGCCTTCTGTGTGGTCTTGGTTGATTTCTCCTCATGGCGGGGAGGGAGGTTTGTGTTTGGAAAGGGCTCCTTTTAGCTCTATTCCTCTTTGCTGTCGATGGACAGAAAAGGCCGTAAGTACCATGGGCTTTGAAGTGAACTGTTTTTTTTTTTTCCTCTCCCCCTTCTCCTTCACAGGTCTCCAACAACTCTGAATCCCTTTCCATGTTCAAGGATTATT
Source organism: Pseudorasbora parva (assembly GCF_024679245.1). Classification (NCBI taxonomy): domain Eukaryota; kingdom Metazoa; phylum Chordata; class Actinopteri; order Cypriniformes; family Gobionidae; genus Pseudorasbora; species Pseudorasbora parva. The sequence continues at coordinate 925,224 of NW_027125103.1, read as the reverse complement.
TATTTTTTTCCCTTCATGTTTTCACAGATTATTTATGGTGATGTTCCCTGCAGTGACAGAGTCTGGGTCTGATGCCAAATTGTGTGCAAGTCTTCTGCAACCGCAAGAGAGTCTTACAATGACCGTTTCTCTGCTTGATGACACAAACAGCACGACTCAACTTGTGCAGCAGGTTTCTTCTAAGCCATTTCACCGCTGCTTTTGTTTCCAGGTCTGTTATCATGAGACTTGTGGCTTTTTCTTGTCTGGTTTGTTGTATGTTAACTGTAGTTTCTCTACAGGCTCCTAGAGTAGATGGAGAATCTGTGCAGAAGCTGAAGGTGGAAGTTCAAGGGAGTGTCTTCAGAGCGACCGAAGAGAGGAAAGTCATGTTCAGACGTTACCTGCCTTTGACCTTCATCCAAACAGACAAAGCCATCTACAATCCAGGACAAACAGGTGAGCAGTGCATGACCCATGGTTGAATATTGGCGCTGTAGAAAAAAAACACTAGCACCAGTTCTGATAATTTGTGTAATGCTATTTATGTGAGCGTTTGTTGCTGTTTTTGCAGTGAATTTCAGAGTTGTCACCATGGATGCTAAATTTGTGCCTCTTGATCAGATGGTAAGGCCTGACCATAATCAAACTGCAAATTATTCTTATGTGCAGCGTTTTCCTCTTTCTTCACTGACTACTGCATCAGTGTTCTCTTAAATGCCTAATATTCCTGTATTTGTGTCTTGCAGTACAATCTGGTGGCGGTGGAGGTAAGACTTTTCTCCAGTGCAAGTCTTTGAATGGAGGTGATGAAGGTTTTTGTACTCTGTTTGTAGTTTTTCCTCTGATCTGCTAACTGTTTTCATAGGACAATCATAATAACCGGATTGGCCAGTGGACTAACGTTTCCTCAACGGGGTGGATCTTGCAGCTTTCTCACAAGTTAAACCCAGAGGCTCAGATAGGGATGTATACACTAAAGGCTTTTATTGGTGACCAAATGACCTCCCATGTTTTTGAGGTGAAAAAATATGGTAAGTCGTTGTTCCTCTAATGTGCAGCAGTTCAACGACGGATCTGAGCTCCTGTTCAAGTTTGTTTCCTACTTTAGTTTTGCCGAAGTTTGATGTGACCGTAAACATCCCACAGACGTACAGCGTTGCTGATGTGGGACTGAAAGTTGAGGCTTGTGCCAAGTGAGTGAAGCTTTTTATTTTCTTATCTTGTGGTTGGTCAGTTCTAGACGTTAGTTGTGATGTTTCCCAGATACACATATGGCCAACCTGTACCTGGTCAAGTGTTGGTGGAAGTGTGTCGTGAGCCATTTCCATATGTTGTGGTTCCTGGGGTGAGCCGTCGTTGCCTGGCTCAAACTGCACAGGTTTGACTCCTGCCTTACAATGGAGGGTTTTTCTTCTACTTGACTTCAATGTGACCACTTCTGTTCTGCTACCAGATGAATGCTACTGGCTGTGCTGTCCTTGCTGTCGCTACATCAGTGTTTTTTGGCACTGCGCTTGAAAATGATATGCAAGACACATTTCTTGTAAATGTGACCGTCACTGAGGAGGGAACAGGTGAGCTATTGGCTGATCTGAGCCAACGGCTCTCTATGGCGGGAGTTGACCTGTTTGTTAGTTTTTTTGTTTTGTTTTTTCAGCTGTAGTGATGTCAAAATCTGCAACGGTGTCCATTACATTTGAAGTCGGCAAGGTCACGTTTGTGGACATCCCAGATTATTTTGAACCTGGATTAACGATTAATGGAAAGGTAACTTTTATCCCTGGTTGCAGAAGCCTTTACACTGGTTTCCTTTCCTGACCTTGGTCACTCCTACCAGCTATCAGTGTCTCGTTTTGATGGCACCCCAATTGGAAGCAAAGCTGTGTATCTCCTGGATGGTAACAGCTGGCCAAACAAACTGCTGCTGAATCTGACCACAAACCAGAACGGACTGGCCACGTTCTCCCTCAACACTGCTAATCTTCCAAAAGCTGATCTCAATCTGGTGGTACGATTTGCTCTTTATATTTTGTGACTGTCGACCACTCACTCTTGCAAGAGACCAATTCCATTCACTGTTCCCCAGGCGAGTGTGACTCCAGTGGTTGGTTATGGTTACAAATCCCCATACTTCACTACAGATACGAGGGTTGTTCAACTTCTCCGACCCGTTTCTCCTGACAACCCATCATTTAGTGAACTGACTATAGTGACACTCGAGCAGCCACTCAAATGTGGTGCTGTGTTTCCAGTGACCGTGAAGTATTCTTTTGTTGGAGAGACTGGCGACTACAGCGCTGATATCGTCTATATGGTGAGTGGACATTTTAATTTGTGTGCTGGTCTGTTTGTTCAGCATCTTGTATTGTCTTCTGTCAGGTCCTGTCCAGAGGCGTGATTGTCCTCCATGGATTTCAGAGAGTCAGAGCAAGCGCTTCTAATACTGTCACGAGTGGCTCGGTGTCGTTCCAACTGTCTGTCAGTGTCGCTATGGCTCCAGCAGTGCAGATTCTGGTCTACTGCGTTCTGCCCAGTGAGAATGTAGTTGCAGCTACGGTGTCTTTTGAGACGGAAAGGTGTTTCCAAAACCAGGTATGATGTGCGCTAGCATATTTTGGCTTTATGTGGGGAATGGTGACGTGCCTTACAGAGCATTGATCCTTGTTCCAGGTGTCTCTACGGTTCTCTCCTGCTACAGCTGTTCCTGCTGAGGGAAATGTTCTGACGGTCTCTGCTCAAGCAGGCTCTCTGTGTGGCCTTAGTGCTGTAGATCAGAGCGTCCGGATCTTGGAGCCAGGAAGACGCCTGAGTGCTGAAATGGTATCCATGTGCAGTTGCTCTTTAAATCCTTGAGCTTGCTTGACATTCAGGTTCAGCTTTAGAATTTGTAATGCTGACAAACCTATGCTATTATAGGGCTGTTATGATTACAGCAGTGTTGTACCTTGCGCTGTAACGCCTTACATTATAAACTCTGAACATAACATGCCAAAAGGCTTTTAGTGCAATATTTTTACAGAAAGCAATTGTTTCATGGTCCCAGGTGTTTGACTTGCTCCCAGTGCGCTCACTATCAGGTTACCCGTACAGTGTTGAGGATGAACCATGTTTTGGTTTTCCACCCCGTCGAGCTGTTGAGGCTGCTGTAGGGAGGATTTATCCTCCCTACACTGTTCCTACAAATCAAGCCTACACAGCATTCAAGGTAGAAAATATTCATAGCCATGTAGTCACTGAATAAGACTCAAGTCAATGACTATTGTTTTGACTCGTTACTATTACAGAGCCTGGGAATGAAGATCGCAACAAATCTTGCTGTACGAGCCCCTCCATGCCGGCTGTATTCTCGCTTTCCAGATGGTAGGTTATTTTAGTGAGACTGTCAATGACCTGGTGAACTTGCCTTCAGTTATTGGAGCTTATTCCTCATTCTTTGTGATATATTTGCATAGTCTGCAGAATAAATATTCTAATATACCAAGAGTGTGTGAAATTGCTTGTCCCTTTCACTGGTGAATCGTCGTGTTTTTTTTTACAAGCAAGTGCTGGAGGCGACGCTTCCTCTTCTGATGTGACCATCAGGACTTACTTTCCAGAAACCTGGTTCTGGCAGCTTGCTCAAGTGGGGTTAGTGAAGGATCTTGTTCCTTCTGAAGTACGTACTAGTAAACTCACGAATTCCCCTTTATTGCTCTTCTGCTGTCCTTCAGAGCCACTGGATCCACACAAGTTCCCCTCACTGTTCCTGACACCATCACCACATGGGAGACTGAGGCGTTCTGCCTGTCCTCAATAGGTTTCGGTCTGGCTCCTCCCACTCTGCTGACGGTCTTCCAGCCCTTCTTCCTGGAGCTCTCCCTGCCATACTCTATAGTCCGTGGGGAGTCTTTTGATCTGAAGGCCACGGTCTTCAGCTATCTGTCCAAGTGTATCATGGTCTGTCATGGTTTATTTACCTTTTATATAATGGATATGTATAGAGAAGGTCCCATCTTTGCTTCATGTGCTCCGTTTCATTGGCAGGTTAAAGTGACTCCAGCTTCATCCACAAACTTCACTCTTACAGAATATCCTGATCCGTACTCATCCTGTCTTTGTGCCAATGGGAGAAAGACCTTCAAATGGGTTCTCTCAGCTTCTGTTCTCGGTCAGTTTTGTACCGGCAGTTTCTAAATTTGAAGTGAACGGTGTTGCTCACTTCCTGTCTGTCACCACAGGAACGGTCAATGTGACGGTCAACGCTTCAGCCGAGCCATCCCGCACTCGATGTGGCACTGAGGCAGTGACCGTGCCGTCCAGAGGACGCGTTGACGTTGTCACTCGAAGTCTACTTGTCCTGGTAAGTGTAAAAACGGCCTTCAGGAGTTTGACATTGGAACTCATTCTGCTTTACTGATGTGGTGTTTTATTGCTTTTTATAGCCTGAAGGAGTTGAAAGGACAAACACCCAGAGTTGGTTACTGTGTCCAAAGGGTTTGTTTGCACTCAATGATTTATCCCTGTTCAGCCAAACATTAGCCTAGTGTTCAACGCTGATCCTTTGTTCGGTCTACAGGAAGCGTTCTTTCTGAAGACGTGACTGTGACACTTCCGAAAAATGTAATTGAGGGATCAGCCAGATGCTCCGTTTCAGTCCTTGGTAAAGCATTTCATGGAGTAGAAAGTGACGCATTATGTTTGTCTGAATAACGTTGTTTCTGATGTGGGCTTTATGCTTCTCCTCTTGTAGGGGATATAATGGGTCGTGCACTGAAGAATCTAGATGGGTTGTTACAGATGCCTTCTGGCTGTGGAGAACAGAATATGATCATTCTTGCTCCCAATATTTACGTCCTGCTGTACCTGAAGGTCACGGGGCAACTCACTGCAGCCATTCGAGAGACCGCCACAGGCTACCTTCGAATCGGTATGGACGACCAATCCACTTTAAATGTCTAGGAGCCTAAATGACAAGAAGGTTTAGTCCTGCTCTTCCCCTTAGGCTATCAGACTGTCTAACTGCCTGACTAATTTACATGTGGCTTTTGACCTAATCAGGATATCAAGGACAACTGAACTACAGACACGAGGATGGTTCATACAGCACCTTCGGTCATGACGAATCCAATACATAGTGAGCTGCTTCCTGTTCTACTGTTGTGAGTGTATGAGCTGTTATGGCACTTTCGGTTTAAGTTCAGTTTGTCACCACCTTCTTCACGGCCAGGTTGACTGCCTTTGTCCTGAGGTCTTTTGGTCTAGCGGGGCAATTCATCTTCATTGATCCAAATGTCCTGCAGACTGCAAAGGATTGGTTGATCAGCAAGCAGCGTTCAGATGGCTGTTTCATGCAACAGGGAACTCTGTACCACAGTGACATGAAGGTGCCTTATACGTTTCTTAATGCTCGAACCAATAGACTTGGTATGTTCTAAATCTTTTGTTTTTTAGGGGGGAGTTGGCGACCACGTGACCATGACTGGCTACGTTGTGGCGTCATTGCTTGAATTAGGCGTCCCTGCCACGGTAAAACATCTCGTAGTTGTATGTGTTCCTTGCAGGTGACCTTGCTGCCTGACGCTTGCTTTGATTTCAGGATCCCGTCATTACCAACGCTCTGTCCTGCTTGAGGCCTGTCATTGGGAACCTGGGAAACACTTATGCCACGGCTCTGCTTGCCTACACCTTCAGTCTAGCTGGAGAGACCACCACTCGATCTCAGCTTTTAACTACCTTGGACAACCTTGCCATTTCTGAAGGTGACATTTACACCAGCCTCTTGATATTGGTTATCGCCTTTGCCATCAACTTTCTCCCCTCCATCTCCTCCTAAGGCACTAAGCTCCATTGGTCCCAGACGACATCTGGTGATACTCTAGCGGTTGAGATCAATGCTTACGTGCTGTTAGCGGTTCTCGCTGTTCAGCCTCTCACGACGGCTAATCTGGGCTATGCTAACCGCATTGTCAACTGGCTGGTGACCCAGCAGAATCCCTATGGAGGCTTCTCCTCGACACAGGTGCCTCTGACTACCAAACATGAGCACGCTCATTAAGTGGGGTTTTTAATCTGGTGCTTGTTTTCAGGACACTGTGGTGGCTCTTCATGCCCTGTCTGTGTACGCTGCTCAAGTGTTTAGTTTGGACGGCTTCAGCACCGTTACTGTACAGTCCTCAGTGGTAGGAGGAGACTCTTATAGTTTCACCGTGAATCGGGATAACAGGCTGCTGTATCAGGAGAAACCGCTGAAGAACGTTCCTGGCAAATATAGTGTTAAAGCCTCAGGATCCAACTGTGTGTCTGTGCAGGTCTGTATCTTCACCTCCTGTGTCTTGTGCAAATCCAATTTCTTAAAAAGCTCTCCGTACTATAGATTGCATGTTTCTACAACATCCCAACACCCGTTAAAGTCACCAGGACACTGAGTGTTGAAGCGGCGGTTAAGGGAGACTGCCAACGGCTTGGAGCCAATCTCAAGTTGAACTTCATAGTGACGTAAGGCTATCTTTGGCTTGGTTTCCTGAAACCAACTCTTGTTTGACTCTTGCATTGATCCTGTTGACTAAACCACTTATTTCCCCCCATTACACATTCAGATACAACGGTGTAAAAGCAAGCACTAACATGGTTATCGTGGACATTAAGCTCCTGTCAGGCTTCACTGCAGATACGTCACCGGTTTGTGTTCAAGATGATTTGGTCCCAAGATGCTAGAAGCTCCTTCAAATATAATTGTCTGTCTGTAAACTATGGTTTTCCCCTCAGCTTGGATCTCCACCCCAGTCGTTTGCTCCACTAGTGGAGCGTGTTGACGCAGATGATGATCATGTCCTAGTGTATCTGAAAGAGGTGAGACCTTGTACACTGGGTATATTCACTAGCTGCCATCTTCGAATACTGTTCATCCTTTCGGTCTCGTAGGTTCCCCAAGGAGTCCCCATGAGCTACACTCTTCGGCTGAACCAGGTTCTTGCAGTGAAAAATCTCAAGCCAGCAGTCATCAACATTTATGACTACTATCAGCCAAGTACGCTTTTTTTCCTAATCGTGCTTTGCTCTGGCTGAACTCACTGAAATTGATCAAGCTCACTTCATGTTCCTCTTTCAGGTGATGCGTTTGAGACCACCTACACGTCACCCTGTCCATGATTTGACTCGGTACTGGATGCAAGACATGACTCAAATAAAATTGATTTTATACAATCAGTCTTTGTTGCCTCGTGTGCACTCAAATTGTCTAAAGATTTATGCATGATTACATGGTTTTAAAGGTGCCCTAGAATGATTTGAAACAATATTTCAAATTGTTCTGATATCTAAATAGAGGGTATGTGGCTTATTTAAGGTCAGCTTGTCCAGATACGGTTTTACGGGTCCGTTTACATCCCTAGAAATTCTCCCTAGGATCTAATGCTCTGTTTTCGCCTTATTTGGAAGGGCTGTGACTATTAATGCAGAGTTCTGCTCTTATTGGCTGTTTCACTGCTCAGCTAACAATCTATACCATCTGTCATGGCAATGATTTGACAATTACAGCTTGACTTTGAATCGCGAACTGAACTGGGTAGTGTGTAAATGTTGTTTGTACAGTAATTTTACAGTTTGACCGTAGAGTACTGATTTAAAAATTGCTTGAGTTAGCCAAACCAAGTGGTGTAGAAGCCACTCAAAATAGTCAGTGTCATGTCTACTACTCACCTGCTGCAAAATAAACATGCTTCAGTTCTCAATGGTGGAGAAGGTGACATTAGCTACAAGGATTGAGTGAGCGCTCTAAGCAACTAAACAGTAGTAGTAGTGTTGTTGGCTTCTAAACTGTGTTAATGATGAAATGTAGGCTAATTTAGATTTCACTCCGTCAAAAGGGATCGACATGTGTCTCTACTGTTGTATTTTATGACAACACTGGCAGGAAAATTACCGGTTGTCATTTGACAAACTGTTGTGTGCAAGTTTCCAATACTAGCATCTTGCGTTCGATCGAGACAACACGGGATATCATCGGAATGTTGTCTTGGTAAGAAACTTTCAATTTAATCAGAAATGGGTTTGACAGTCAAGAAGTGGATAAAATCAGTACTTGCTGCTTGAAGGGCCGATTCCAACCATATTCCTGCAAGATGCTGAGCGAATTTTTCATTCTAGGGCATGTCTTTTTCATTCTTGTCTGTTGTAGCAACGGCATATATTTGGCTTTAGGATCAATTTAATAGGTCAGAAGTAATATAATGACATGTTCAGGGAATCTCTAATATGAAGCTAGAAACCCACGACTGCCTGTGACTGTGGTTTATTTGAGTTCTTTAACCAAATAAATCAAATTAAACTCAAATTATTTGAGTTCTTTAACCAAATTAACCTCAGCCGGATCGTGGGCGGGAAGGTTGTCGCAAGTGGGCGTGTCTCTACTTTTAATTATACAAACTATTCAATCAGCTATCCCAAACTATGCATCACTTGAAAGCTAAAACAAGATTCATTTTCTCAACTCGTTTTTGCAATAAATACACCAGAGAGGAAAGGGTTTAATGAAATGCTAAAGCACTAGCTATTTAAACGTTAGCGTAATAAACGCGGTACTCATCTTTAATCTCCCTTTTGTGCAGATCAGATCGGACGAGTCCAAGAAACAACAGCATAGTACATGTCCGTGTAAGAGTCCACTCTTCAAAATCTCACTTTTTAATCCAAAACAACGAAAGAATAAGGGCAAAAACTAAAAATCCTCTGTTGTTTGCATTAGAGTAATCAATCATGTCCATTTTCGAGTTTTTGTCACAGTTTTTATTTTGTGTTTTTTTTGCCAGTTAAATGCTGAGGAGGATCTTGCATTTTATAGAGGAATCATTTCAGTTGAAAAACAAGTGATTTAATTTATTTAGTGAATTTTTATCTGTCACGATAAAGTGTTTTGTTTAATATCTAGATGGTTTGCAATGATAATTACGTAACTGCAGAACACCCGGAGATACGGAGTGTTGATGAAAAATATCCAGTGAACTATAATGTTGGCTAATGAAATTATATTGAGTTAGATTCCATAAGGTGGTGTTTTAATGTAGGGCACTTCAGGTTCACTCACAGAATCTCGATCATCATCCTCAGAAACACTGTCCAACTGTGAAACAATCTCCTCTTTGGGGAACGACGGCTTGTGGTACCATCACAGAGAGCTTTTTCATTGATTCCAGAATCGATCCCGGGATGGGGACCTAGTAACATTGCCAGGATCAGTCTCGGAATGCTCCCTGTGTGGTGAGTGTAAGTGGTGGTGTGTCGCAGTGATGGCGCTTAAGCATAATGTAGGATATTAATGTACATTGCTTGAGTGGTTAGGCACTTACAATTATACCCTATTTCTTTTCAGTCCTCCTAGCAAACGTTGACAGTGTAAACTCCACCTGTTTGGCCCAACGTAGGAATCCAACAGCTGGTCGAAGGAATACTGCATGTTCGTCTTTTCAGGCGCTTCTATAAAGGACACTGGACTTCCGGTTGGAGCGGCGCCATGTAAAGACGTAGAGTTGTCGAGCTCCCCACAAACGACTTCAAATTCCGTTTTATATAGCTCTTATTTTATGTACTAGCATCCTAAAGCTGCCTTTGTGTGCAAGTAAGGGCTTAACAGTCGGTTTTAATCCAGTTTGAGCCACTTTTGAAGCGAAATGAACAAGAGCCGGAGTAACCGCAGAGATGCAGAATCTGCTGCTAGCACAAATGCTAATGTCGAACCCCAAACTACTTCAAAGAAGGACGCAACGAGCGATAACTACGTTGTTCTCCAAGCAATCAATTCACTCAAAGAGGACCTGATTGCAAAAATCGAAGAAAACGCTGCTGCCCAATCATCTGAACTCTGCAGCCAAGTTGACCAGCTCCGGACCGAGTTACGCAATGCCGTGGAGCACGTCAATACCAGAGTGGAAGCAGCGGAGGAACGTGTGACTGGACTGGAGTCCGCGATGGGGGGATATTCGGACTCCATTACTACCCTTGAGAAGGAGTTTATCACTATGAAAAAGGAGTTGGCCGTACTGAAAGAACGGAGTGAGGATCTGGAGGCGAGGTCACGACGCTCAAACATTCGCATTACAGGAGTAAAAGAGGGACGAGAGCACGGCAAACAGATAACTGAGTTTGTGGCCGGTCTCTTGAAAGAGGCCCTCAACCTCGAGAAAACTCCACTCTTAGACCGAGCACATCGTACCCTTCGCAGCAGACCAACTGACGACAATGAACCACCGCGCGCCTTTGTGGTGAGGTGTCACCATTTCCCTGAAAAAGAAGACATTTTGAAGAAAGCCACGGAAATGAAGTTAGTCACTACAGTCCACGGCGATCGAATACGGATCCTCCCCGATTTCACCCAGATGGTGAGCAAACAGCGAGCAGCTTTCAACGAGGTGAGGAGCTTACTCCGCAATTGTGAGGGGGTTCGCTTTGGACTGAGATACCCTGCAATTTTGAGGATCACGACACGGGATGGGAAAGAGACAAGCTTCAAGGACCCGGTAAAAGCTAAAGACTTCATTTTGAAGAACCTGACTAGTAAGGACAAGTGACGATCGTGCATATACCAGACGCTGGCGGTTGGCTAAACATGAGCAGCAGGTTATTGACTGGGTAGTCCAAGTTTATATTCAGGTTATGTTACATTATTATGGTTACCCGATGTTAAATCTTGCTCATTGTCTGCGTATTATTTACCCTACGTTGATATTGAGTCCTGGGTAAGCAGCCGACGCTATATGCTATATAAACGCTGTATCTAGGGGACACTACAAGCGGATGCGTGTTTTCCGTCTCTGACAACTGCGGCTCAATGTTTGCTAAGGATTCTGGTTTGAAGAGCCTAGCCAGTGGAGGTGATCAGCAGCCGCGTGGCTAATGAAGCGTTTAACGCCAATGCCGAACTTACAACTTTGACGGAAAGACGCTACTTCTAACAGCATCACCTTTTTGCTCGTTCTTCTAACTAACACATATGTTCAATGTCATCACTTCTGGGGTTTGGGGTTCAGCTTGGAAGTTTAACTATTATAAGAGCCTTATACTATTCTTTTTCTAAGTGAGGGCTCACATGGTAAGCTATTTGGGAGTAGGGTTAACTGGAAGAAACTGCGGTTTCAAACGCAAGGATTAATAATATATTTTGTTTAATGTCAGTCTTTTGTTCTGTTGTGGATAATCATGCCTGTGTTGTCTGTGTGTTTAGGGACCCCAATACATCGGTGTATTTTTTTTCTTCTCCTTTTTTTTTTTTCTTTCTCTTTCTTCACAAAACCATGGCCTTCTTAGTACTGCTGATGAACCAACATAAGTAGAGGCGAAATGAGGCTAGTCAGTTGGAATGTACGGGGGCTAAATCACCCAGTGAAACGAAACCAGGTATTCACCCACATTAACAATTTGAAATCTGACATAGTATATTTACAAGAGACTCATTTATTGAACAAGGACCATGTCAAACTACACAGAGGAGGCTTTACACAAATATACCATTCTAAATTTAATAGTAAGAGTGGGGGGGTTGCTGTTATTATACATAAGAACGTACAGTTTGTTGAAGAGGCCACTTTGATGGATAAAAATGGTCGATATGTAATAATTCAAGGCAAACTTTTGGCCCCACTTTATATTAGGTGGCCTTAAGTACTATGTACTTACATCAAAAAATAAGTACAATGTAGTTACTGTGTTCAAATTGTATTGCAAAGCACATTTGCTGATATTGAGGTGGGATACGGGGAGAGTTAGGGAACGGTGTGGTGATATGGGTAAGTTTAAGGGTAGGGCTAGGTGTAAGTGAAGTGCCATCTGTGTAATTACAAATGTAACTACAGAAATTAATTACAGATGTAATTACATGCAGGTATTTTAAAAAAATGTAAGTACAATGTAAAAACATGTATGTACACAATAAGTACATTGTATCAAATGATTAATTACAATATTAGTACATAGTAGTTAAGGCCACCTAATATAAAGTGGGTCCAAACTTTTCAACATGCCCGTGGTCATGGCCAATGTGTACGCACCCAATTGGGATAATGTACAATTTTTTAGTGATCTCTTCTCACTTTTACCCAGTCTTGACACATATAATTTAATATTAGGAGGGGATCTGAACTGTGTCCTACACCCAATTCTGGATCGCTCTAGTTCCACAATTATTGCAGAAAGTAAATCGGCGCAATGTATCAATTCATTTCTCCAGACATATGGTGTAAGTGACCCCTGGAGATTTAAGTATCCATCATCGAAACAATTTTCTTTCTATTCACCGGTACATAAAACGTATTCCAGGATTGATTACTTTCTGTTGGACAGGAAACTACTCCCCCTAATGACACAAGTAGAGTATGGCAACATAGTTATTTCGGATCATAGTCCAGTAGTACTAAAGCTTTGTTTCCCAGGTAATGTAATCCCCCAGCATACATGGCGCTTAAACTCAAGGCTTCTGGCAGATGACTCTTTTGTTAAATTCATAGATGCTCAAAATGACTTCTTTCTCGAGACAAACGAATCCCCAGAAATAAGTTATAGTATTCTATGGGATACTTTGAAAGCATTTATAAGGGGACAAATTATCTCCTATCAAGCTAGCGCAAAAAAAAGGAAATCAAAGCGGATTACAGAAATAATAAATAAAATAAATACAATTGATCAGCCACATTCAACATTGTCTTCTGATGACCTGCACAAGGAGAGACTCCTGTTACAAACGGAATTTGACTCCCTGACTAGTGAGCATGCAGAAGATCTCTATTTGAAATCACGTCAGATTTATTATGAACATGGTGAACGGGCTGGCAGGCTCTTGTGCTATCAATTGAAACAATCTAGAGCAGAAGGTTTTATTCCGGCAATTGGAGACAGTGAGGACAACATTATTACAGACCAGCAGGGTATCAATGATCAGTTTAAATCTTTCTATGAGGCGCTATATACTTCTGAGGTGAGTGACATTAAGCGAATAGAAGAGTTTTTCAACAACTTAGAGTTGCCATCAATTGATGAATCGGACAAATCCGCGCTGGAAGGCAATATAACAATTCTCGAGATTGACAGTGCAATTAAGAAACTAAAATCTGGAAAAGCACCGGGTCCTGATGGCTACCCGGCCGAATTTTATAAGAAATTTTCTGCCAAATTAACGCCTCTATTGAGTAAAGTATTTGAGGAAGTCCTTGATTCAAAGTCTCTTCCCTCAACCATGACACAGGCAACCATATCAGTCCTTCTTAAAAAGGACAAAGACCCACTTAAATGTGAATCTTACCGCCCGATCAGTTTACTTTGCTGTGACTATAAGATCCTAACCAAGGTGCTGGCGACCAGAATAGAGCCAGTCATGAGTACGATAATACATCCTGATCAGACTGGCTTTATTGCTGGTAGACAGTTATTCAGTAATCTCCGTCGCTTATTTAATGTGATCTACTCACCCAAAGATAATACTACTCCAGAGATCCTAATATCCTTAGATGCTCACAAGGCATTTGATAGAATTGAATATGACTACTTGTTTGCAACACTTAGAAGTTTTGGCTTCGGTCCCATGTTCTGTTCTTGGATCAGGATTCTATATACCAGGCCTCAAGCATTTATTCGAACAAACAATACAACATCTAAATACTTTTCTCTCTCTAGGGGGACAAGGGAGGGATGCCCTCTGTCCCCATTGCTTTTTGATGTAGCTATTGAACCCCTCGCAATTATGCTAAGGAATATGGCTGGTCTGACTGGAATACAAAGGGAGGGACACAGGCATAAACTTCTGCTTTATGCGGACGATCTCCTCCTATTTTTGTCTAATCCAAATTTCTCTATACCAATTGCTCTTTCAATTATTTCTGATTTTGGGAGAGTTTCGGGATATAAAATTAATTTAACGAAGTCTTCTTTTTCCCATTAATGAAAAAGCACATCAATTGTCATTCCAATCTTTTCCATTTTCAGTAAGTCTTGACAAATTCCCTTATTTAGGTGTGAGTATAACACGCAGGTATAAGGATCTATTCAAAAGCAATTTTAAGCCAGCATTAGAAAAGGCTAAAAAAGACATGGTACGATGGTCAACCCTACCCTTATCTCTGGCTGGGAGGATAAACTCCATTAAAATGACAATTTTACCAAGGTTCCTATTTTTATTTCAGACAGTGCCAGTCTTCATCCCTAAATCATTTTTTAAGGATCTGAGTAATTGTATTTCTATGTTTATTTGGGATAAAAAAATTCCTCGCATAAGGAAAGAATATCTGGAAAGGAAAAAAGAGGAGGGTGGATTGGCTATGCCAAATTTTTTGTATTATTACTGGGCAGCTAACCTTCATAAATTGACATTCTGGCTCTGTGATACATCGAGTGAGGAAGCTCCAGTTTGGTCACTTATGGAGCAGCATTCATGTAATCCAGTTTCATTGCGTTCGCTGCTCTGTGCCCCAATACCCCTAAGCAAATGTTATTCTACGAATAACCCAATTATTCGTGCATCACTCAAAATATGGTCACAGTTCAGACTTCACTTTAAAAGTAAACAGGCTCTGCCCTCTGCACCTATCCTATCGAATCCTATGTTTCCTCCCTCCCTTATAGACTCTGCTTTTCAACTATGGTCCAGAAATGGAGTCAAATATGTTAAGGACCTTTTCAAAGACGGCACGTTTATTTCATTCCAGCAGTTAAAAACAGATTTTGAGATCCCTCAGTCCAATTTCTTTAGGTATTTACAGGTCCGTAGCTTTGTCAAAAAACATTTCTCTCCTTCTTTAAACCAACCAGATGGTGGCTGGATAGATGATCTGCTAAACATGGACCCTTCACTTAGGGGCATGGTATCAATCCTGTATGAGAACATCCAAAGAACCGCTTCCCCATCTCTCAATCGTATAAGGAGGCAATGGGAGGAGGAATTGGGATTGGAAATCTCAGATTTATCTTGGCAGTGGGCAATAAAATTGGTGCACTCATCTTCAGTATGTATTAGACATGGGCTCTTGCAGTTTAAGGTGCTCCATAGGCTCCATCTGTCTAAAAGTAAGTTGGCTAAAATATATCCAGGGTTAGACTCGATGTGCCCCAGATGTAGTCTTGAACCAGCAGATCTGAGTCACATGTTCTGGGGATGCCCCAGATTAACAAAATTCTGGTCAGACATTTTCAGAACATTTTCATTTATATGCAAGAAAGATCTCGATCCGAATCCTCTGTCTTCCATCTTTGGTGTAGTGCCAGAAGAAATGCATCTAACCACTAATCAAATAGAGCTCATCGCCTTCTCCACTTTATTGGCTAGACGCCTGATTCTTCTTAGTTGGAAAAAGGCAATGCCCCCATCTCATAAACACTGGGTGAAAGAGGTGATGTCATATCTCAAACTTGAACACCTTAAATATACTATCCGAGGTTCCTCTGGAAAGTTTTATGCGGTTTGGCAACCCTTTTTATCCTATTTTGAATTTTCATTAGGGGTGGAATAGTATAATTCCCCCCCCCCCCCCTGTTGGCATATTATTATATAATTTATTATTTCTTTGTATTTATTTTATTTGTATTTATTTATTTATTTATTTATTTATTTATTTATTTATTTATTTATTTATTTATTTATTTATTTATTTATTTATTATTATTATTTTATTTTATTTTTTTGGGTTGTTGGGGTGCGTCTGTGTGGGTATGTGTTAAGATGTGGTATATGTATATGGATCTGAATTAATGTTGTATGTATAAATGTTGCATAAGGAAAATCAATAAAAAAACATTTGTATAAAGGACACTGTAATTTATTAAAGTGTGAAGATCCAATTTTAAATCTGACTCCATGTTTTAATTTAATCTGACTCTAATTGTATGTAGTTTCCTTGAGTTTGTTACGTTTATAATTACAGCTGATCGTATGATTAGTTGTGATTTAATTTAGATCTTTGATCTCTCTGAGTATCTCTACTTCTCACTATCTTCGTTCATCAAGGGACCGGACCCGATATCTCTTAGAGATATGTTTCGCGAAATACATTCTCAAACACAGACGAGCCGGTTCTGATATTAGTCAGAGGATTGCAGAGTGAATATTTTACCTTTAAGTGGTTGCGCCTGCTTACTCATCTTAAAGTGTAATGGGAATAATAATCACAGGAACTGCAACTTGCTAATACAGTGATAGTCAGAAATCAGATTATCCCTAATGTTGTGCGCTATGCTCCAATTCATTGAGTCCTGCTGTTTGATCTACGCCGAGACAACGCCTGCGGAAATACCAGACTTGGAGACCGATTGATCGTACTAAAAGAAGCGGCCTTAGAATAATACAAGATTAATCAAAGTTAATGTTTATTTAGCCAGGCAAAATCATCAAAATATAGTCAAATTAAAAGACAATGATACACAACAGATCAGCATACAATGTTACTCAAGTATAAAATAATATAAACATAGTTTCAAAGAGTCATCATTTTACCTGGCATATAGAAACACACGGGGACAGTGTGGGAAGTTCTGGATACAGATGCTTCCTTGAGCGGTTTGCTCCTTTCCCTTAAATACTCCACCAGATCAAAGAACAATAAACATTTAGCACCCAAATATTTATGCAGATCTTGGTTCTTTTCTCAGACCCAAATGGTCCCACCTATCCTTGAGGCCTGACAGCAAATGTTTATCAAAAGATCTTTATGAGCATCTCCCCACACCAGAGGAACAAACCCGGTTGTCCTTCTTTTACGACCTGTTTTACTAGAGCTGGAATGTCACCAGTTCCCCTGATGTGAGGATGAAACCTGTTTACCAATCACACCAAAAGTATTTATATTGACCATACAGAAACAGCTTGTGGCAGTATCTGTGATATTTGCATGTGACCCAGAGGGTGAGAGGGTCATATCTCGGCAGGGGTGAGGAAATAGGATTGGGCCAGGTGCAGTCTTGTTTACTCTTGCATTCGGATAGTGAAGTTTTATTGTCTTTATTTCAGCTTTAATCCCTTTAGTTTGTTCTCAGGTGAAATCCATTCTTACAGTTCCGCACTTGGTCCCTTGGAGCAGAGACAGAGCAGTCTCCGAGGGGCCACCACCAGGGATTTCTTTTTTTTTTTTTACAGCTGCACTTTCCGTAGGGCTGGTATCTGTAATGGGCTGAGTGCAATGGCCATGTTGGTTGAAGTGCGCATTGCTCGAAGAAGACTTCTGAAGTAAAAGCACTGACAGAGTGTGAATAAAAAGATGAACACACTGGCCATGGCACATCCACGGAACATCCAGTCCCACCATGTGTACGCATACTGTGCTGAACGCGTAGAAGAACTGGACAGGATCTCGGCAGTCTTTTTCGCCAGATTTGCCTCCACTTGTGCTTGGTTGAGATGGTATTCGGTCTGCAGGATCATTTCTTGTACTAAGTCCATTGTGTTGACCAAATCTTGTGTGCTTTGTTCATAAAAAGTGTCCTCCCACCAGGGGGAAACATCCGCGTCCATTGGTACCCTTCCCAGGATGTTGATCTGACCCATTGAAAAGTCTTCTTTCACTTCTAAACAGAAAGTGTGGTTAGCAGGGCAGGTCAGACCTCCGTAGGTGAAGGAATTCATCTCACTGACGATGCACCACTGTGTGTGAGACACTTGAACAGCATCAGAATGTCCATGCAATGACTGGACGTTAACAAGCTTAGAGTCATTGGCAGAAAAAGGCTGTAAAGTGTTGCAGGTGCAAATAACGTAACTTGATGTTTCATGACAACAACTGCGAGTGGTAAACAAGGTTTCAATGCCCCTCAAAGTCATATACCCCGTAAGATAGTCCCATTTTATGATCTGATCCTTCACTACAACGCCAATAGAGCGTATGGTAGTGGAATTTAAGTAAACTTGATCTGGGTGAATTAAAGGGAAAGTGGCAAAGAACCCAATACAGCCAGTACATTCATTTCCAGTATACATCATTAACGTTGATAATAATTCAGAGTATTTAATATTTTTCATTTTCTCTGATGCAAGCCATCTATGCAGATCTAAGATTTCAATAAGATCATTTAGAACATGTCTAGGTGTTTTATAGAGACGAAGATCTAAAATCTCTTGTCTCGCTGCAGTAAACAAATCCTGTGCATACAACCTACAGGCTAAGTCATGCTCGATGGTACGGGTCTGATTGAAAATTGTCTGGCTGGTCGTCAGAAGCGCCTGCGCCTCAGATCTGACCGCTTTAATAATATTTTCATTACTATTAGTGATGTGTTGAAAACCAGTGGCCACCTGATTTGCCAACCATGTTGAAAATTGAGATTGACCTGTTATTTTGTAATTGTTGGATATAGCTCGTTTAGTGCGAACAGGTGGAATTTGGACTGCAAGTCTATTTTTGTAATCAGAAACTAAATCATCGATGCGTGACTGTAGCCATGTGTATGTTTTGTCATTAATATCACAGTGCTTTTCGTAGGCAGACAAAATATTAGAGATGTTATACGTCACATGTGTTATCACAAGATTGACATCATGAAGCAAAGTCTTATTCACATTTCCTCTGATCAGACCACCTGGAGGAGTGGGATGTAATTTTGGACACTGTGTGGGTTTCCTGTATCCACAGGTAGTCAAATTAAAGCAATGGTGTAAAGTCCATGAGCAATTGTGAGGGCTAGTAAAATTGTCCAGATTTGCCTCACATTTTCCCACACAGTATGTTCCTTCTTTCCGACTAGTCCAAACAAATGTTTTTACAATACTGCTCGGTGTCCGTTTTGTCAGATTGAACAAAAGTTCCGTAAACTTCAAATGTGTGTCGTTATGCGATGTTGTGTGAGTGCACCTATATGTTGCTGGTTCCAGATCCGTACTTGAATAACATTTTTTAGGATCTGTGCCATAATTATTCTTCTCATAAAATGTGTGCAGTTTACCAATTTCTGAATCTGGGAAAACTTTAAGTTGTTCCCAGGCCGTAATGTTATGGTGAATTTGATTATTGGTTTTTGGAGGGCTTCCGGAACGACAAATTTTCCATCTCGGAGTACTATGCCTTCAATTACATTCACCATCTGATCATGTTTCAAGTGTGGCACAAGTTCTCCCTCAGAGACCCACAGCTCTTGTTGATACTGTTTGAGGTCAATGGGTGTGACTTGGGCAGCACTTGCTACAGAAGCAGAGGATGTCTCTTTTTGCCACTGGTCGCCTTTGACTGCGGCCAGCTTAGCCAGTTGGTCAACAACATTATTGTTTTTCTCGTGCACATCTGGATTTTTGCTTATGTGTGCGCGTACTTTCACAATGGACATGGGGTTTTTTCGCGCTTGGACTGCTTTCCATATTGACGTTATGGTGTTGAAATGTTTTATAGGCGTTCCAGCAGAAGTGAGGAATTTTCTCAATTGCCATTGAGCCATAAAATCAGTTACAACCCCAAACGCATACCGACTATCTGTATACACGCAAAGTGGTTCAGGGTGTGCCTTAATCGCTTCTAGCAATGCAATGAGCTCGGCTTCCTGTGCGGATACGTTAGACGGTAATTTAAACAACAATTGTTGTCCAGCATCTGTGTCTGGAAGATTGGGGGCCCACACTGCACATCCAGCATAAAAATGACCATTCTGACAGAATCGTGAACCATCTATGTATACAGGTGCTTGGCCTGGTAATGGTTGGTCATGAACAAGGCTTTGTGCCTCTTTTACAGGCTGGCATGTGTGTGGATTTCCCTCAACATCCCCGAGCAGATGTGGCAAAATTTGTGTGTTTTTTATGGTAATGTCACGCGCTTGAATGTCGGCTAGCCATCTCGCTAATCTTTGGGAAGAAACTCCCTTGATTCGGCCCTGTAACAACATTCGTACAGGCGTGTGCATTGTGTGCACAACAACAGGTTGAAAACCGACAATGGGCTCTGTTGTTTTTAGCATCCAATGCACCGCTAGCACGTGTTGCGTACATGGGTCGAATCCTTGCTCGACCAGAGATTTTTTCCGACTGTAATACGCGATTGGACGCAGTTTTCCCCCATATTCCTGAGCTAAGACTCCGCTTAGTGTTATTTCATGCGTGTCTACTTGAATGTGGAAAACTTTTGATACATTGGGCAATCCAAGGGCAGGCGCGGCGCACAAACGCTGTTTTAAATCACTAAATGCTTGTTCATGCTCGTCAGTCCATTCAAGGACATCATTTGGTTTTGTTTTTCCTTTTAGAAGCGAATACAACGGCGCAGCGGTGTTTGCATAATCAGGGATGAAGTCTCGTAAATAGTTTGCTGTTCCCAATACTTTTTGTAACGAGTTTAAAGTATGTGGTCGAGGCAGTTCGGCGATGCATTTCTTTCTATCGTCTGTTAAGGCTCTGTGGCTTTTCGTCAGAGTGTACCCTAAATAGTGTACCTCTTTTAGTGCAATTTGGGCTTTTTCTTTGTTCATTTTAAAGCCTGCGTCACCTAACCTTTGTAACACCTCGTCAACCAGCTGCAAATGGTTCTCAATTTGTTTTCCTGTAGCTATCAAAATGTCATCCACATAGTGAACGACCTGGCCAGTCCCTAGTAAGGGACCGAGGACATCTGCCACAGCTCTGTGGAAAATGGCTGGGCTGTTGTGTAGGCCTTGTGGCATCCGCTCCCAGGTATACTGCATTTGATTTACAGTAAATGCCAATTTCCATTGGTCTTCTCGTTTAACTTTAAGAGACCAAAAAACATTTTTGATGTCAAGCACTGTGAACCATGAAGCATCGGTTGAAACTTGTGATAAGATGGTAGCTGGATTTGCCACTATTGGTGTCGCTTTAGGTAGAACTTTGTTAAGACGCTGATAATCTATGCACAGACGCCATTTTCCATTAGGTTTTGGCACTGGCAAGCACGGTGAATTCGTAGTGGAACTGCATCGTCGAACTATTCCTCTTGCCTCAAGCTGTTGTACTATCTCATGAACAGCGACCTCTGCCTCTGGCTTGATGCGGTATTGCTTTTGCGGGGGAGGGGGCTCTCCCTCGATGCATACCTCAAAGTCAACAAGGCCGCAATCGTGCTCATGATTAGCTCAAACATTGCTGTGTTTGCTGATGAGACGTTGAATTGGATCTGTACTGGACATGGACATAATGTTTGCATTGCCTTTAGGCAAACTTCCCTTTGTAGTTTTATATGTTCGTAGTTCAATTTGTTTTTCAAAACAATGAATCACAAATCCATGCTTTCTCATAATGTCCATTCCCAGCACAGTTCCTTCACTATTGTCTGGTAAATACCAGAATTGTTCTGTTAGCATAACCACGCCCAAATCAAGTTTAACTGGTTGTGTTTGCGTTGCGGTCATCAAAGTATCGCCTATGCCTTTAATTTGAATAGTTCTCGTGTTTAGGGGTAACGGAAGGTTTGTACAAGAGCAGGCGGCTCCAGAATCAATGAGAATGTTAACTAACCGGCCTCCGAGATTAGCTCTTATTTTGATTCTGTTACCGCTTGTGACAACGCTTCCCATAGCAATGGAGGCCACGCACCCCTATTGGGGCCTTTTATGTTTTTCTAGCAGGGCAGCGAGCTCTGTTTGGAATGCGTCATCTTGGGTCAATTTTCTTTCTTCAGATTGCTTTGCGCTGTTTTCTGAAGTGTTATTCTTTGCAATCAAATCCCCTAAACGCCTGAGTATTCCATTGTCGTCCTTAGAATGCGTTTCCTGATTTAGTTTGCGTTTTAATTGAAAACAGGTTTTGATAGTATGGTTGTTTTTCTTACAAAACTGGCATCGAGGTTGAAATTTAGGGTCAGGATTTTTAGCACCTCTTCCTTCGGTTAACCATTGTGTTGTTGCCACAGAACGGGTTTTGTTTTGTTTTAGCCTGGCCTCTATTTTGGAAGCCCAATCCACCAATGACCGGTAGGTATTCTCTGGCGGATCGGCTCCGTGAACTAATGCCTGCTGTATATGGGGACCGGCGTTATTTTTCAGGAGTTGTAATAAAACTTCCTGATCGCGTTGTGCATCCTCTAAACCTGAATGCTCTTTGTATGTCACCCATAAACGTTCGGCATAAATTTCAAACGGTTCTTTGTTAGTCTGTTTAATCTCTAAAATCCTATTCCACTCAGCGTGTGTTGGTCCCCTTAACTCTAATAAAGTTTCCTTTAATCTTTCATACACGTCGTCGTCATCTTCATCTTCCTGTTTGATTATGATTTCTCCATTTCTTAATTCGCGGGGAATTTTTGGTTTTAGCTCGTCTGGAATGGTAAGAAGGGCTACTTGCCAAACATCTCTGATCTCTAATTTGTACACCGATGCCTGTAGCATTAAGTTGTCCCAGTAGGGTTGGAAAGGACCTTTTCGTGGCATCATTCCCACAACTTCTTTGTGTTTCGTGCATTCTTCGCAAGTTAAAGGGCGGCTAATGGTAGTGACTTCATCATCTGCATTCGTCATTGTTTTAAGCACAGCAATTTTCACCGGTTTTCGGAGAACCAAGCCTGATTTAACTCAAGTTATTATGGGACTGCGTTGTTTTCGCTCATCGGATAGTTTTTGCTCTTTCGCGGGTCCTGGAGAAAGCTCACGCTCTCTCAGGTCCAGATGGCCTTGCAAACTGCTCGACAGAAGTGCAACATCATCTTCGTCACTATCGCTATTTTGCCCGTTAGCGTTACCCATTTTACTGCTTATCGCCGCGACTACCGCAGATACAGGAAATCCTGCTGATTCGCAGCAATCCTCAAGCGCGGATGTGTAATCTTTATCTAATTTAAGCTTCTTTTCAAGCTTTTTCATTTGTGATTCGATCGCGCTGCCCTGTCTTGCCCATGTTTGTTTATCATACACAAATGCTTCGACCTGCGCTCTTAGCTTCTTTAACTCGTCCGATCGTTGCATTTCTAGCTCTTTTATATGGGCTATTACACGTTCGTTTTCTGCAATAGTTTCAAATCATTTCGACGCAGCAGATAAACGATCGCGACCAGAATTTTCTTAAAAGGAGCCTTTTTTTCCAATTTACGGCCCTCAGTCTGGTACCAAGCTAGAATTTTATCATTGTTCCACTCAAAATCTACAGCTTTGTTGCGCAAGCTAAGGAGGAGATCTTTAATGTTCACTCCAAGCGTTTCCATTATCTCCTTATCTACACTCAAACTGCCGCTTCCCTGATAAGCCATGTTGTTTTCTAATAACCTTAAACACCACCGGATTTCTACGGTCTCCGGTCTATTGTGGGTATACCGACCCGTTCAACAAATGTGTCTATATTGGGTGCGTCTAGGCTTTCCCTCAACACTTTCTAAAAGGTAAACAAAAATGGACTTACCAGGACATTTGTAGACAGAAAAGTAGAACTTCAAACCTCATGCTCACTCGGGTGGATCTGAATTGTCGCGCCAAAAGACGTCACTCGCCTGAGACTGGGAGATCACGTAGGGCGGGGTCACCTCTTTGTAAACTCCACCTGTTTGGCCCAACGTAGGAATCCAACAGCTGGTCGAAGGAATACTGCGTGTTCGTCTTTTCAGGCGCTTCTATAAAGGACACTGTAATTTATTAAAGTGTGAAGATCCAATTTTAAATCTGACTCCATGTTTTAATTTAATCTGACTCTAATTGTATGTAGTTTCCTTGAGTTTGTTACGTTTATAATTACAGCTGATCGTATGATTAGTTGTGATTTAATTTAGATCTTTGATCTCTCTGAGTATCTCTACTTCTCACTATCTTCGTTCATCAAGGGACCCGATATCTCTTAGAGATATGTTTCGCGAAATACATTCTCAAACACAGACGAGCCGGTTCTGATATTAGTCAGAGGATTGCAGAGTGAATATTTTACCTTTAAGTGGTTGCGCCTGCTTACTCATCTTAAAGTGTAATGGGAATAATAATCACAGGAACTGCAACTTGCTAATACAGTGATAGTCAGTGTAACAACAATGACTATGAGTTTAATGTATCGGGGAATAATTAACTCAAAAGGGATTTAATATTCAATATTCATGAATTTATGAATATAATTTGCCAGTCATTCATTACGTATTAAAATTTTCCGATAGGGAAAATTGTTTAATTATATACAAGTAACCCTTTACGGAATTGCTTGAAATTATCCTACTAAGTTTGTCCTGCAAATTAGTTATAGACTTTTCAAATCAATTCTCAATAAGGGATTACTGCTTTACGAGCGCATAAGAAACATTAACTTTACTGATCAGGACAAGTTCAATATTTCAAATGGTCATACAGTTTACTTTACTAACATAGTAGCATAAGCAGTTAGGTAACGTTAGATCGGAAGTTTCATTGACTTTGTGTATGTGGCAGAATAACAGATTCAACTCATTAAATGTCTTTTGGAGGTTTAATAAACACAGACTAAAAATAACACTACAATTCACACAGAAAGTACATACTAAATATGCATCAAGAGAGTAGAAGTATAGATATTAACGAAAGAATACATAAAAGTGAATAATGAATAGACTGAAATTAGAGAGAGATAAAAGAGAGAGAGAGAGATGAGAGAGAGAGAGAGAGAGAGAGAGAGAGAGAGAGAGAGAGAGAGAAAGAGAGTGGGGGGATAAGAAACAGCTTTCCTTCAGTTCATCAAATACAACCTTCATGGAGTTAACTTGTCCCAACGGGAAAATAACACACCCTCTTTACAGCAGTTTGAGTTTGGAAGATAATACTTGCTCTAGTTGTGGCTTCTCACGTGTGTGCATGTTCCGATTTCAAATGCCCTGCGTGTCCGGTGGTTCTTTCCGAGGTCGAGAGGGAGCAGCTGGTTGCTTTTAGGAGACGCTCCGTGTCCTCCTTCTGAAGAATGCCCTTGGGGCTAGTAAGTTGATGACTCAGTAGGGAAGCGAGGAGAACCAGGGAAGAGGGGAAGAGAGGAAGAGCTGGGGCCTGCTTGGAGGGCCTGCATTGGTGGCATGGCTTAAGTGCCAGCCACCGTGGGTGTTGGCTCCCACAGGGAGAGAGTTGGAGAAGTAAGAGAACTAAGTCAGAGAGTTTCAGATTGTCTCCACTGGTCTTTTAAGGTCTAGAAGTAGTCCCACCCTCCAGGGTTAGACTTAACCAATGAGATTGTTGGGATTTCCAGGCGGGAAATTCCTCAGCAGATTTTATGGCCCTTTGTTCCAAGGCTCGAATCAGTGGGTCTCTGGCCATTCATATTTTAATTAATGCAACAAACACACACTGCATTTTCTGAATAAGTGATATACATGGAAGTGTAAGTCGTGAAGTGAGCATTAATTTGATAGGAGACATGACATATATGAGGTTATCTGAACTAGTACTTGGTTAAGACAAAGACAAAAAGATGTAAAATACCATTCATTACCGTTCATTTATAGATGGTTTGTCTATAATTTGAGGCAAAAGCTCTGTGTCTTAAACTCTTTGTGTCTGAAACTTCATGTGGCCAAATTCATTTGGGCCATAAAACATCTTATCAGATGGTTTCCAGGGTAACGAAGAGTCTTTCTCTGTTGTGTTGGGGGAAGGTCTGCCAGTAAGCACACAGCTTTCACAACATATTTGTTAAATGTAACTGGCGATTGTGTGTTTGATTCGCCTGAGTCGCTACATCAGAAATCAGATTATCCCTAATGTTGTGCGCTATGCTCCAATTCATTGAGTCCTGCTGTTTGATCTACGCCGAGACAACGCCTGCGGAAATACCAGACTCCGATTGATCGTACTAAAAGAAGCGGCCTTAGAATAATACAAGGTTAATCAAAGTTAATGTTTATTTAGCCAGGCAAAATCATCAAAATATAGTCAAATTAAAAGACAATGATACACAACGGATCAGCATACAATGTTACTCAAGTATAAAATAATATAAACATAGTTTCAAAGAGTCATCATTTTACCTGGCTTATAGAAACACACGGGAACAGTGTGGGAAGTTCTGGATACAGATGCTTCCTTGAGCGGTTTGCTCCTTTCCCTTAAATACTCCACCAGATCAAAGAACAATAAACATTTAGCACCCAAATATTTATGCAGATCTTGGTTCTTTTCTCAGACCCAAATGGTCCCACCTATCCTTGAGGCCTGACAGCAAATGTTTATCAAAAGATCTTTATGAGCATCTTCCCACACCAGAGGAACAAACCCGGTTGTCCTTCTTTTACGATCTGTTTTACTAGAGCTGGAATGTCACCAGTTCCCCTGATGTGAGGATGAAACCTGTTTACCAATCACACCAAAAGTATTTATATTGACCATACAGAAACAGCTTGTGGCAGTATCTGTGATATTTGCATGTGACCCAGAGGGTGAGAGGGTCATATCTCGGCAGGGGTGAGGAAATAGGATTGGGCCAGGTGCAGTCTTGTTTACTCTTGCATTCGGATAGTGAAGTTTTATTATCTTTATTTCAGCTTTAATCCCTTTAGTTTGTTCTCAGGTGAAATCCATTCTTACAACAGCATGATTTACTTGTTGAATTAGTGACACGTAGCCTACTAATTTAAATATGAATATGGCAACATTATTGTTTTAAAACCAGAGACCCCTCCCCTATCAGCCAATCACTGTGTGTTTAGTTAATAAGCGTGATAACATCATCCATAGCAATTAGGTCAATCCTGCCTTACTCTTAGTTTAAGACTTCTCTCTATTCCTTAATAAAAGTTGGCCTCAGCAGCTTTGGGAAGAGTTTATTTTTTAAGAGAAAAATCTTAAATAAGAACTTTTACTGCTATTTTGGAGAACTCTTAGTGGTAAGGTAAAATGTTTTGTAAATACGGCCCCTGATCTGTGGTGGGTTGCATGAAATTTGAACAGTTATTCGAGGAGTGCTTAGTGTCTTCGCAGTAGGGGCAGTAAGGCTTTGAAACAGCTTTCATGGTTGGAGATGATGAAAGTGTTGTCTCAGTGTTGTGCAGATTGTTAGCACTCGTATGAGAAGACTTGTGCTCCATGCATTAGGCCATCTATGTTGACTGGTTACAAACCTTGAAGTGTCCTCCTGTGTTTGGATTTCATACTTCAACCATTCAGAAACTGGTAGAAAATTGATCTGAGATCATGCAGCAATTCCCCCAACAGTGTAGAGACATGGGTTCTACACTGCAATTTGTGGTGATGGTGCCCTTCTTTCCTAGTTGCCCCAGCATGCCAAAAAGAGAGCTAACTTTGGGCCACGCATAAGTTCTGCTGATCTTTGGGCCACGCATAACTTCTGCTGATATTTGGGTCACGCATAATTTCTGTTGATCTTTGGGCCACGCATAACTTCTGCTGATCTTTGGGCCACGCATAACTTCTGCTGATATTTGGGTCAGGCACAAGTTCTGCTGATCTTTGGGCCACGCATAACTTCTGCTGATCTTTGGGCCACGCATAACTTCTGCTGATCTTTGGGCCACGCATAACTTGTGCTGATATTTGGGTCAGGCATAAGTTCTGCTGATCTTTGGGCCACGCATAACTTCTGCTGATATTTGGGTCACGCATAAGTTCTGCTGATCTTTGGGCCACGCATAACTTCTGCTGATATTTGGGTCACGCATAAGTTCTGCTTTTTCATTGTAAGGCAAGCTGGTGTGGCTGATCATAATGCGGGTCCAGTGCAGCCATCGTTGAAAGGGTATTGAGAATGGCTATATGAATCCGTAATGAGTAACTCTTCGAGTTTGAGATGGCCGGTGAGGATCTGGGCCCGTATTCTTAAAGCTTCTAAGAATACTCTCAGAAAGCTCCTGGTTGGTTGTCCAAGAAGGAAAAGGAGCGCTTTTAAGTATAGAGTCTACATAAACCTTCACTTTGAAATTACAGGCGTCATTTGACCTGTTTTACCGTACACTCTGTTTACAAAATTAGCCCCTGATTTACTCAGCTTCAAGTCATCCTAGGTGTATATGACATTCTTCTTTCAGAAGAACACAATTGGAGTTATATCAAAAAATGTCTTGGCTCTTCCAAACTTTAAAATGTTAGTGAATGGCTGTCTTTGTCTGTTTTTGAAGCCCATAAAACTGCATCTATCCATCATAAAATAAATCCATACGGCTGCGGGGAAGCGAATCGATGCATTTGTGTAAGACAAATTTCCATATTTAACATGGAGGACATCAGGTTTATTCTTATTTATTGGGAAAATAAAAATTCCCCCCTTACAAGTTGTAACCTCCTCACTTCTCTATGGGACGTTTCCAAACTCCCTTTAAACCGCAGTAGTTAACCCTTTAGGCGTTAAACGTTTGATTTTTGACATCTTAATCTTAAAAGTGATAAAAGATAGAGACTTTCTGTAAATTAGAGAAATATTAAGGATGATTAGATTTTCCCATCTAATTTGCATATTATGACGTCATACGGTGGTGTCCAGCTTGTATTATGGAATTTTCATAAAAAAGTCACATGTTTAAATGATAAAATGCAGCACTTCTTTCCCCCGCAAAATGTCCCTCACCTTCTGTATTGCACAGTACTGAATGTTCAGGTAAATAGTAAACAAACTGTGTAAATCTTTACTAATAAATGGTAGAAGCAAACCGTTTGAATGAATGTAGCGGTTGGCCTTTTGCTGTAGAGATGTTCCATTCACTACATACAGTAGGCACTCTGAGTCCATGTATGGGGCACATATATATTATATATTATGCATAATAGCCCCTCTGCCCCGTGTCACACCGCATCCGCTCCTGCTACGAGTGTGCACAGCTCGGACGGACTAACAGTTACTGTCATGGTCATTGCGACTCCCCACCCTGTCTCCACGTTGCCCCCTAACTGTCCTATGAATACTTTGACCTCGTCTAACATACCCAGTGTCATTAGACAAAGTCTCCAACACAATACTATCGCTGCGATTGCGGAGAGGCACATGGTCAGACAACGCTTCATGGCTAGCGCGGTAAAAATTTCCCACGGCCGCCTCGTTCCCCACAACACTAACACGCCTGCTAACTTTGCGATCAACACTCCGACCCCGGGAAACATTGTTCCCACCGCTGACATTGGGCAAAGGATTCACCATTTGTGTTTGTTGTAGGGCTATACTTTCACTTTCAGAATCACCGTCATCTTCTGAAGGCAAATATTCCCCTTTAGAATCAGGGTCCGCGAATAGAAAACCCAACACTTCACTGCGGGAAAGCTTTATTGATGCCATTAGAAAATAATAATCTAATGCAAACACTCGCTGACGTTGACAATATTGCTCTCACTCGAACACTAGCTCCACTTTTGTTCGCACCATAGGTTCGCACTGATTCAATGCGCTCTTGCTCGAAGATGTTCTCTCAAAAATTCTCCAGTTTTATTCAGTGCCGCATCTGAGGGTTAAGCCTCTCCTAAAAAAAGAGAAATCTGGATAACTCCATATTGAGCAACTACAGAGCAATCTCGAATCTCCCCTTCATAGGCAAGATCATTGAAAAAGTTGTTTTCAGTCAGCTGAACAAATCCTTAAGCTCGACAATTTTCAATCTGGTTTTATCCGCATCACAGCACAGAGACAGTGCTCATAAAGATTATAAATGATATTCGGTTAAATACTGATACAGGCAAAACATCAATTCTGGTACTACTCGACCTCCGTGCTGCATTCGACACTGTTGACCACAACATACTTCCTGGGATGGTCCTCAAATGGTTCAGGTCATACTTAGAAGGGAGAGGTTATTATGTGAGTACAGGCGACCATAAGTCTGAGTGGACATCCATGACATGCGGAGTCCCACAAGGGTCAATTCCTGCACCACTCCTATTCAACCTGCATATGCTGCCACTGAGCAAAATAATACAAAATAAACAAAATTGCATACCAAAGCTATGCTGACGACACCCAGTAGTCATGAGTTTCAGTAGTTATGTCAAAGCAATAAGTAAATCAGCATAGTATCATCTGAAAAATATTGCAAGAATTGGATGCTTTGTTTCCAGGCAAGACTTAGAGAAACTGGTTCATGCTTTCATCACCAGCAGGGTGGACTATTGTAATGGCCTTTTCAAAAAGACCATTAGACAACTGCAGCTCATAAAGAATGGTGCTGCCCTGATTCTGAGCAGAACCAAAAAAAAAAAAAAAAAAAACATATCACACCAGTCCTCAGGTCTTTACACTGGCTTCCAGTTTCATCTAGGACTGATTTTAAAGTGCTATTACTTGTTTCTAAATCACCCAATGACCTGGGACCTCAATACATTGCTGATATGCTGATTAAATACAAACCCAACAGATCACTCGTCCATCGGGATCAAGTCAGTTACCAAGAGAAATACCAAGAGTTCCCTCAAAGCAAGCAGAGTCTACTTTTAGCTATTATGGGAGCCGCAGTTGGAACCAGCTTCCACCAGTAGCCACATTGAAATCCAGACTCAAAACACTGAGTGAGCACTGTGCCACTGTACGTCCGACTGATTGCACCTTATTTTATCTCTGCATCATATTTTGTATTCTTTTTTATAACTGTTTTGGTTCACCTTTGTTCTTATCTTTGGATAATTTTATCTATATATCATATTATTTTCTGTATATTTCAATTTTGTATACATCTGTTGATTATTATTTTTGGTTAGGGCTGTCTGACTAGAAGAGATTGGAAAAGGAGAGCAGTGTGCTTTGCTTCATTCTGCTTGTGGTAGCAGACAGCGTAAAGAAGCGGACTCTAAAGGAAAGGGGAGGCCCTGCAGGGCAAATGTAACGTCCCCTACAGGAGCTCACTTGTAAGGTCCAGGAGACATTGCGAACCTGCTCCATCTCAGACCAGGGTACCCGAATTTAAAATGAGGCAGATTGGGATCTATGTATCACTTTTTTTTTTTTTTTACACAACTGTTTTAATTATAAAAGGTGAAACGTATATTATATAGACTCATTACATGCAAAGTGAGACATTTCAAGCCTTTTATTTGCTATCATTTTGATGAGCATGGCTTATAGCTTATTTTTTAATATAGCTTTATTTTTTATTTTTTAGTTATGAAAACCAGGATGCTTCAATAGCAGCCTTCAGCTCGCCTGCATTGTTCGGTCTCATGACTCATCTTTCTCCTGCTGGCCAATCAAGCACAGTAGATCATTGAAAAAGTTGGTACTTTTGGCAGTGTGGAAGCGCTCTAAAATGTCCTGGTAGATGGCTGCCCCACACATTTGAATGGCCTTTTCCTGACAATCCTCTTCAGACTTTGGTCATCCCTGCTGCTTGTGCACCCTTTTCTTCCACTTAACTTTCTATTATTAATGTGCTTTGATACAGCACTTTGAGAACATCCTAAAAAAAATTCCATAATACTTCAGTTGCCATTCCCTTTTGAGTCTTTCCTGCCTTGTGGTGTGTGTGAATGATGGTTTTATGCACAACTGTCAGGTCAGCAGTCTACCCCATGATTGTGGCTCATACTGAACCAGACTGAGAGACCATTCAAAGGCTCAGGAACCCTTTGCAGGTGAGCCTACGATACAAAACCTTGTCACAATATTCTGAGAGTTTGAATTTGGGCTGTTTGTAAGCGGTAACAAAGGCTTGAAATCTCTCACTTTGCATGTAATGAGTTGATACAATATATTTGTTTTTAAATGACCTTTTGCACAAGAGTCAAATTTCACCTGTATATTGTAAAAAGCACTATATAAATCAAGGTGACTTGCACCCTCCTGTCATACTTTGACAGATTAGGGGGTGTCGGATTGCATGGTGACATGGGTTCAGGATACAGTTTGGGCAGGGCAAAGCCAGTGAGGTTATAATCAGGTGGGAAGGCCAGTCTTCCTTCTGAAACACCCTCATCTCAAGGACCGTGAAGACATTCAGAGTTGTTGTTCTGGCATTTCTCACCCCTGAAGAGTTTGCTTCTAACTTTGGTTAAGACTAGTAACGATATGCTTGATGTTCAGTTTAGGAAACCACTTCTATAACAAAACAGTGACCTGCAACACTCGTCATGTTAAACAAAAGGCAAACAAGTGATTGCATAAAATCATTTATTTTGAGTCACGTCCTATTGCAGTGTCATGGACAAGGAGATGTGTAGGGGGTCTCAAACGAATCACCTGAAAGAGGAACATGAAGTGAGCTGGATCAAGTTCAGTGAATTCAGCCAGAGCAAAGCTCGATTAGGATGAAAGCATACTTGTCTGATAGTAGTCATAAATGTTGATGACCGCTGGCTTGAGATTTTTCACTGCAAGAACCTGTTTCAGCTGAAGAGTGTAAGTCTTGGGGACACCTTTGGGAACCTGCGAGACAGAAAGGATGAACAGCAGCACAAACAGCATTTGACAATGTGGCAGCTAGTGATTATACCCAGTCTCACCTCTTTCAGATAAATTAGGACATGATCCTCTTCAGAATCAACCCGCACCACTAGCGGAGCAAACGACGCCGGTGGAGATCCAAGCTGAGGGGAAGAGACCAATGTTTAGAGACACGATTACATCTGAAAGAGCCTCAAGCATCTCAGGATTTGCCAAGTCTTGCATACCAGTGATGTATCAGCCGTGAAGCCCGACAGGAGTTTAATGTCCACTAGAACCATGTTAGTAGATGATTTTGCTCCATTGTATCTGAAAACGAATAAAGTTTAGTCAACAGGATCAAGCGGTTCCTCTTGTCAGAGACATAAACTGGTTTCAGGATGAAGTCAAAGCCTCTTACTTCACCGTGAAGTTCAACAGGAGATTGGCCCCAAGCGGTCGGCAGTCTCCGGTCACCTTTGCGTCAACGCTCAGTGTTTTGGTATCTTTAATGGGTGTTGGGATGTTGTAGAAACATGCAACCTAGAATACAAAGAAAGCACAGTAGGCTTTTGATGCGTGCAACAGAAAGCGTAAAAGGAGCTGAAGATACAGACCTGCACAGACACACAAGTGGATCCTGAAGCTTTAACAGTATATTTGCCAGGAACGTTCTTCAGCAGCTTCTCCTGATACAGTAGCCTGTTGTCCCGATTCACAGTGAAGCTATAAGAGTCTCCTCCTACCACTGAGGACTGTACGGCAACGGTGCTTGAGCCGTCCAAGCTGAAGACTTGAGCAGCGTACACAGACAGAGCATGAAGAGCCACCACAGTGTCCTGAAAACGAGCACCAGATTAAAAACTCCACTCAATGATTGTGCTCATATTTGGTAGTCAGAGGCACCTGGGTGGAGGAGAAGCCTCCATAGGGATTCTGCTGGGTCACCAGCCAGTTGACAATGCGGTTAGCATAGCCCAGATTAGCCGTCGTGAGAGGCTGAACTGTGAGAACCGCTAGCAGCACATAAGCGCTGATCTCCACCGCCAGAGTATCACCAGATGTCGTCTGAGACCAGTGGAGCTTAGCACCTGAAGAGATGGCGGGGAGAAAGTCAACGGCAAAGAACCTCAAATATAAACCCATTCAAGGAGAAAAACGACAGCGTCAGTTTTAAGGTGAATCAGTTCTGATATTGGTGTAGGGCCGCAACGCGCCCTGAACGCCAACCGTTTGAACAATAGTGCAAGATTTTATTCCATTTTTTGAGTGTTCAAATGTGGTTTGTGATCAAATGGCCAACGAAAAGGGAGCTTGCTCCATTCTTCAGTGTCATGATCCTTCATACATTTTATGATACTGATTTGCTACTCAACTTAATGAAGTGTGGAAACTGCCATAGCCAATGTACAAGTATTAAATGCAAAATGCACTGAGCAATGATACATTTGTATAGCAAATTGAGTGAGCGATGTTCACATTGAAAGTGTCGTTTGCAGCTTAAACCTTGTGCAACCAAAGTACAGAATACACTTAAACTTCATAAAGGCTTTGTGCATGTCAACCTATTGCTCTGTGTTTATACAAAACTCCTACCTTTACAAAAGTCCTTTCTACTAAGAAAGTTGACATTCGAGGCAATGCTTAAGACTATACACACACCACTCAAGATCCTGGTGAATTTCACCTTCAGAAATGGCAAGGTTGTTCAAGGCAGTTAAAAGCTGTGATCGAGTGGTGGTCTCTCCAGCTAGACTGAAGGTGTAGGCCAGCAGAGCCGTGGCATAAGTGTTTCCCAGGTTCCCAACAACAGGCCTCAAGCAGGACAGAGCGTTGGTAATGATGGGATCCTGAAAGCGAAGCAGATCTCAGACAACAGCCAGAACCGCAAGGAGCTCATACAACTACTGAAAGGGTTTTTACTGTGACAGGGACGCCTATTTCAAGAAGAGATGCGACGATGTAGGCGGTCATGGTGACGTTGTCACCAACTCCACCCTAAAATACACAAAAAAAAGCCTCAGACAGAGCTTATGGTTTACGGTCCATTTGATAACCATTGATGTACCTTCATGTCATTGTGGTACAACGTTCCCTGTTGCACGAAACAGCCATTAGAACCCTGCTGACTTATTAGCCAGTCCTTTGCACTCTGAAGGACATTCGGATCGATGAAAACAAATTGCGTTGCCAAACCAAAACACCTCATGACAAAGGCGGTCAACCTGGCCATGGAGGAAGCGTGTTAAACTGCTGGTGACGCAAGTTACATAAAACCACAATAGCATGAAACTCACCATGTATTGGATGCATCATAGCCAAAAGTACTGTACGAGCCATCACTGTGCCTGTAGTTCAGTTGTCCTTGGTATCCTGTTCAGGTCAAAAACCACATGAAAATTAGTCAGGAAGGGTCTCAAGCAATGATTGACAACCGGGGGGGGGGGGGGGGGGGGGAGAGAGAATGGGGCGCTACCTATCCATCCCCTCAAACTATCAAGTTTTGGAAAGCCTTTATGTCAGGGAAATAGAAGCCCTGCAAAGAGTTTTCCATGATGAATTTAAATTCTTTAATGGATCTGTTCAGCCATACCGATTTGAAGGTAGCCCGTGGCGGTCTCTCGAATGGCTGCGGTGAGTTGCCCCGTGACCTTCAGGTACAGCAGGATGTAAATATTGGGAGCAAGAATGATCATATTCTGTTCTCCACAGCCAGATGGCATCTGTATTAACCCATCTAGATTCTTCAGCGCACGACCCATTATATCCCCTACAAAAAGGACAGACATAAAACCCACATCAAAATCTAATTGATTCTGCAAATCACCACCTGTCAGTTTCTACTACTAGAAATGCTTTACCAAGGACTGAAACTGAGCATCTAGCTGATCCCGGAATCACGTTTGTTGGAAGAGTCAGAGTCACATCTTCAGAAAGAACGTTTCCTGCGGACCAAACAAAATGGATCAGCATTAGGCGCTAGGCTAATGTTTTTGGCCGTGCAGGGAGAAATGTATTGGGGAATCATTGAGTGCAAACAAACCCTTTGGACACAGTAACCAACTCTGGGTGTTTGTCCTTTCAACGCCTTCAGGCTTTAAAAAAGGCAATAAAAGCACGTCAGTATAACAGAATGAGCTCCATGATCAAACTCCAGAAGGCTGGTTAACACTTACCAGGACAAGTAGACTTCGAGTAACTACGTCAATGCGGCCTCTCGTCGGCACGGTCACGGCCTCAGTGCCACATCGAGTCCGGGATGGCTCAGCTGAAGCATTGACCGTCACGTTGACAGTTCCTGTGGTGACAGACAGGAAGTGAGCAACGCCACATTCACTTCAAATTCAGAAACAGTCCAAAACAGAAGCTGAGAGAGCCCATTTGAAGGTCTTCCTCCCATTGCCACAAAGACAGGATGTGTACGGATCAGGATATTCTTTAAGAGTAAAGTTTGTGGATGAAGCTGGAGTCACTTTAACCTGCCAATGAAACGGCACATGGAGCAAAGTCGGGACCTTCTATACAGAGCCATTATATAAAGGAAAATAAACCATGACAGACCAGGATGCACTTGGACAGATAGCTGAAGACAGTGGCCTTCAGATCAAAAGACTCCCCACGGACGATGGAGTATGGCAGGGAGAGCTCCAGGAAGAAGGGCTGGAAGACCGTCAGCAGAGCAGGAGGAGCCAGGCCGAAACCTTTGGAGGACAGGCAGAATGCCTCAGTCTCCCATGTGGTGATGGTGTCAGGAACAGTGATGGGAATTTGTGTGGATCCAGTGGCTCTGAAGGATAGCAGAAAAAGAGTGAAATAATGGGAATGAGAAGTAAATATTGTGGGCAGCTAGCTTTAGAGATGGAACAAAAGAATTCACACCAACCCCACTTGAGCAAGCTGCCAGATCCACGTTTCTGGAAAGTAAGTTCTAACGGTCACGTCAAAAGAGGATGTGTCACCCTCACTTTCTTCTAATGGAAGAGCAGCAGCCAATACCATAGGTTCAGGGAACCGGCGAAAAAACACTGCAGGACAATTGTGTTTATAGCAACTGAATCTGCAAGTCATGTAGCAATTTCCAGAGCAAGAGTCAAAGTAACAGACATACCATTAGGGAAGTTGCGATAATATTCCAGGCCTCTGTACGTCAGACACTGAGGTGCTCTGATAGGCAAATTTGTTGCAACCTTCATCCCTGCATTCTTCCAAATGAACAAACAAACATAAGATTTTTGAAAAATGAAGGAGGATTCAGTAATGATAAACTTTCTACCTTGAAGGTTTCGTAGGCTTGTTCTGTAGGAACAGCTCGACGGGCTCGAACATTCAGACACTCCTGTTCATCCTCAACTTCATATGGATAATCTGATTGCAATCGCACTGGGAGCAAGTTGAACACCTGAGAACAGGGGGTGGGGGGATAAAGCACATGGATCATTTAACCACATTAATCTAGTAAACATTAGTTAAGCCGAGTTAAATGGGAGCATGTCTATGAGTAGACAACAGATTTAAAGGGTATGTCATCAAATGAAAGTTAAGCATCCTGCCATTATAAAAGTAAACCACATGGCTCCAGGGGGTTAATGAAGTCCATCTGAAGCAAATTGATGGTTTTTGTAGGAAATCCATTTAACTTTAAAAAGTAGAGCAGAGCTTCCAGCAGACCACCTTCAGTCACATTTGATAGGTCTACATTCATTAATTCGGCAGATGCTTTGAACCAGCGACTTGTTGCACTAAACACAACTTTAATGAACTGATAAAATATTACAGCCTAAAAGAAAAAGGATCCTTTAAGTTTGTTAAAAATGATACCATTTCAGCACTCAGACGTCTTCCTGGCTCCAAGATCCGGACGCTCTGATCTACAGCACTAAGGCCACACAGAGATCCTGCTTGAGCAGAGACAGTCAGAACATTTCCCTCAGCAGGAACAGCCGTAGCAGGAGAAAACTGTAGAGACACCTGAAACAAGGACCAACACGCTGTAGGGCATGTCACCATTCCCCGCATAAGCCAAACAGATGCTAGTGCACATCATACCTGGTTTTGGAAACACATTTCAGTATCAAACGACACACTAGCTGCAGCTACATCACCACTGGGCAGAACGCAGTAGACCAGAATCTGCACTGCTGGAGCCATAGCGACACTGACAGACAGTTGGAATGACACCGAGCCGCTCGTGACGGTATCAGAAGCCCTCGCTTTGACCGTCTGAAATCCATGGAGGACGATCACTCCCCTGGACAAGACCTGACAGAAGACACACAGGTGGATACAAGGCGCTGAACAAACAGACCAGCACAAATTAAAATGTCCACTCACCATATAGATTATGTCAGCGATGTAGTCGCCAGTCTCTCCAACAAAAGAATACTTCACGGTCACTGGAAACACAGCCCCACATTTGAGCGGC
This sequence comes from Pseudorasbora parva, assembly GCF_024679245.1. Taxonomy (NCBI): domain Eukaryota; kingdom Metazoa; phylum Chordata; class Actinopteri; order Cypriniformes; family Gobionidae; genus Pseudorasbora; species Pseudorasbora parva. Next base: position 887,674 of record NW_027125103.1, on the reverse strand, counting down.
TGCTCGAGTTTCACTATAGTCAGTTCACTAAGTGATGGGCTGTCAGAAGTAGGTCCGGAAAGTTGAACAACCCTTGAATCTGTAGTGAAGTATGGTGATTTGTAATTATAAACAACCTCTGGAGTCGCACTTGCCTGGGGAACAATGAACGGAATCAGTTTCTTGCAAGAGAGAGATACATCTTCATGTCACAAAATATAAAGAGCAAATCGTACCACCAGATTGAGATCAGCTTTTGGAAGATCAGCAGTCTTGAGGGAGAACATGACCAGCCCATTCTGGTTTGTGGTCAGATTCAGCAGCCGTTTGTTTGGCCAGCTGTTACCATCCAGGAAATACACTGCTTTGTTCGCAATTGGAGTCCCATTGAAACGAGACACCGATATCTGTTGGGAACGATCAAGGTTAGGAACCAATTTAAAGGCTTCTGCGACCAGGGATAAACTTTTACTTGCCTTTCCATTAATCACTGATCCGGGTTCAAAATAATCCGGGAGGTCCACAAACGTGACCTTGCCGACTTCAAATGTAATGGACACCGTTGCAGACTTTGACATCACAACATCTGGACAGGGAACAAATAAATCAAGCCATCCAATTCAAGCATGTGCTGTTGGTTCAGCTCAGCCAATAGCTCACCTGTTCCCTCCTCAGTGACGTTCACATTTACAAGAAAGAGATCTTGCATATAATTTTCAAACTTGGTGTTGAAAAATACTGATGTGTCGACAGTAAGAGAGGCACAGCCCGTAGCATTCATCTGGTAGCAGGAGAGAGATTCATATTAAAGGCAAGCACAAGCAGACAAACCCTCAGCACTAAGGCAGCAGTCACACCTTTGCGGTTTTATTCAGACACCGACGTGTCAAATCCGGAGCCACATCATTTGGAACAGCATATGGAAAGGGATCACGGCACACTTCCAGCAATGCTTGACCAGGAACAGGTTGGCCATATGTGTATCTGGGAAACCGCACAAGGAGCAGGATCAAGAACTGACCAACCACAAAACAAGAGAACATAAGCCTCACTCACTTGGCACAAGCCTGAACGGTCAGTCCCACATCTCCAACACTGTACATCTGTGGTACGTTTAGGGTCACATCAAATTTGGGCAAAACTAAATCAGAAAAGAGATGCTTTAGATCACAACCGCAGATATATCATCGAACTGCTGTACATTATAGGAACAACGACTTACCATATTTTTTCACCTCAAAAACTTGGGACCTCAGTCGGTCACCAGTAAAAGCCTTTAGTGTATACATCCCTGTCTGAGCCTCTGGGTTTAACTCATGAGAGAGTTGCAAGATCGACCCCGTTGAGGAAACATTTGTCCACTGAGCAATCCGGTTATTATTATTGTCCTATTAAAACAATTAACAGCTCAGAGGGAAAAACTACCAACGGATGACAAACAACAACAACAACGCTTCAGCTCCATTCAAAGACTTGCACTGGAGCAAATCCTCACCTCCACCACCACCAGATTGTACTGCAAGACACAAAGACAGGAATATTAGGCATTTAAAAGCACAAGCATTGATGCAGCAAAGTCATTAGTGAAACGTGCACAACTGAAACCAAAGTCCATGGTCAGGCCTTACCATCTGATCAAAAGGTACAAATTTGGGATCCATGGTGACAACTCTGAAATTCACTGCAAAAACAGCAATAAACACTCAAATGATTTGCAGCATGCATTTGAAGATGATCAGAACCTGTACCGTAAGGGACTGTCTGCAGCCCTTATATTTAACCAAGGGTCACGAACTACTCACCCGTTTGTCCTGGATTGTAGATGGGTTTGTCTGTTTGGATGAAGGTCAAATTCAGGTAGCGTCTGAACATGACCTTCCTCTCTTCGGCCGCTCTGAAGGTCCTCCCTTGAACATCCACCTTCAGCTTCTGCACAGATTCTCCATCTACTCGAGGAGCCTGTAGAGAAACTCAGTTGATATACAACAAACCAGACTAGAAAAAGCCACATGTCTCATGATAACAGACCTGGAAATTAAAGCAGCGGTGAAACGGCAAAGAAGAAACCTGCTGCACAAGTTGAGTCGTCCTGTTCTTGTCATCAAGCAGAGAAACCGTCATCTTGAGACTCTCTTGGGCTTTCAGAAGTGTTACACATAATTTGGCATCAGAGCCTGACTCAATCACTGCAGGAAACGTCACCATGAAGAACCTGTGGAAAAATAAGTTACAATTAAGCATTTGTACAAGGTTTTTGTTTTTTTTACAAACCTCTTCACTGCAAACATTTAAATGATACTTACGGCCCTGATGTCTGTCCGGCAACAGCAAAAATGAAGAGAGCTAAAATGAGCCCTTTCCAAACACAACTCTCCCTCACAGCCATTAAGAGCAATCATCCAACACCAAACGATTATCAATCGGCTCTTTCAGAAACCTCGCAGAACTTCTGTTAAGATCTACTGCTGTTGTTTACTGCTCAATAGCTTCTCTCAATCATCTCCGCTGACAATGGCAGTGATATTTAAACACTTTTAATCATCAGCACACTTTATCATCAGGCAATAGAAACATATTGAGGGAGGCGAAAATGAATTGCAGGTGGTGGTTAATCAGTTAAGTCAACGAGATTCATTCCTCGAGTGATTAAAGACCCCCTGGGGTGAAAATCAAGTTTCTAATGTTATCTATGTCTATCGTGCGCTTCAAGATCAACCATGTGCAAATTTGGTATTTTCTTCTTCAAACTGCAGTGTAATAAAAGTCAATCAGTGTGGTTTAAAACCACTTTTAAGGGATTTTCCCAATATTTATTGGAGCTGCTGTCCTGAGACTGCTGTGACATATGTTTCTGCGGTTGGTTAGTATAGACCTTATTCACAGTAGCGCCATCTTTGATTTTGAACAGAAATTAAAGCGAGACTGTGAGAGGTAGTAGCTATACATCTCATTAGTGGGTTGAACTAGACTGGATGCCAGCTGCAGCCACAAAATTTGAGGTAGGGCAATTCGGTCTGGACTCGATCCATTGAGGAGTAATTTTGCCCGAGCAGAAACTGTTCAGACCAATCAAATAGTCTTTAAAATATTGAACACCTCTATATTGCCAAAATGGCATGATCCTCATTTCATATTACCGACTCGACTCTGCATTGGCTACCACTCGCTGCTCGCATCAAGTTCGGGGGTCTCATTTATAAAACTTTGCGTAGATTTCATCCTAAAAGATTTATAAAACCATGCATACACCAAAACCAAAAACCCCTTTATAAATCAGGAACCTAAGCTCAACACCATGGACTTTCTTGGACAAGAGCATCCTGTTGAACCTTTCAACTTGTTCATTGCCCATTGGGTGATAGGGGTTTGTGTGAGACCCACGTACACCACCAACCTTCTGCTACTGTTCCATCAGATGATTTTTTAAATTTTGGGACAGGGCCTCAGTGATCTAAAAGTGTATCCTCACAGCCCTCTCACTGTGTGTTCATACTATGGTCTCAATGTGAGGTCAAAGTGAACTCACTGCTCAAAATACCCAGCATGCATTGCCGCATGAAGCTTTTGATTGTCACCAATGTTAAGATTCATACGTTGATTCTTGATGTCTATTTGTGTCTAAATGACACAGTAGCTCAAAAGTAGCTCACAGGTTGTATCTTAGGCATTTAAAATCCTTCATAAATGATTATGAAACTGCTGAAGCCCATGCCACAATCACAGGGCAAATATTATTCAATCTTTTAAAATGAATAACACCTCACAAAGACTGATTATGTTGATATCATCAATAAGAAACCAACCCCACCTGGATGCTTTCCCTTTTGGCTTTCCTTGCCATAACAAAAGTGGTCAAGAGGCCATCTAAAGCAAACACTGATCTCCATAATGATAACAAACTAATACAACATCAACATCTAATCCTCTGTTAATTTTCAAAAAGAGCTTCTGTAGACCATTGTGATATTACAGTGATAGTGTTGAGGAACAGGAAGTAGAATGCCCCCCGGAGATTGATATTTGAGTCGCCTCCTCTCAACCTGCTCAACATTTTGAATTCACGTTACTCTCACTGTGAGTGTCACCGTATGACAATGGTGTGATGGCACTGTGATCATAGCATGATCTCACGTGTTGACTGGGTTAATAAATACTCTAATAGAACAGGAAGATATTCTCCATGGCCAGAAGAAATAATCTTTCTGAAGATTTGATAGAAAGAAAAAACTTTTTTTGAGAATTGATAAGAAGATTGTACTGCCGGGTCGTCGGATGGATGGATCAATCGATTTGAAATGAATTCTTTAGTAATTTTTCTGAAGTAATCTAGCCTATATATTCATAATTACTTACAATCCATTATCTATCTATCTATCTATCTATCTATCTATCTATCTATCTATCTATCTATCTATCTATCTATCTATCTATCTATCTATCTATCTATCTATCTATCTATTGTACAAATTCATGGGATAGGTATTCCCTTTTTGGTGTTTAGATATTAATAACTTGATCATAGTACGATTCAAAACATTATCCGTTAGTTTACATATACCTGTAGGTTACATGTCACTTTGGCAACCCTGGTGTGACTAATTACCGGGGCTCCCCCCTAAATAGGGTCTGATTGCCTGTGAGTGCTAAATCAACCTGATCCCAATTATTAAGAGCCTTTCAATAATGCTGCCATGAGTGCAGATGATTCAAAAGCCCACGAGGTGAGTGTGTCAGTCGGCTTCGAGGCGGGTGGCAACACTGGACTGTGACTGGAGCATTGATGGAGGGAAGTGACGGTAGTACCGGAAGTGATCTGGAGATGGAGGGAGAATCTAGTGGTAGGAGTACAGAAGTAATGGATTGGAGTAAAATTGCCAACCGTAAGAGAAAGAAAATCTCTAGAAACGAATCAGGAACTGATAGTGGAAAAGGAAAAGAAAGGATGCAGGCATGTACAAGCAAGGAGGATTTGAAGGTAATGATGAAGTTTGCAGAGAGCAATGTAATCAATCCGGTTAAATTAACCAAGGCACTTAAGAAAGCAATAGGCAATATAGAGAGTGCCAAGAATTTGAGAAACGGAGATCTTCTAATTTTCTGTAAAAATGAAAAACAACAGAAAGCTGCCCAGGGCATAAAATCAATATGTGGACAATCAGTGAGTTGTACAATACCGAGTAAGAGAGCTTGGTTAAGGGGAGTGATCTCTGGAATACCAATTGAGGTTTCCAATGAAACAGTAAAGAGCAACATATCAGGGGCCAAGGTGCTTGAAGTAAAAAGACTCAAATGTGTACGAAACAAAGAGAAAGTAGATAGTCTTTCACTAATGATTCAATTTGATGAGGAAAGAATGCCAGAGAGAGTGTACATTGGATATGTCAGTTATGTGGTAAGAGCATATGTACCTCCTCCAATCAGATGTTTTAAATGTCAAAAATATGGGCATGTAGCTGCAGTCTGTAAGGGAAATCAACGATGTGCTAGATGTAGTGGTAACCATGAATATGGAAAATGTGAACAAGGGACACAGCTAAAATGCTGCAACTGTGGAGGCGAACACAGTGCTGGCTTTGGGGGATGTGAGGTACATAAGAACGCTGTAAAAATTCAGAATGTCAGGATGCAAGAGGGAATATCATATGCTGAGGCAATTAAAAAAGTGAAACAGACAAAAGTGGGTCAAGTAAATGAGAAAACAGCTCCAATGAATCAGGAAAATATATCAGTATCGCAACCTAGAATAAATGAGGAATTTCTCAAAGTTGGAAAAGTTGAATTCATTACATTTTTAGCTGAGGTAATAAATTGTGCTGCACAAACCGAAAGCAGAACGGAGAGGATAAAAATAATAATTAAGGCAGCTGAAAAGCATCTACAGTTTGGAGATGTCTCCCTGGAGCAAGTAAACGAAAAACTCAAGGGTCAAGTAGTAGAGGCAACATGTGGAGGCTCTTAATGTTTTTACTAGTTTTACAGTGGAATGCAAGGAGTTTAATCGCAAATGGGCAAGAGTTTAAAAAGGTAATAGAAGATAAGGAATGCAAACCTCATGTTATATGCATACAAGAGACCTGGCTGAAACCTCATTTAGATTTTGTGATGCAAGGATATACAGGCATTAGAAGGGATAGACAGGCAGGTAATGGTGGAGGGGTGGCAACATTTATTAAAAATGAAATTGCATATAGAATATTAGAAATAAATGAAGAATATGAATCCATTACAGTAGAAATATTTTTAAGGAAACATAGTGTTAAAGTAATTAATTTTTATAATCCTTGCAATAGGTTAAGTATTGAAGTGTTAGGAAACATAATCGATATGGGGATTAAAAAAGTAATATGGTGTGGGGATTTTAATGCATATAATACTTTATGGGGAAGTGGTAATACTGATCACAATGGTAAAGTAATAGAAGAAATGATGGATTTAAAGGGTTTGGTATGCATGAATGATGGTAGAGCTACAAGAATTGATGTAACTCGGGGTACTTGCTCACATATAGATTTAACACTGGTGTCGGAATGTTTAGCAGGGATGTGCGATTGGGATGTTTGGGAGGACTCTACAATAGGAAGTGATCATTATGCTATTAGTTGTAAAATAGGAGTGGTGGTTAGTGAAATTATAGAGGATAAGATGTGTAGATGGAAATTTAAAAAAGCAAATTGGGAGGCATTTAAATATGTTAGTGAAGTAAAGTTACAAAAGTTGTTTTTTAATGAGGAATTGGACAGTGTAGAAATGCATAATGAGAAATTATGTCAAATTCTGTATAGTACAGCTGAACAAATTATTGGTAGAAGCAAAGGAATAAAAAGAAATAAGTCAGTTCCATGGTGGACCGAGTTATGTAGTGAAGCAATTAAAGCTAGAAATAAGGCTTTTAAAAAGGTTAGAAAGAAGTATAAATTTGATGACCTAATTCAATATAAAAAAACACAAGCCAATGTGAGAAGGGTTATAAGAGCTGCTAAAAAGAATTACTGGAGAAGTTATTGTGATTCCATAGGGGAGAAAGTAGATAACAGTCTACCTGTTTTGAATAATGAGGATAGAATAGCTGTGACTAATGTAGAAAAGGCAGAAATGTTAGCAGAGGTGTTTGTTAAGGTACACAGTAATGATAACTGTAGCAAGTTCGATATAGTAAGGAAGGAAGAGGACACAGGGGTCGGCTGGACTGTTGATGCGTATCTTTATTTTCTCTTTCTCAATGTCAATAACACACTTCTTCGTGTGTTCTCAGTCAAACTCATAAGCAACAATAACTTCCGGTTCGCGGCACTTCCGGCTTCCGGGTAAACTCAGTCTCTGTGTTCTCGCACCAACAGTCCGACTCTCTCTCTCTGGTCTCCGGTTCCGCTGGTGTTTTATCCCGTCTCCGCGCTCATTACTGGAACAAGAGACAGGTGTTATTGATCTGCGTCCAACCCACTCACTTACCGCTCGTCCCGCGGCCCTCTCTCCCGCTGCAGACCTCGCTGAACCACGCCCCCCTTGCCACAATAACATATCAGAAGAAATGAAAATAAATTGAGAGCAAAGTATAAAGGAACATCCAAATATTATGATGGAGAAAGAGACATCCAATGATAATTTTGATGTGGAATTTTCATTGTATGAATTAAAGAGAGCAGTTGGGGGAGTTAAGCAAACATCTCCAGGAAAGGATGAGATATGCTATACGATGATAAAAAATGTATCCGATGTGTCTTTGAATTATATATTGCGTCTTTTTAATAAAGTCTGGAGAACAGGGAGACTTCCTATATCATGGAAACATGGGGTTATTATTCCTATATTAAAGCCAGCTAAGAACAAGCATAATGCTACAAATTATAGACCTATAGCGTTAACGTCGAATTTGTGTAAAATAATGGAACGTATGATTGTATTCAGATTGAGCTATTTATTAGAAAGGAAAGGAATTATTTCACCTCATCAAAGTGGATTTCGGAAAGGACGCAGTACTTTAGATGCTGCCATATGTTTAGAGACGGATATAAGAAAGGCTCAAGTCAATAAGGAGGTGGTAATAGGTATATTTTTTGACATTGAAAAAGCTTATGACATGCTTTGGAAGGAAGGGCTATTAATAAAGTTAGAACAATTAGGGATAAAAGGAAGAATGTTTAACTGGGTAAAAGATTTTTTGCTGAATAGAACAGTCCAGGTAAGGGTTGGAACATCATGTTCTAGAATATACCGAATAGATAATGGTACTCCACAAGGAAGTGTGTGCAGTCCAATATTGTTTAATATAATGATAAATGATGTATTTCAAAATGTCAAATTAGATATAGGAAGATCTCTTTATGCTGATGATGGAGCAATATGGAAGAGGGGGAGAAATGTATCATATGTAACACAAATCATTCAAACAGCCGTTAATGACGTGGAAAAATGGGCCAATAAATGGAGTTTTAAATTATCAATTGCTAAAACCCAACTAGTCTGCTTTGCGAAGAGAAATAATATCCCTGAAATAAAAGTGAAGCTGTATGATCAGGTTCTGGAACAAGTTAAAGTTATTAGATATTTAGGGATATGGATGGATTCTAGGTTGAATTTTAATACACATGTACAGAAATTGTTAGAAAAATGCAAAAAGGGTATTAATGTATTAAGATGTTTATCAGGGATGGAATGGGGAGCTAGTCGAAAGTCGATACAAAGAATATATTGTGCCTTGATCAGATCAGTAATCGATTATGGATGTATTATTTATGGATCTGCATCAAAATCGCTTATTAAAAAAGTTGAATCAATTCAGGCACAATCATTAAGAATCTGTTGTGGGGCTTTTAGAACATCTCCTATAGCAGCGTTACAGGTTGAGGTAGGAGAAATGCCCATACATACACGTAAATTGAAATTATCAATGAATTATTGGATTAATATTAAAGGGCATTCAGAGACACACCCAGTCAAAGAAATATTAAAAGAGTGTTGGGAGTATGGAAATAATAGTATTACTAGTTTTGGTTGGACAGCAAACAAAGATGCTTTGACTTTAGGTATTAAGGAAATTCCAGTTAGTCCATCTATTGTTATTTCAGATATTCCTCCTTGGTTGCTTCCTACACCTCAAGTCGATTTTTGTCTTCAATATAAACTCAAGAATGAAAAATCCATACCTAAGGAGGTTGTTGTAAAAGAGTATTTGGAACAAGCATATTCCTCAATGCTCCATATATATACAGATGGGTCAAAGGATCCTATAACAGGATACACAGCAGCAGCTGTATACATTCAGAGATTCCAGGTCAACATTCAGAAAAGAATAACTAATTATGCATCTGTTTTTACAACTGAGTTGATAGCAATTCTATTGGCGATTCAATGGGTGGAGGATGTAAAGCCAATAAGGGTAGTTATTTGTTCAGACTCTATGTCAGCATTAAATAGTTTAATATCAGGGCAGTCAACAACTAGAACAGAATTAATATATGAGATTCTAATAAATTTTTTAAGAATACAGGAAATGGGTATAGTCCTGAAGTTCATATGGGTACCTGCACATGTGGGAGTACATGGGAATGAAACAGTTGACAAACTGGCAAAACAGGCATTACAACATAACAATATTGAAGTACAAATTCCACTAAGTAGGGTTGAAATAAAAGGAAGAATTAAAGAATACATGAATAAAAAGTGGCAAGAAGAGTGGGACAGGGAAATAAAAGGCAGACATCTTTACAATATTCAAAAACGAGTTGGCAAAGGGAGAGAGTGTTTTAATAGTAGGAAAGAAGATATCATCATTTCACGACTCCGAATAGGACATTCTGGATTAAATCATTCATTGTTTATAATAGGGAAACACCAAACTGGATTGTGTACCGCATGCAGTGAAGTAGAGACTATTGAACATGTACTTTTACATTGTGTAGTATTTAGCAGGGAAAGAGAAGAGTTTATTAATAAATTGAAAGATATAGGATTAGTAAATTTTAGTATATCAAATCTATTAAGTTGTGCTTCAGGAGAATCAAGGATACAGAGGGAAATACTTAGTTATCTCAAAGAAACAGGATTGGATAGCAGAATTTAAAATTTATATATGGCATAAATATTATTTATTTATTTAATTACCTTTAATTTCCTTTTTTTTTTTTTTTTTTTTTATTTATTTATTTTTTTAAGTCCCTGTTGATGCTTCACACTCCAGTCCAGTTGGTGGCGGTAATACACCATAAGTTGGATTGTCAACCGCCATTAAACAATACAAGAAGAAGAAGAAGAAGATGATTCAGAATTAAGTTGTAGAGTAGCCTTGCAGGTTTTTGAAAGACGTCTGTGTGGTCTTGGATGATAGCTCCTCATGGCTGTGAGGGAGATTTGTGTTTGGAAAGGGCTTATCTTAGTGATGGTGAAATGAAGCTTTGTGAAGCACCGAGGCTTTCCCCTCAACTGTATCGTAAAAAGGTTCTTTACTCGAAGCTTTTCAACACAGTGCACGCTAACGACATATTGTGGTCATAAGTTGAAGAGCTGCTTGTGCCAGAGGACCCATTCATTTTTTGACTGTTTCATGTAACAATTTACTTTGTGAAATCCACAAAAGCAATAGAAAAAAAAAAATTCTTCTATTTGTTAATTTAGTAGAATACTTATGACATGTGAACAAACGAGCCTATTAATGAATTTATAATTATTATTTTTATAAATGGGACAAATTAACATGTATAGAAACATTTTTTTGTGAATCTGCTTTGATCAACACATGCAGCCTTATTTAAAGAAACTTTAGCCTTAGTCCTAAACCTATGAATTCATAAGCAAGGCTCATGTAGGCATATATAATCAAAAGAAAAGAAAATAATTGTAGAATGGTGAAGTGCTTGTGAACTGGGGAGTTTTAATTTTGTGGGTAATCGAAGAAATCAAAGATTTTTATTAAGGAACAGAACTTGTTCAACAGTGTGGGGGCTAAGTCTATTTCTTTTTTATTTACTACTTCCCCTGCCTTTGAAAATATTCTCTCACATGGGACTGAGGAGGCAGGAGTGCATAAAAATTCCAGGACAAGATGATGAAGATGTGGGTAGACACCCTTCTGGGTAGCCCAGAAATGCAGAGGATTTCTGGGCTTTGCACTTGCACTTCAACTGTGGCATCTGCAGTTGCATTTTTCATTTTCCTGGTTTCCACAACATGGGTGTCCTGTAGATCCCACATACCTAATAGACAGAACAAAATAAAACTTTGATGGAATGTAAATGAATTCTCTGCAATAGCTATGCATGATGCATGCCAAATACACACACACACACACACACAATACAACAAACAGTACCTGAATGGGTTACATCGCTGCCTGTGGCTTCTGTTGTTTCTGGTTGTGGTGAGGGGATTTGAGAGGATGTGGATTGGGTATTTTGGCCTGCTCTAATGATTGCAGCACATTCTGCTGTGAGACGTCTCACAGCAGTCTGTGCATTTGACTGGCTGCAGAAACCTATAGTTTTAAAGCGTGGACCAAGCAGAGTTGCAAGAATCATGACACTCATAGTCTCATATGTAGACATCCTCTCAGAAGAAGTCTCATGAGGTTGTTGCACAGTTGCAAGGCCGTCTCATCATGAACCTGTGAGATCTTTGTACTGATTGCATGCCTCAGCATTCTTACAAGAGGAATCACCTTTGACCCTGACACTCTCTTCTCTTCTGACAGTTCAGTAGAAGCCTCATTGAAGTGACACATTACACCAAGACATTCATTTACTTGCTGGTACTCTTCTGAAGTCAAAGGTGTGAGGTTGGTCTTCAGAGTTACCAAAGCAGCACCTACTGGCTCCCTCTGAGCAAAGAGATGCTCTAACATGGCATATGTGCTGTTCCAACGAGTATCCACCTCCTGGATCAACTTATGAGTAGGTTTGCCCATCTGATTTTGTAAAACCAATAATCTATCTCTTGCTGTTGTGCTAGACTTGAAATGAGCCACAATCTTCCGTGCCTTTAGTAAATGTAATGCAACAAAGCTGACAACCATAAAATGCAAGTAGGCTTATGTTCACGCCCCGTTTGTTACGTGTTTACCGAGGCGATCAAAGCTGCAACAGTGTTAGTGCTGTGAAACTCATTTATGTCGGTGCATTTTACAGATACTGATGAATTTCATGTGTTCACCTTGATAATAAAACATTAATGATGTGTGCGTGTGTAATTATTTCTTTAGACAAGGACAGAAGATCAGACCAGCTTTAAAAAGCTGGAAACCATCACAGAAATTCTAATGGTTTCTATTAAAATACTTTACTTTTGGCTTTTACCATTTAAACCACTACAGATTTTTTTTTTTCTTCGTGTGTGGGACATATTCCATTAGGATGTGATGCCCCCACCAATAGATCCCAACACATATCAGTAAACCAATAAAATTCCCATGAAAACCATTACATGCAATAGAATTTCAGTAAAAGTGTTTTTTATTTATTTATTTTTTGTTTTATTTATTTATATATTTTTTAGCATGGCAGTATCATGTGTGGAAGCACACAAGAAATACAGCCGGCAGGTTTCAAACCTGTCAACATTTGGGCTGTCAAAGCAGTTAGGTGGTTCACTGCAGGAGTAAAGCAGTGTGTTTGCCTCAGAAGGCATTTTCACGTGACAAGTGACGTAATGATACAAGCTCCGGAGCAGTGGTTCATTTCAAGGACCGTTCGAGTTTGAAGCAAGCTTCGGAGCATTGTCAGACGTATCATCACTAGTTGCAACGTCAAAGTCCCCAACCAAATCCGACAACTGATTCCCTTTCCTTTTTTCTTTTTCTTCATGTTTTCACAGATGATTTATGGTGATGTTCCCTGTAGTGACTGAGTCTGGATCTGATGCCAAATTGTGTGCAAGTCTTCTGAAACCGCAAGAGAGTCTCATGATGACCCTTTCTCTGCTCGATGACAAAAATGGCACGACTCAACTTGTGCAGCAGGTTTCTTCTAAGCCATTTCATCGCTGCTTTAGTTCCCTTTCGAGAGAGGTTCCTCGTATTACGTATGGGGAAAACTCCTTTTCTCGAGAATATGAAGCAAAACTTTATTAATAAAGGTATCCATGTAAAGCGTAGTGCCGCTGTACGGCCATAGCCCAGCGCGAGGAGCGCTCTGATTGGCCAGGCCGCGGCAACTGCAGGAGCCTATGGTGAGGCGGCTGAGAGGAACGAACCAATGGGGGGCGTTCCAGAAAGCCCGCCGTAAAAGGTGCTTATATTTGCATGCCTCGCCTTCGCCGGTCACCTTCACTCAGGAGGAACAGCGCCCCTCTCATGCAGCGGCTTGTTCGGTTTTCTTTCGGGGGCCCGTCGCCAGAGGAAGACAAGGACAGCCTCTCCACAGCCGCTTCGGGTAGCGAGTGGTCAGTTTCTGTCTCGGAGCCCCCCGCTTCAACGCAGACCGCCACGAGCTCCAAAACCAATGCTGACGCGGAGCTTATCCGCGTGCTCTCTAAGGCCGTGGAAGACCTCGGACTCGAGTGGTCCCAGCCCGAAGAGCAGCAGCAGACTGGACGAGTGGTACCTAGAAAGCCGCCGCCTCTCTTCTCCTCAGAAGCCCGCGCCTTTCTTCCCTGAGGTACACGACAAGCTTACTAAATCTTGGAAGTCTCCCTACTCTGCTCGCGCGAGATCCGCCTTTTCCTCAGCGCTCTCTACCGTCGACGGCGCCAAGGAAAAAGGCTACGAGTCTCTTCCCCCCCTCGAAGAGGCTGTCGTCATGCACCTCTGCCCGCCCTCCTCCAGAGGATGGCAGGCCAGGGCGAAGCACCCTTCCAAGCCCTGCGGCACCACCTCTGCTCTCGCTGGCCGAGCGTATGCCTCCGTGGCCAGGCTTCCGCGGCCCTTCACACCATGGCTGTCCTTCAGGTGTTCCAGGCCAGACTTCTCCGCTCTTTGGACGAGTTTTGAAGGACCTTCGCAGCGCGATGGACTTGGCCCTTCGTGCTACTAAAGCCATCGCGCAAGCCATTGGAAATAATATGGCTAACCTGACGGTCTTAGAGAGGCACCTTTGGCTGAATTTGACCGAGATGAAGGACGCGGATAAAGCCTCCTTCTTGGACGCCCCCATCTCTACTATCGGTCTCTTCGGTCCGTCAGTCGTGGGGTTCGCGGAGCGTTTCACTGAAGCGCAAAAGGCTTCTCAGGCTATGAGGCACTTCCTACCCAAGCGCTCCAGCTCTTCTTCAGGCTCCTCTTCTGGAACGCGCCAACGCTCCCGCTCCACGAACCGCAGCAGGCAGCCTGAACGCCGGGGACCTCGACCCAAGCTTGTGTTGAACCCCGAGCCTCCGAAGCCGTCCTAGCCGCAAGGAGAAAGAGGAGATGGTCAGGTCTCGCCTCGGCCGGACCCCCATCTCTCCCTCCCGGTCTCCCAGTTCCCTGCACCCAGGTGACTGCCGACCTCAGTTTCGCAGCCAATGAGCCCGTTGTCAAACGCACTCTTCTGCACACAAACGCCGTTATGACGGCGACCCAAATAAATCTCAAAAAGAGCTTTTTCTCTGTAGTAAATGTGCCCACTTATCAGTCTGCACTCCTACACTCATATACCCCTCCCACCCATGCTATAAATGTCCCGGCGCCCACTCCACAGTGCACGCCGCCACACATAAGCATTACCCCCTCTATGTCACAAGCACAAAATGGCAGCACTACCAAATTCCCTCTAGTAGGCGACCCTTATCCGCGCCGGCTCCAGCCACTATCGCGTCGGGCTCAGGCCTGGCAAGCCATGCCCGGTGTATCAAATTGGGTTGTGAACATAGTCGAAACCTCGGTGAAAAGCAGCGTCAGTCACGTGCTTCGCACCGAGATTTTGAAACTGTTAGAGAAGGGAGCGGTGGAGCCCGTTCCCCCATCCCGAAGCGAGTCGGGCTTCTACAGCCGATACTTTCTCGTTCCGAAGAAAGACGGAGGGCTCAGGCCCATCCTAGATCCAAGGCATTTGAACAAAGCTCTAATCTCGCTCTTTCAAAATGCTGACGGTGAAACAGATCCTCGCGCACATTCGCCCCGGGGACTGGTTTTTCACGATAGATCTGAAAGATGCGTACTTTCACGTTCAGGTAGCCCCCCACCACAGGCCATTCTTGAGATTTGCCGTCAAGGGGCAGGCTTATCAGTACACGGTCCTGCCATTCGGGTTATCCCTGGCGCCCCGCACGTTTACAAAATGTATGGATCCGGCATTAGCCCCGCTCAGGCTGAAAGGGATGCGGGTGCTCAACTACCTCGACGACTGGCTAGTGATAGCCCAGTCTCGAGCACAACTACTTACACACAGATCCTGGCTCCTCAACCATTTAGACTGTTTGGGTCTCAGGATCAATATCGCCAAGAGCTCGCTGTCCCCCACTCAAAAGATATCTTTTCTGGGCATAATTTTAGACTCGAGACGCATGAACGCGCGGCTAACGACACAGCGCGCGCTATCCGTCCAGAACATGGCGGCTTCATTCAAAGCCGGGACTCGTGTTCCCCTGAAACATTTTCAGAGGATGCTTGGCCTTATGGCCTCGGCATCGTTAGTGCTCAGACTGGGACTGTTACACATGCGTCCCCTCCAGCGTTGGCTACACGCCTGTGTCCCTCCTTACGCATGGAAATGCCCTAGTGGAAAAAAAGTATACTTTATTGTATTTCAAATATATTCTCTTTTCCGATAGTACATTAGAAATATACTTACAAAAAATGTACCATTTCTAAATATATAAAAAAATATATTAGCATCATATTTCACAATACAACTTTTAACACACTTTAAGATAATAGTATTTTAGTATATTTAAAAAAATATATTTTAGAAAAATATACTTTAAATGAAAGTTCAGTGTACTTTTGTAAAGTGCACTGATTTGAACATTACTTTAAAATATATTTTTTATATATTTTAAACTTATGCTTAAAATTGTCATTGTTAACAATGCACTAAAAGCATATTTTAAAAATACAAAATCAATATCATTAAGCTGTATAAAAAGTTATAAATACTGTTTAAGGTTATTTATTCATGTTTAACTGTTCAAGCTTAAGCATGAATAAACAAGTGATGATAAATTATTATTATATAAATATATTATTATATGGACTAAAAGCCCATTTTTCAATATACGCAGTGTATGCTATAAGCCCTACTTTAGTTGTGATTTAAGTGTAAACATGTTTATTAAGTTTACACTGGCAAAGAAGAATCCAACAGCACACTTAAAATACAACGCAAGAAAATATGGGTTAAATAGTTGTTTCTTATCGGAATTCAAATGTCTCTTCATTGATCTGTGACCAATCAGATTGTGTTGCTCAATGCCTGCAGCCAATCAGACGCAGAGCTGCTGACGGTACTCGTCTGTATGACGCTCACTCGCGGGAGGTTTGCAGCCTTGCAGGTGAAGCACAATGTTTCGTTACATTATTTATTTAATAAAACACTGCGAGCGGAAAGTACATTGCTCATTCTTCGGACCAGATCAATTACGCCACATCGCTGCCTGACCTTGATGGTGACGATAAACTGTTTTGAAATAAAATGGCCAAACGTTACGCGATCCCGAAAAGCACCGGAAAAAGTCCTTCTGTTTGGAGGTAAGTAGCCTAATATGTAATGTCACTAAACGTGATTAAAAAGTTGAATGAACATGCACTTGACCTTATCTCGTATATTCTGTTAACAGATTGGGTTCTTCACGAGTTTGCTGTCAGCTCCCTGATGATGTGTAAGCGGCCATCAGACGCAAGTGTAATGAGCAGCTCACCAGAAATTTGAATATAATGTGTAATTTATACTTATGTATAGAGATGGTCAGTGGAATTAGTTCAATGATATGTTTTCCTACATCTTCCAGTGTTAATTTAATGAAAATAATAGTAAGTTAATTTTGTTTAGCTTTGCTGAAACCATGTGAAACCATTTATAAAAATCGTTGGGCTTGTTTAATGAAATGTCTCTTCATTAGTTATGTGTGTTAGATTTGATTTCATTTATTGTAATGTCCTTGAAAACAAATGCATTCAACATTGAGAAAGTAAGTCAGTAAGAAATTCATTAAAATGTAATGTAGCACATTTAAAATACTGTATTGTGTGACATTATGTAATTCAAAGTATTTTGTACAATGTATAGCTAAGTAATAACACATTGTATTGTTATGGACTACAAAGTGTATATTTTTAGTCATTTGAATGAGTCATGGTAAATAAAATATATATTATATTCATAGTACATTGCTTGTGTGTTCTGAATATACTGGTAATTAATTTGTAATTTATTAAAACACAAATAAATTATGCTACAACACAAAGTGTACTTATAATACAAATAAAGTGTACTATAACACGAATAAAGTATACTTATAATACAAATAAAATATACTTAACACAAATAAAATATACTTATAATACAAATAAAGCACATTTAATATCACTAAAGCATGTAATTAGTCATTATGCTTAAAGTGTACTAAGTATACTTAAAGTTGTTCCAATTTAGCACACAAAAGTATACTAAATACACTTAAAGTTGTGCTTTAACACAATTTAATTACAACTTAAATATACTTAGTACAAAATTAGTTGTGTCAAAATAGCTCACTTCAAGTTAACTAGTCATTAACACACTTCAAATATACTGAAAATGAGTCGGCCGCAAGTATACTTAGTATACTTCTTTTTCACTAGGGTGGGGCCGTCTTCCCGTCAAAGTGAACCACAGCGTTGTCAAAGCTTTGGCTCCTTGGACGGGGACAGAGTGGTATCGGAGGGGCGTGCTTATGGGCACGGTTACGAAGTTGAAAGTGGTCTCGACAGATGCCTCCACTCGAGGGTGGAGAGCCCTACACGAGGGCAAGCCGATCTCTGGCCTGTGGACAGAAACAGAGAAACGGCTGCACATAAACTGTCTAGAGATGAAAGCGGTCGCCTTATCGCTGAGAGCCTTCCTTCCACATATAAAGAACCACCACGTCTTGGTTCGTACAGACAACATGTCGGTGGTAGCGTATATAAATCGCCAGGGCGGCCTGCGATCACATTCTCTTCACCACATGGCGAAGCATCTCCTTTTATGGGCAGAGCACAACCTGAGCTCCCTGAGGGCGGCTCACGTGCCAGGTATTCTGAATCTGGGTCCGGATATGTTATCCAGGGGACCCATTCCCCCAGGGGAATGGTCTCTTCACCCGCAAACGGTTCTCTTAACTTGGAACACCTTCGGCAGAGCGAAGGTGGATCTCTTCGCCTCAGAAGACAACACTCACTGCCCAATATTTTTCTCCAAATGCAGGGACGCCCTGGCCCATGTCTGGCCCAGTCTCCCGCTATATGCTTTCCCCCCGATCGCGATGCTGCCGCAAACCATCAAGAAAATCAGGGAGACAGCATCCACGGTGCTCCGATCTGATCCAGCTGTCAGACACAGCCCCATGGCCCATTCCGCTGAGGAAAGACCTCCTCACGCAGGCGAAGGGGAAGATCTGGCATCCCAGTCCCGAACTATGGGCCCTCCACATATGGCCCATCAACTGGGAAACCTCTCTGACAGAGTTATGAACACTATTGCGGAAGCTAGAGCCCCCGCGACTAGGCGGCTCTATACTCTGAAGTGGTCGGAGTTTTCTAACTGGTGTGCCGTCCGAAATATCGACGCACGCTCATGTGAAACAGCAGAAGAGCTCGCTTTTCTCCAAGAGCTACTGGACGCGGGTCGTTCCCCCTCCACGCTCAAAGTTTACGTCGCCGCCATAGCAGCTAACCACGCTCAGATCGCGGGACATTCACTAGGGAAAAGTGAGCTCATTGTACGTTTTATTAAAGGGGCTAGGAGATTGAACCCCCCTCGCCCTCCTTCGGTCCCTATTTGGGACCTCGCGGTGGTTTTAGACGCTATGAAGGGTCCCCCCTTCGAGCCACTCCAGACCGCGACCATAAAGCTCCTCTCTCTCAGGGAACCGAGGTTACGAAAGTTACCGAGTACGTTTCCAGGTCTGTTGTCATGAGACGTCAGGGGTTTTTTTTCTTTCTTTTTTTTCTCTCCCTTGTCTGGTTTGTTGTGTGTTAACTGAGTTTCTCTGCAGGCTCCTCGACTAGTTGGAGAATCTGTGCAGAAGCTGAAGGTGGAAGTTCAAGGGAGTGTCTTCAGAGTGACCAAAGAGAGGAAAGTCATGTTCAGACGTTACCTGCCTTTGACCTTCATCCAAACAGACAAACCCATCTACAATCCAGGACAAACGGGTGAGCAGTGCATGACCCATGGTTGAATATTAGAGTTGTAGAGAATCCATTTACACATGGAGTTGTCTTTCAGTACAATCTGGTGGCAGTGGAGGTAAGAATTTGCTCCAGTGCAAGTCTTTGAATGGAGCTGATGTTTTTCTTGAATGGGTGTCTTTTTTGTTTGTAGTTTTTCCTCTGATCTGTTAGTTGTTTTCATAGGACAATCATAATAACCGGATTGGCCAGTGGACAAACGTTTCCTCAACGGGGTGGATCTTGCAGCTTTCTCACAAGTTAAACCCAGAGGCTCAGATAGGGATGTATACAATAAAGGCTTTTATTGGTGACAGAATGATCTCCCATGTTTTTGTGGTGAAAAAATATGGTAAGTCGTTGTTCCTATAATGTACAGCAGCAGTTCAACGACAGATCTGGGCTCCTAATCTGGGCAAGTTTGTTTCCTGCTTTAGTTTTGCCCAAGTTTGATGTTACCGCAAACACCCCACAGACGTACAGCGTTGCCGCTGTGGGACTGAAAGTTGAGGCTTGTGCCAAGTGAGTAAGGCTTGTATTTTCTTATCTTGCGGATGGTCAATTTTTGATGTTACTTGTGACGTTTCCCAGATACACGTATGGCCAACCTGTACCTGGTCAAGTGCTGGTGGAAGTGTGCCGTGAGCCATTTTCATATGTTGCGGTGCCTGGCGTTACCCGCCGTTGCCTGAATAAAACTGCACAGGTTTGACTCCTGCCTTAGAATGGAGGGTTTTCTTCTGCTTGTCTTAAATTTGACCTCCTTTGTTCTGCTACCAGATGAATGCTACAGTCTGTGCTGTCCTTGTTGTCGACACATCAGTGTTTTTTGGCACTACGCTTGAAAATTATATGCAAGTCACACTACTTGTAAATGTGACCGTCACTGAGGAGGGAACAGGTGAGCTATTGGCTGATCTGAACCAATGGCTGTGTATGGAGGGAGTTGACTTTATTTTTTATTTTTATTTTTTTCTTCCTTCCCAGATGTAGTGATGTCAAAATCTGCAATGGTGTCCATTACATTTGAAGTTGGCAAGGTCACGTTTGTGGACCTCCAAGATTATTTTGAACCTGGATTAACAAATAATGGAAAGGTAAATGTCTCCCTGGTTGCAGAAGCCTTTAAATTGGTTCCCCTTCCTAACCTTGGTCATTTGTACCAGATATCCGTGTCTCGTTTCGATGGGACCCCAATTGCAAGTAAAGCTGTGTATCTCCTGGATGGTACCAGCTGGCCAAACAAACTGCTGCTGAATCTGACCACAAACCAGAACGGACTGGCCACGATCTCCCTCAACACTGCTAATCTTCCAAAAGCTGATCTCAATCTGGTGGTACGATTTGCTCTTTATATTTTGTGACTGTAGACCACTCACCCTTGCAAGAAACCAATTCCATTCACTGTTTCCGCAGGTGAGTGTGACTCCAGTGGATGGTTATGGTTACAAATCCCCATACTTCACTACAGATACGAGGGTTGTTCAACTGACTATAGTGACACTCGAGCAGCCGCTCAAATGTGGTGCTGTGTTTCCAGTGACCGTGAAGTATTCTTTTTTTGGAGAGACTGGCGACTACAGCGCTGATATCGTCTATATGGTGAGTGGACATTTAATTTGTGTGCTGGTCTGTTTGTTCAGCATCTTGTATTGTCTTCTGTCAGGTCCTC
This sequence comes from Pseudorasbora parva, assembly GCF_024679245.1. Classification (NCBI taxonomy): domain Eukaryota; kingdom Metazoa; phylum Chordata; class Actinopteri; order Cypriniformes; family Gobionidae; genus Pseudorasbora; species Pseudorasbora parva. Next base: position 866,774 of record NW_027125103.1, on the reverse strand, counting down.
TCCAGAGGAGTGATTGTCCTTCATGGATTTCAGAGAGTCAGAGCAAGCGCTTCTAATACTGTCACGAGTGGCTCGGTGTCGTTCCAACTGTCTGTCAGTGTCGCTATGGCTCCAGCAGTGCAGATTCTGGTCTACTGCGTTCTGCCCAGTGAGAATGTAGTTGCAGCTACGGTGTCTTTTGAGACGGAAAGATGTTTCCAAAACCAGGTATGATGTGCGCTAGGATATTTTGGCTTTATGTGGGGAATGGTGACATGCCCTACAGAGCATTGATCCTTGTTCCAGGTGTCTCTACGGTTCTCTCCTGCTACAGCTTTTACTGCTGAGGGAAATGTTCTGACGGTCTCTGCTCAAGCAGGATCTCTGTGTGGCCTTAGTGCTGTAGATCAGAGCGTCCGGATCTTGGAGCCAGGAAGACGCCTGAGTGCTGAAATGGTATCCATGTGCAGTTGCTCTTTAAATCCTTGAGCTTGCTTGACATTCAGGTTCAGCTTTAGAATTTGAGTAGTGCTGACAAACCTAGCTATTATAGGGCTGTTATGATTACAGCAGTGTTGTACCTTGCGCTGTAACGCCTTACATTATAAACTCTGAACATAACATGCCAAAAGGCCTTTAGTGCAATATTTTTACAGAAAGCAATTGTTTCATGGTCCCAGGTGTTTGACTTGCTCCCAGTGCGCTCACTATCAGGTTACCCGTACAGTGTTGAGGATGAACCATGTTTTGGTTTTCCACCCCGTTGAGGCTACAAATCAAGCCTACACAGCATTCAAGGTAGAAAACATTCATAGCCATGTAGTCACTGAATAAGACTCAAGTCAACGACTATTGTTTTGACTCGTTACTATTACAGAGCCTGGGAATGAAGATCGCAACAAATTTTGCTGTACGAGCCCCTCCGTGCCGGCTGTATTCTCGCTTTCCAGACATAGGTTATTTTAGTGAGAATCTCAATGACCTGGTGAACTTGCCTTCAGTTATTGGAGCTTATTCCTCGTTCTTTGTGATATATTCGCATAGTCTGCAGAATAAATATTCTAATATACCAAGAGTGTGTGAAATTGCTTGTCCCTTTCAGTGGTTAATCGTTGTTTTTTTATTACAAGCAAGTGCTGGAGGCGACGCTTCCTCTTCTGATGTGACCATCAGGACTTACTTTCCAGAAACCTGGTTCTGGCAGCTTGCTCAAGTGGGGTTAGTGAAGGATCTTGTTCCTTCTGAAGTACGTATTAGTAAACTCACGAATTCCCCTTTGTTGCTCTTCTGCTGTCCTTCAGAGCCACTGGATCCACACAAGTTCCCCTCGCTGTTCCTGACACCATCACCACATGGGAGACTGATGCGTTCTGCCTGTCCTCAATAGGTTTCGGTCTGGCTCCTCCCGCTCTGCTGACAGTCTTCCAGCCCTTCTTCCTGGAGCTCTCCCTGCCATACTCCATAGTCCGTCTTTTGATCTGAAGGCCACGGTCTTCAGCTATCTGTCCAAGTGTATCATGGTCTGTCATGGTTTATTTACCTTTTATATAATGGATATGTATAGAGAAGGTCCCATCTTTGCTTCATGTGCTCCGTTTCATTGGCAGGTTAAAGTGACTCCAGCTTCATCCACAAACTTCACTCTTACAGAACATCCTGATCCGTACTCATCCTGTCTTTGTGCCAATGGGAGAAAGACCTTCAAATGGGTTCTCTCAGCTCCTGTTCTCGGTCAGTTTTGTACCGGCATTTTCTAAATTTGAAGCGGTGTTGCTCACTTCCTGTCTGTCACCACAGGAACGGTCAATGTGACGGTCAACGCTTCAGCTGAGCCATCCCGCACTCGATGTGGCACTGAGGCCGTGACCGTGCCGTCAAGAGGACGCGTTGACGTTGTCACTCAAAGTCTACTTGTCCTGGTAAGTGTAAAACGGCCTTCAGGAGTTTGACATTGGAACTCGTTCTGCTTTACTGATGTGATGTTTTATTGCTTTTTATAGCCTGAAGGAGTTGAAAGGACAAACACACAGAGCTGGTTACTCTGTCCAAAGGGTTTGTTTGCACTCAATGATTTATCCCTGTTCAGCCAAACATTAGCCTAATGTTCAACGCTGATCCTTTGTTCGGTCTACACGAAGCGTTCTTTCTGAAGACATGACTGTGACACTTCCGAGAAATGTAACTGAGGGATCAGCCAGATGCTCCGTTTCAGTCCTTGGTAAAGCATTTCATGGAGTAGAAAGTGACGCATTATGTTTGGCTGAATAACGTTGTTTCTGATGTGGGCTTTATGCTTATTCCCTTGTAGGGGATATAATGGGTCGTGCACTGAAGAATCTAGATGAGTTGTTACAGATGCCTTCTGGCTGTGGAGAACAGAATATGATCATTCTTGCTCCCAATATTTACGTCCTGCTGTACCTGAAGGTCACGGGCCAACTCACCGCAGCCATTCGAGAAACCGCCACAGGCTACCTTCGAATTGGTATGGATGACCAATCCACTTTAAATGTCTAGGAGCCTAAATGACAAGAAGGTTTAGTCCTGCTCTTCCCCTTAGACTATCAGACTGTCGAACTGCCTGACCAATTTACATGTGGCTTTTGACCTAATCCGGATATCAAGGACAACTGAACTACAGACACGAGGATGGTTCATACAGCACCTTTGGTCATGACAAATCCAATACATGGTGAGCTGCTTCCTGTTCTACTGTTGTGAGTGTATGAGCTGTTATGGCACTTTCGGTTTAAGTTCAGTTTGTCACCACCTTCTTCACGGCCAGGTTGACTGCCTTTGTCCTGAGGTCTTTTGGTCTAGCGGGGCAATTCATCTTCATTGATCCAAATGTCCTGCAGAGTGCAAAGGATTGGTTAAACAGCAAGCAGCGTTCAGATGGCTGTTTCATGCAACAGGGAACTCTGTACCACAGTGACATGATAGACACGTTTTAAGACAATAAACACACAATCGCGGCAATATATGGTTGGTCTGTGTTCTTTATGCCATGTTGGGTGGTTTCATAATAGATTATATTTATAATGCAATGCTATTCCACATAGCTTTTAGCATTGTATATTTTCTGTCAGATTTTTTGACCCGAAGTTACATGAGATCACATATTGTTATATAAAACACTCGACTTATAAATTATAAAGTGATATGAAGCAAGTTTTGAAGCAAGGTTGCTAGGCAACGTGGGGGAGAGGACGCTGGCGTTGTCTGTTCGCCGCTTCTCCACCCACAACAAATCATGTTAATGTACTATTAGATTTACATTTTATTTTATGTCCTTATGTTTGTGACTAGTCTAACAGTCAGAGCTACAATTGGGACTGTTGCTGATTGCTGGCAGCCACTGAGAGGTCGTTGAGAGGTCGTTGTTCGTCGTTTCGCCGTTTTCAACCGCTTCTCTAATGTTTACGTTTGAATTGCTGCGGTTGGTTTCTGGTTTGGAGGACATTTGATGTTTCTCGCCACTGGTGCTCACTGGTGGTCTCCCTTGGGCTTGGGCTGCATGGTGGCTGAAGTTTGCACCGGGCTAGCGTCATCCGGGCTCTCGTCGTCGGCGTCCGGCATGATGTTGGGATGTTCTGCTTCTCGGCTGCGCCGCTGTTCCGTCCTGCATTGCGACCGTGGAGCGGCTTGGACATCTGCGCCGGCCCCGGTGTGTCCACAGAAGTGCCCGGAGGAATGTTCTGCCTCCTGCATGGTGCTGCAGCGATCCCCATCGTTTGAATCATCATGAAGAAGACCCATCATCTGGTCTTCAGCTGTCGTGCCTCGGCGATGTCATCGGGACACTGCCGCTGGGAGAAATCTGAAACATGGAGTGGACCACAGTGTGCTGCGGAGCTAACAGTGTGCTGCGGAGCTAACAGAGACTTCCACCATCAGCTGTTTTCTGTCCACCATCAGCTCTGTTTCTGTTCACCATCAGCTCTGTTTCTGTTCACCATCAGCTCTGTTTCTGTTCTGTTTTCTGTGTTGGTTGATTGTTTGTAGTATTCTATATTTTTACTTGTTATTCAAACCCCCCCCCCCCCCCCCTTTGTTGCACTTTGAGATTCTTCGGAATGAAAAGTGCATTATAAATAAAATCTATTATTATTATTATTATTATTATTATTAAGTTTTGAATAAAACATGATTTTAATCGTATAAATTTAATCGTAAAAAAAATCGCTTGCCCTAGATGCACCTGCCACTGAGTAAATACTTAATTTTTATGAACATTTTCTAAATGTAAAACTACTGAAATGCTTATTTGGACGAAATGCATTCGATAGAGTCTCAGTGGGGGTAAAGTAAGAGGTTTGATTTAGAAATGAGGTTTGAATAGAACAGTTTGAATAGAGAGTCGTTAGTAATTATAATGCAGACAAAAGAATAATAATTAGAGCCACAACCAGTCCGCAGAAGTGTGAATGTGTGCCGGGGAGACAAACTGAATGGGGCAGTTTGCACCTCAAAACAATAGAGGCAATATACTGAATGAAAGCTGAGAAGACATGGCAATAAACATCAGTTGATATTTTAGAGATATCTCAAAATAAAATCACATGAAACGATCTTGTAAAACGTTTAATAACATTCCGAGTTTTAGACTTATCATCTTCAGATCTGAAATACAGTATAACATGGTCAGACTTGTGGCTTTAGCTGTAGTGCATTTCTAGATTCCTCCAAGGCCAACTTCAATTTTATTTTCATAAAGATATTTCATACAAATAAATTTCTAATAACTTTACAAAATTTTGAAGCTTATTATAGATTTTTTTGATTATAAAAAATATTATCATTTTGACTGTACAGTAAACTGCCAGGTGTCTGCTTTCAAATGAGACCATAATTATGCTTTTAGTGCAAAGGATTCACCAACTGTATTTGTTTCAGTCTGAGTATGCATTTCCTAGGATTTTTTTTAAAAGTTGTGATTCAGGTTAACAGGTTAATCTGGTGCTTGTTTTCAGGACACAGTGGTGGCTCTTCATGCCCTGTCCGTGTATGCTGCTCAAGTGTTTAGTTTGGACAGCTCCAGCACCGTTACTGTACAGTCCTCTGTGGTAGGAGGAGACTCTTATAGTTTAACCGTGAATCGGGACAACAGGCTGCTGTATCAGGAGAAACCGCTGAAGAACTTTCCTGGCAAATATAGTGTTAAAGCCTCAGGATCCGTGCAGGTCTGTATCTTCACCTCCTGTGTCTTGTGCAAACCCAGTTTATTAAAAATCTCTCCGTACGTAAAAAAAAAAAAAAAAAAAAATATTTCCCCCTCTATTTCTCCTTTCTTCTTTCCTTTTCTGGTCTTTGCTACTCTGAGCCGTGTACAAATCTTAGTATTTAGGGCACTTTTTGTGTTTCGTTGCCTCTTCTTGACGGATCGCTTCCTGTTCTCCTGAGTTGTAAGTCGCTTTGGATAAAAGCGTCTGCTAAATGCATCAATGTAAATGTAAATGTAAATGTAATGTACTATAGATTGCATGTTTCTACAACATCCCAACACCCGTTAAAGTCACCAGGACACTGAGTGTTGAAGCGGCGGTTAAGGGAGACTGCCAACGGCTGGGAGCCAATCTCAAGTTGAACTTCATAGTGAAGTGAGGATGGCTTTGGCTTGGTTTCCTGAAACCAGCTCTTGTTTGACTCTTGCAAAAGGGAGCTGTGGTGATCCGGTTGACTAAACTACTAATTTCCCCCATTACCCATTCAGATACAACGGTGTAAAAGCAAGCACTAACATGGTTATCGTGGACATTAAGCTCCTGTCAGGCTTCACCGCAGATACGTCACCGGTTTGTGTTCAAGATGATTTAGTCCCAAGATGCTAGAAGCTCCTTCAAATATAATTGTCTGTCTGTAAACTATGGTTTTCCCCTCAGCTTGGATCTCCACCCCAGTCGTTTGCTCCGCTAGTGGAGCGTGTTGACGCAGATGATGATCATGTCCTAGTGTATCTGAAAGAGGTGAGACCTTGTACACTGGGTATATTCACTAGCTGCCATCTTCGAATACTGTTCATCCTTTCGGTCTCGTAGGTTCCCCAAGGAGTCCCCATGAGCTACACTCTTCGGCTGAACCAGGTTCTTGCAGTGAAAAATCTCAAGCCAGCAGTCATCAACATTTATGACTACTATCAGCCAAGTACGCTTTCATCCTAATCGTGCTTTGCTCTGGCTGAACTCACTGAAATTGATCAAGCTCACTTCATGTTCCTCTTTCAGGTGACGCGTTTGAGACCACCTACACGTCACCCTGTCCATGATTTGACTCGGTACTGGCTGCAAGACATGACTCAAATAAAGTTGATTTTATACAATCAGTCTTTGTTGCCTCGTGTGCACTCAAATTGTCTAAAGATTTATGCATGATTACATGGTTTAAAGTTGCCCTAGAATGATTTGAAACAATATTTCAAATTGTCCTGATATCTAAATAGAGGGTATGTGGCTTATTTAAGGTCAGCTTGTCCAGATCCGGTTTTACAGGTCCATTTACAACCCTAGAAATTCTCCCTAGGATCTAATGCTCTGTTTTCGCCTTATTTGGAAGGGCCGTGAATATTAATGCAGAGTTCTGCTCTGATTGGCTGTTTCACTGCACCGCTAACACATCTATACCATCTGTCATGGCAATGATTTGACAATGATAGCTTCTTAACTTTGAATCACGAACTGAACTGGGTACCGTGTAAATATGTTGTTTGTACAGTAGCGTTACCGTTTGACAGTAGAGTCCTGATTTAAAAGTTGCTTGAGTTAGACAAACAAAGTAATGTAGAAGCCACTCAAAATAGTCAGTGTCATGTTTGCTACTCACCTGCTGCAAAATAAACATACTTCAGTCCTCAAATGTATATTTATTTCACAAGTTGGCTAAAGCCTTGTCAAATGACTATTGTTTCAACTTGGATGGTGGAGAAGGTGACGTTAGCTACAAGGATCGAGTGAGCGACCTGTGAGCAACTAAACAGTAGTAGTTAGATCTAGACAACACAGGATATTATTGTAATGTTGTCTTACTAAGAAACTTTCAATTTAATCAGAAATGGGTTCGTCAGTCAAGAAGTGGATACAATCACTACTTACTGTTTGCAGGAATTTGGTTGTTATCGACCCTTTCTTCAAGACACTGAGCGAATCCTGCTTGATATTGTCCCAGGTTAGAAAAAACTCTCCGTGGTGAAATGGGCTTAGCAAACAAACAACTTTGAATTAAATTGTTGCAGTATCCAATAAACATCAACCATGACTGTTGACTTTTTTTTTTTTATCTGTGGGAAGAGGATGAAAAGTCCTCACATCCCCTGCACAGCCTGGAACATGACATTTATTTCCATGATCTGCCGTTTTCGCTATCCTCGCGTGACGCTTGTTTATCTGCTGAATTCCGCCTGAAAATTAACATGGGCTGACATGCAAATCTTAGGGGCGTACATATTAAGGATCCCAGCGATTGCGTCACAGGTGGCGTTAGGTTGAAAATGGACTTTTTTTTCCGTGGTGTTTTTCACAAACAAGATTTACATATAAAGGAGAAGGCAATAGTGTTTGAGACTCACTGTATGTGATGGCCAAGTACTGAACTCTTTTTATTTAACTATGGCAAGGTTAGTTAAATTTTTCATTCTAGGGAACCTTTAACATACAAATTCCTGAACTTAATGTGCATATAAAATAAAGAAATTGACAACATATTCAAGAGATCACGATTTTGGGTTTTTGCAAAGATAAAAAAGGATGCAACGGTCAGATTAGTAGGGTTAAAATGTATTTATTATGCTACAAAGACAAAATAAATGGGCAGCTGTTTCTTAAACAAGACCACAAAATGAGCAAGTTTAAGCCAATATTAATATATAGAAGATAGATGAATTAAACCTGTCACACAAGTTGTCGCGCTTGTGATATCGTCATGGGTCACATGATAACGTCAACATGGCGCATAAAGTGCGGATCGCATTCATACTTAACGAGATCTGGGGTGCTTCCCAATTCTTATTTGTGCAACCTCATTTCCTTTCCTAGCTTCCGAGGAAAAGACGCGAGGGCGGAGGAATTGAATCAAGATATATCCTCGCTCCCTTTAACGTCACTTCAAAGCGGCGTCAATTAATGATGACAGCTGGATTTAGTCGGGATTCTTGAACATTAGAGATAACTATTTATATTGTAAGCTTCAGCCTCCACAAAATACCATATTTGTCCATATTTTAATCAATATTACCAGTTATTATTAACAACGAATTCCAGTTATTAACTGCTTTTTCGTTGTATAATATTAGTTTCTATTTGTTTCTTTCATTTTCTTGTGCTTTGATATAATTCTGCAACTGTCAGGTGTTGTTATTTGACAAAAATTTGTGTCTTGTACATGTAAATATGATTATAAATTAATAAATAAATGTGGCACGATGTGAAGGGGGAGGAGAATTAAAGCTTGCGTCACGTTTAGTCGATAAAACCCTTCCGCAAAGGATACTCCAGTGTATCCTCGCTCATGACTCCTTAGGAGGCATCCTCACTCCTCCATCCTCGACTCCTCACGGTGCAATTAGAGAATTGAGATCTACAAGATGGCTGAGCTCCATCAGTTTCCGGGTCATAGGATGGAGGACGGAGGAGCGAGGAAACGAGGAGGGATATTAAAAAGCACCCCTGAAAATATAGTACCTACTCTTTTAGCACTCGTTAAGTAAGTATTTATTGAAATTGAGCACCTAGTCAATGAGTATGCAGTTCCGAACGCAGCCCGTGTCACTTTGGCAACCCTGTGATTAATTACCGGGGCTCCGCCCTAAATACGCCCTGATTGCCTGTGAGTGCTAATTCAAACTGATCCCAATTATTAAGAGCCTTTCAATAATGTTGCCATCAGAACAAATAATTCAGAGTTAAGCTGTAGAGCAGTGTGAATCTGTACAGAAGTGCTGCAGGTTTTTGAGAGCCTTCTGTGTGGTCTTGGTTGATTTCTCCTCATGGCGGGGAGGGAGGTTTGTGTTTGGAAAGGGCTCCTTTTAGCTCTATTCCTCTTTGCTGTCGATGGACAGAAAAGGCCGTAAGTACCATGGGCTTTGAAGTGAACTGTTTTTTTTTTTTCCTCTCCCCCTTCTCCTTCACAGGTCTCCAACAACTCTGAATCCCTTTCCATGTTCAAGGATTATTTATTTTTTTCCCTTCATGTTTTCACAGATTATTTATGGTGATGTTCCCTGCAGTGACAGAGTCTGGGTCTGATGCCAAATTGTGTGCAAGTCTTCTGCAACCGCAAGAGAGTCTTACAATGACCGTTTCTCTGCTTGATGACACAAACAGCACGACTCAACTTGTGCAGCAGGTTTCTTCTAAGCCATTTCACCGCTGCTTTTGTTTCCAGGTCTGTTATCATGAGACTTGTGGCTTTTTCTTGTCTGGTTTGTTGTATGTTAACTGTAGTTTCTCTACAGGCTCCTAGAGTAGATGGAGAATCTGTGCAGAAGCTGAAGGTGGAAGTTCAAGGGAGTGTCTTCAGAGCGACCGAAGAGAGGAAAGTCATGTTCAGACGTTACCTGCCTTTGACCTTCATCCAAACAGACAAAGCCATCTACAATCCAGGACAAACAGGTGAGCAGTGCATGACCCATGGTTGAATATTGGCGCTGTAGAAAAAAAACACTAGCACCAGTTCTGATAATTTGTGTAATGCTATTTATGTGAGCGTTTGTTGCTGTTTTTGCAGTGAATTTCAGAGTTGTCACCATGGATGCTAAATTTGTGCCTCTTGATCAGATGGTAAGGCCTGACCATAATCAAACTGCAAATTATTCTTATGTGCAGCGTTTTCCTCTTTCTTCACTGACTACTGCATCAGTGTTCTCTTAAATGCCTAATATTCCTGTATTTGTGTCTTGCAGTACAATCTGGTGGCGGTGGAGGTAAGACTTTTCTCCAGTGCAAGTCTTTGAATGGAGGTGATGAAGGTTTTTGTACTCTGTTTGTAGTTTTTCCTCTGATCTGCTAACTGTTTTCATAGGACAATCATAATAACCGGATTGGCCAGTGGACTAACGTTTCCTCAACGGGGTGGATCTTGCAGCTTTCTCACAAGTTAAACCCAGAGGCTCAGATAGGGATGTATACACTAAAGGCTTTTATTGGTGACCAAATGACCTCCCATGTTTTTGAGGTGAAAAAATATGGTAAGTCGTTGTTCCTCTAATGTGCAGCAGTTCAACGACGGATCTGAGCTCCTGTTCAAGTTTGTTTCCTACTTTAGTTTTGCCGAAGTTTGATGTGACCGTAAACATCCCACAGACGTACAGCGTTGCTGATGTGGGACTGAAAGTTGAGGCTTGTGCCAAGTGAGTGAAGCTTTTTATTTTCTTATCTTGTGGTTGGTCAGTTCTAGACGTTAGTTGTGATGTTTCCCAGATACACATATGGCCAACCTGTACCTGGTCAAGTGTTGGTGGAAGTGTGTCGTGAGCCATTTCCATATGTTGTGGTTCCTGGGGTGAGCCGTCGTTGCCTGGCTCAAACTGCACAGGTTTGACTCCTGCCTTACAATGGAGGGTTTTTCTTCTACTTGACTTCAATGTGACCACTTCTGTTCTGCTACCAGATGAATGCTACTGGCTGTGCTGTCCTTGCTGTCGCTACATCAGTGTTTTTTGGCACTGCGCTTGAAAATGATATGCAAGACACATTTCTTGTAAATGTGACCGTCACTGAGGAGGGAACAGGTGAGCTATTGGCTGATCTGAGCCAACGGCTCTCTATGGCGGGAGTTGACCTGTTTGTTAGTTTTTTTGTTTTGTTTTTTCAGCTGTAGTGATGTCAAAATCTGCAACGGTGTCCATTACATTTGAAGTCGGCAAGGTCACGTTTGTGGACATCCCAGATTATTTTGAACCTGGATTAACGATTAATGGAAAGGTAACTTTTATCCCTGGTTGCAGAAGCCTTTACACTGGTTTCCTTTCCTGACCTTGGTCACTCCTACCAGCTATCAGTGTCTCGTTTTGATGGCACCCCAATTGGAAGCAAAGCTGTGTATCTCCTGGATGGTAACAGCTGGCCAAACAAACTGCTGCTGAATCTGACCACAAACCAGAACGGACTGGCCACGTTCTCCCTCAACACTGCTAATCTTCCAAAAGCTGATCTCAATCTGGTGGTACGATTTGCTCTTTATATTTTGTGACTGTCGACCACTCACTCTTGCAAGAGACCAATTCCATTCACTGTTCCCCAGGCGAGTGTGACTCCAGTGGTTGGTTATGGTTACAAATCCCCATACTTCACTACAGATACGAGGGTTGTTCAACTTCTCCGACCCGTTTCTCCTGACAACCCATCATTTAGTGAACTGACTATAGTGACACTCGAGCAGCCACTCAAATGTGGTGCTGTGTTTCCAGTGACCGTGAAGTATTCTTTTGTTGGAGAGACTGGCGACTACAGCGCTGATATCGTCTATATGGTGAGTGGACATTTTAATTTGTGTGCTGGTCTGTTTGTTCAGCATCTTGTATTGTCTTCTGTCAGGTCCTGTCCAGAGGCGTGATTGTCCTCCATGGATTTCAGAGAGTCAGAGCAAGCGCTTCTAATACTGTCACGAGTGGCTCGGTGTCGTTCCAACTGTCTGTCAGTGTCGCTATGGCTCCAGCAGTGCAGATTCTGGTCTACTGCGTTCTGCCCAGTGAGAATGTAGTTGCAGCTACGGTGTCTTTTGAGACGGAAAGGTGTTTCCAAAACCAGGTATGATGTGCGCTAGCATATTTTGGCTTTATGTGGGGAATGGTGACGTGCCTTACAGAGCATTGATCCTTGTTCCAGGTGTCTCTACGGTTCTCTCCTGCTACAGCTGTTCCTGCTGAGGGAAATGTTCTGACGGTCTCTGCTCAAGCAGGCTCTCTGTGTGGCCTTAGTGCTGTAGATCAGAGCGTCCGGATCTTGGAGCCAGGAAGACGCCTGAGTGCTGAAATGGTATCCATGTGCAGTTGCTCTTTAAATCCTTGAGCTTGCTTGACATTCAGGTTCAGCTTTAGAATTTGTAATGCTGACAAACCTATGCTATTATAGGGCTGTTATGATTACAGCAGTGTTGTACCTTGCGCTGTAACGCCTTACATTATAAACTCTGAACATAACATGCCAAAAGGCTTTTAGTGCAATATTTTTACAGAAAGCAATTGTTTCATGGTCCCAGGTGTTTGACTTGCTCCCAGTGCGCTCACTATCAGGTTACCCGTACAGTGTTGAGGATGAACCATGTTTTGGTTTTCCACCCCGTCGAGCTGTTGAGGCTGCTGTAGGGAGGATTTATCCTCCCTACACTGTTCCTACAAATCAAGCCTACACAGCATTCAAGGTAGAAAATATTCATAGCCATGTAGTCACTGAATAAGACTCAAGTCAATGACTATTGTTTTGACTCGTTACTATTACAGAGCCTGGGAATGAAGATCGCAACAAATCTTGCTGTACGAGCCCCTCCATGCCGGCTGTATTCTCGCTTTCCAGATGGTAGGTTATTTTAGTGAGACTGTCAATGACCTGGTGAACTTGCCTTCAGTTATTGGAGCTTATTCCTCATTCTTTGTGATATATTTGCATAGTCTGCAGAATAAATATTCTAATATACCAAGAGTGTGTGAAATTGCTTGTCCCTTTCACTGGTGAATCGTCGTGTTTTTTTTTACAAGCAAGTGCTGGAGGCGACGCTTCCTCTTCTGATGTGACCATCAGGACTTACTTTCCAGAAACCTGGTTCTGGCAGCTTGCTCAAGTGGGGTTAGTGAAGGATCTTGTTCCTTCTGAAGTACGTACTAGTAAACTCACGAATTCCCCTTTATTGCTCTTCTGCTGTCCTTCAGAGCCACTGGATCCACACAAGTTCCCCTCACTGTTCCTGACACCATCACCACATGGGAGACTGAGGCGTTCTGCCTGTCCTCAATAGGTTTCGGTCTGGCTCCTCCCACTCTGCTGACGGTCTTCCAGCCCTTCTTCCTGGAGCTCTCCCTGCCATACTCTATAGTCCGTGGGGAGTCTTTTGATCTGAAGGCCACGGTCTTCAGCTATCTGTCCAAGTGTATCATGGTCTGTCATGGTTTATTTACCTTTTATATAATGGATATGTATAGAGAAGGTCCCATCTTTGCTTCATGTGCTCCGTTTCATTGGCAGGTTAAAGTGACTCCAGCTTCATCCACAAACTTCACTCTTACAGAATATCCTGATCCGTACTCATCCTGTCTTTGTGCCAATGGGAGAAAGACCTTCAAATGGGTTCTCTCAGCTTCTGTTCTCGGTCAGTTTTGTACCGGCAGTTTCTAAATTTGAAGTGAACGGTGTTGCTCACTTCCTGTCTGTCACCACAGGAACGGTCAATGTGACGGTCAACGCTTCAGCCGAGCCATCCCGCACTCGATGTGGCACTGAGGCAGTGACCGTGCCGTCCAGAGGACGCGTTGACGTTGTCACTCGAAGTCTACTTGTCCTGGTAAGTGTAAAACGGCCTTCAGGAGTTTGACATTGGAACTCATTCTGCTTTACTGATGTGGTGTTTTATTGCTTTTTATAGCCTGAAGGAGTTGAAAGGACAAACACCCAGAGTTGGTTACTGTGTCCAAAGGGTTTGTTTGCACTCAATGATTTATCCCTGTTCAGCCAAACATTAGCCTAGTGTTCAACGCTGATCCTTTGTTCGGTCTACAGGAAGCGTTCTTTCTGAAGACGTGACTGTGACACTTCCGAGAAATGTAATTGAGGGATCAGCCAGATGCTCCGTTTCAGTCCTTGGTAAAGCATTTCATGGAGTAGAAAGTGACGCATTATGTTTGTCTGAATAACGTTGTTTCTGATGTGGGCTTTATGCTTCTCCTCTTGTAGGGGATATAATGGGTCGTGCACTGAAGAATCTAGATGGGTTGTTACAGATGCCTTCTGGCTGTGGAGAACAGAATATGATCATTCTTGCTCCCAATATTTACGTCCTGCTGTACCTGAAGGTCACGGGGCAACTCACTGCAGCCATTCGAGAGACCGCCACAGGCTACCTTCGAATCGGTATGGACGACCAATCCACTTTAAATGTCTAGGAGCCTAAATGACAAGAAGGTTTAGTCCTGCTCTTCCCCTTAGGCTATCAGACTGTCTAACTGCCTGACTAATTTACATGTGGCTTTTGACCTAATCAGGATATCAAGGACAACTGAACTACAGACACGAGGATGGTTCATACAGCACCTTCGGTCATGACGAATCCAATACATGGTGAGCTGCTTCCTGTTCTACTGTTGTGAGTGTATGAGCTGTTATGGCACTTTCGGTTTAAGTTCAGTTTGTCACCACCTTCTTCACGGCCAGGTTGACTGCCTTTGTCCTGAGGTCTTTTGGTCTAGCGGGGCAATTCATCTTCATTGATCCAAATGTCCTGCAGACTGCAAAGGATTGGTTGATCAGCAAGCAGCGTTCAGATGGCTGTTTCATGCAACAGGGAACTCTGTACCACAGTGACATGAAGGTGCCTTATACGTTTCTTAATGCTCGAACCAATAGACTTGGTATGTTCTAAATCTTTTGTTTTTTAGGGGGGAGTTGGCGACCACGTGACCATGACTGGCTACGTTGTGGCGTCATTGCTTGAATTAGGCGTCCCTGCCACGGTAAAACATCTCGTAGTTGTATGTGTTCCTTGCAGGTGACCTTGCTGCCTGACGCTTACTTTGATTTCAGGATCCCGTCATTACCAACGCTCTGTCCTGCTTGAGGCCTGTCATTGGGAACCTGGGAAACACTTATGCCACGGCTCTGCTTGCCTACACCTTCAGTCTAGCTGGAGAGACCACCACTCGATCTCAGCTTTTAACTACCTTGGACAACCTTGCCATTTCTGAAGGTGACATTTACACCAGCCTCTTGATATTGGTTATCGCCTTTGCCATCAACTTTCTCCCCTCCATCTCCTCCTAAGGCACTAAGCTCCATTGGTCCCAGACGACATCTGGTGATACTCTAGCGGTTGAGATCAGCGCTTACGTGCTGTTAGCGGTTCTCGCTGTTCAGCCTCTCACGACGGCTAATCTGGGCTATGCTAACCGCATTGTCAACTGGCTGGTGACCCAGCAGAATCCCTATGGAGGCTTCTCCTCGACACAGGTGCCTCTGACTACCAAACATGAGCACGCTCATTAAGTGGGGTTTTTAATCTGGTGCTTGTTTTCAGGACACTGTGGTGGCTCTTCATGCCCTGTCTGTGTACGCTGTTCAAGTGTTTAGTTTGGACGGCTTCAGCACCGTTACTGTACAGTCCTCAGTGGTAGGAGGAGACTCTTATAGTTTCACCGTGAATCGGGATAACAGGCTGCTGTATCAGGAGAAACCGCTGAAGAACGTTCCTGGCAAATATAGTGTTAAAGCCTCAGGATCCAACTGTGTGTCTGTGCAGGTCTGTATCTTCACCTCCTGTGTCTTGTGCAAATCCAATTTCTTAAAAAGCTCTCCGTACTATAGATTGCATGTTTCTACAACATCCCAACACCCGTTAAAGTCACCAGGACACTGAGTGTTGAAGCGGCGGTTAAGGGAGACTGCCAAAGGCTTGGAGCCAATCTCAAGTTGAACTTCATAGTGACGTAAGGCTATCTTTGGCTTGGTTTCCTGAAACCAACTCTTGTTTGACTCTTGCATTGATCCTGTTGACTAAACCACTTATTTCCCCCATTACACATTCAGATACAACGGTGTAAAAGCAAGCACTAACATGGTTATCGTGGACATTAAGCTCCTGTCAGGCTTCACAGCAGATACGTCACCGGTTTGTGTTCAAGATGATTTGGTCCCAAGATGCTAGAAGCTCCTTCAAATATAATTGTCTGTCTGTAAACTATGGTTTTCCCCTCAGCTTGGATCTCCACCCCAGTCGTTTGCTCCGCTAGTGGAGCGTGTTGACGCAGATGATGATCATGTCCTAGTGTATCTGAAAGAGGTGAGACCTTGTACACTGGGTATATTCACTAGCTGCCATCTTCGAATACTGTTCATCCTTTCGGTCTCGTAGGTTCCCCAAGGAGTCCCCATGAGCTACACTCTTCGGCTGAACCAGGTTCTTGCAGTGAAAAATCTCAAGCCAGCAGTCATCAACATTTATGACTACTATCAGCCAAGTACGCTTTTTTTCCTAATCGTGCTTTGCTCTGGCTGAACTCACTGAAATTGATCAAGCTCACTTCATGTTCCTCTTTCAGGTGATGCGTTTGAGACCACCTACACGTCACCCTGTCCATGATTTGACTCGGTACTGGCTGCAAGACATGACTCAAATAAAATTGATTTTATACAATCAGTCTTTGTTGCCTCGTGTGCACTCAAATTGTCTAAAGATTTATGCATGATTACATGGTTTTAAAGGTGCCCTAGAATGATTTGAAACAATATTTCAAATTGTTCTGATATCTAAATAGAGGGTATGTGGCTTATTTAAGGTCAGCTTGTCCAGATACGGTTTTACGGGTCCGTTTACATCCCTAGAAATTCTCCCTAGGATCTAATGCTCTGTTTTCGCCTTATTTGGAAGGGCTGTGACTATTAATGCAGAGTTCTGCTCTTATTGGCTGTTTCACTGCTCAGCTAACACATCTATACCATCTGTCATGGCAATGATTTGACAATGACAGCTTGACTTTGAATCGCGAACTGAACTGGGTAGTGTGTAAATGTTGTTTGTACAGTAACTTTACAGTTTGACCGTAGAGTACTGATTTAAAAATTGCTTGAGTTAGCCAAACCAAGTGGTGTAGAAGCCACTCAAAATAGTCAGTGTCATGTCTACTACTCACCTGCTGCAAAATAAACATGCTTCAGTTCTCAATGGTGGAGAAGGTGACATTAGCTTCAAGGATTGAGTGAGCGCTCTAAGCAACTAAACAGTAGTAGTAGTGTTGTTGGCTTCTAAACTGTGTTAATGATGAAATGTAGGCTAATTTAGATTTCACTCCGTCAAAAGGGATCGACATGTGTCTCTACTGTTGTATTTTATGACAACACTGGCAGGAAAATTACCGGTTGTCATTTGACAAACTGTTGTGTGCAAGTTTCCAATACTAGCATCTTGCGTTCGATCGAGACAACACGGGATATCATCGGAATGTTGTCTTGGTAAGAAACTTTCAATTTAATCAGAAATGGGTTTGACAGTCAAGAAGTGGATAAAATCAGTACTTGCTGCTTGAAGGGCCGATTCCAACCATATTCCTGCAAGATGCTGAGCGAATTTTTCATTCTAGGGCATGTCTTTTTCATTCTTGTCTGTTGTAGCAACGGCATATATTTGGCTTTAGGATCAATTTAATAGGTCAGAAGTAATATAATGACATGTTCAGGGAATCTCTAATATGAAGCTAGAAACCCACGACTGCCTGTGACTGTGGTTTATTTGAGTTCTTTAACCAAATAAATCAAATTAAACTCAAATTATTTGAGTTCTTTAACCAAATTAACCTCAGCCGGATCGTGGGCGGGAAGGTTGTCGCAAGTGGGCGTGTCTCTACTTTTAATTATACAAACTATTCAATCAGCTATCCCAAACTATGCATCACTTGAAAGCTAAAACAAGATTCATTTTCTCAACTCGTTTTTGCAATAAATACACCAGAGAGGAAAGGGTTTAATGAAATGCTAAAGCACTAGCTATTTAAACGTTAGCGTAATAAACGCGGTACTCATCTTTAATCTCCCTTTTGTGCAGATCAGATCGGACGAGTCCAAGAAACAACAGCATAGTACATGTCCGTGTAAGAGTCCACTCTTCAAAATGCATCTCACTTTTTAATCCAAAACAACGAAAGAATAAGGGCAAAAACTAAAAATCCTCTGTTGTTTGCATGAGAGTAATCAATCATGTCCATTTTCGAGTTTTTGTCACAGTTTTTATTTTGTGTTTTTTTGCCAGTTAAATCCTGAGGAGGATCTTGGATTTTATAGAGGAATCATTTCAGTTGAAAAACAAGTGATTTAATTTATTTAGTGAATTTTTATCTGTCACGATAAAGTGTTTTGTTTAATATCTAGATGGTTTGCAATGATAATTACGTAACTGCAGAACACCCGGAGATACGGAGTGTTGATGAAAAATAGAGGGGCGGCAGTGGCTCAGTGGTTCATGTAGTTTGTCTACAAACCAGAAGGTTGGTGGTTCAATCCCCGGTTCCACCTGACCAAGTGTCGAAGTGTCCATGAGCAAGACACTTAACCCCAGCTGCTCCCGACGAGCTGGATGGCGCCTTACATGGCTGACATCGCCGTCGGTGTATGAATGGGTGAATGTGAGGCAAAATGTAAAGCGCTTTGGATAAAAGCGCTATATAAATGCAGTCCAAAAATATCCAGTGAACTATAATGTTGGCTAATGAAATTATATTGAGTTAGATTCCATAAGGTGGTGTTTTAATGTAGGGCACTTCAGGTTCACTCACAGAATCTCGATCATCATCCTCAGAAACACTGTCCAACTGTGAAACAATCTCCTCTTTGGGGAACGACGGCTTGTGGTACCATCACAGAGAGCTTTTTCATTGATTCCAGAATCGATCCCGGGATGGGGACCTAGTAACATTGCCAGGATCAGTCTCGGAATGCTCCCTGTGTGGTGAGTGTAAGTGGTGGTGTGTCGCAGTGATGGCGCTTAAGCATAATGTAGGATATTAATGTACATTGCTTGAGTGGTTAGGCACTTACAATTATACCCTATTTCTTTTCAGTCCTCCTAGCAAACGTTGACAGTGTAAACTCCACCTGTTTGGCCCAACGTAGGAATCCAACAGCTGGTCGAAGGAATACTGCATGTTCGTCTTTTCAGGCGCTTCTATAAAGGACACTGGACTTCCGGTTGGAGCGGCGCCATGTAAAGACGTAGAGTTGTCGAGCTCCCCACAAACGACTTCAAATTCCGTTTTATATAGCTCTTATTTTATGTACTAGCATCCTAAAGCTGCCTTTGTGTGCAAGTAAGGGCTTAACAGTCGGTTTTAATCCAGTTTGAGCCACTTTTGAAGCGAAATGAACAAGAGCCGGAGTAACCGCAGAGATGCAGAATCTGCTGCTAGCACAAATGCTAATGTCGAACCCCAAACTACTTCAAAGAAGGACGCAACGAGCGATAACTACGTTGTTCTCCAAGCAATCAATTCACTCAAAGAGGACCTGATTGCAAAAATCGAAGAAAACGCTGCTGCCCAATCATCTGAACTCTGCAGCCAAGTTGACCAGCTCCGGACCGAGTTACGCAATGCCGTGGAGCACGTCAATACCAGAGTGGAAGCAGCGGAGGAACGTGTGACTGGACTGGAGTCCGCGATGGGGGGATATTCGGACTCCATTACTACCCTTGAGAAGGAGTTTATCGCTATGAAAAAGGAGTTGGCCGTACTGAAAGAACGGAGTGAGGATCTGGAGGCGAGGTCACGACGCTCAAACATTCGCATTACAGGAGTAAAAGAGGGACGAGAGCACGGCAAACAGATAACTGAGTTTGTGGCCGGTCTCTTGAAAGAGGCCCTCAACCTCGAGAAAACTCCACTCTTAGACCGAGCACATCGTACCCTTCGCAGCAGACCAACTGACGACAATGAACCACCGCGCGCCTTTGTGGTGAGGTGTCACTATTTCCCTGAAAAAGAAGACATTTTGAAGAAAGCCACGGAAATGAAGTTAGTCACTACAGTCCACGGCGATCGAATACGGATCCTCCCCGATTTCACCCAGATGGTGAGCAAACAGCGAGCAGCTTTCAACGAGGTGAGGAGCTTACTCCGCAATTGTGAGGGGGTTCGCTTTGGACTGAGATACCCTGCAATTTTGAGGATCACGACACGGGATGGGAAAGAGACAAGCTTCAAGGACCCGGTAAAAGCTAAAGACTTCATTTTGAAGAACCTGACTAGTAAGGACAAGTGACGATCGTGCATATACCAGACGCTGGCGGTTGGCTAAACATGAGCAGCAGGTTATTGACTGGGTAGTCCAAGTTTATATTCAGGTTATGTTACATTATTATGGTTACCCGATGTTAAATCTTGCTCATTGTCTGCGTATTATTTACCCTACGTTGATATTGAGTCCTGGGTAAGCAGCCGACGCTATATGCTATATAAACGCTGTATCTAGGGGACACTACAAGTGGATGCGTGTTTTCCGTCTCTGACAACTGCGGCTCAATGTTTGCTAAGGATTCTGGTTTGAAGAGCCTAGCCAGTGGAGGTGATCAGCAGCCGCGTGGCTAATGAAGCGTTTAACGCCAATGCCGAACTTACAACTTTGACGGAAAGACGCTACTTCTAACAGCATCACCTTTTTGCTCGTTCTTCTAACTAACACATATGTTCAATGTCATCACTTCTGGGGTTTGGGGTTCAGCTTGGAAGTTTAACTATTATAAGAGCCTTATACTATTCTTTTTCTAAGTGAGGGCTCACATGGTAAGCTATTTGGGAGTAGGGTTAACTGGAAGAAACTGCGGTTTCAAACGCAAGGATTAATAATATATTTTGTTTAATGTCAGTCTTTTGTTCTGTTGTGGATAATCATGCCTGTGTTGTCTGTGTGTTTAGGGACCCCAATACATCGGTGTATTTTTTTTCTTCTCCTTTTTTTTTTTTTCTTTCTTTCTCTTTCTTCACAAAACCATGGCCTTCTTAGTACTGCTGATGAACCAACATAAGTAGAGGCGAAACGAGGCTAGTCAGTTGGAATGTACGGGGGCTAAATCACCCAGTGAAACGAAACCAGGTATTCACCCACATTAACAATTTGAAATCTGACATAGTATATTTACAAGAGACTCATTTATTGAACAAGGACCATGTCAAACTACACAGAGGAGGCTTTACACAAATATACCATTCTAAATTTAATAGTAAGAGTGGGGGGGTTGCTGTTATTATACATAAGAACGTACAGTTTGTTGAAGAGGCCACTTTGATGGATAAAAATGGTCGATATGTAATAATTCAAGGCAAACTTTTCAACATGCCCGTGGTCATGGCCAATGTGTACGCACCCAATTGGGATAATGTACAATTTTTTAGTGATCTCTTCTCACTTTTACCCAGTCTTGACACATATAATTTAATTTTAGGAGGGGATCTGAACTGTGTCCTACACCCAATTCTGGATCGCTCTAGTTCCACAATTATTGCAGAAAGTAAATCGGCGCAATGTATCAATTCATTTCTCCAGACATATGGTGTAAGTGACCCCTGGAGATTTAAGTATCCATCATCGAAACAATTTTCTTTCTATTCACCGGTACATAAAACGTATTCCAGGATTGATTACTTTCTGTTGGACAGGAAACTACTCCCCCTAATGACACAAGTAGAGTATGGCAACATAGTTATTTCGGATCATAGTCCAGTAGTACTAAAGCTTTGTTTCCCAGGTAATGTAATCCCCCAGCGTACATGGCGCTTAAACTCAAGGCTTCTGGCAGATGACTCTTTTGTTAAATTCATAGATGCTCAAAATGACTTCTTTCTCGAGACAAACGAATCCCCAGAAATAAGTTATAGTATTCTATGGGATACTTTGAAAGCATTTATAAGGGGACAAATTATCTCCTATCAAGCTAGCGCAAAAAAAAGGAAATCAAAGCGGATTACAGAAATAATAAATAAAATAAATACAATTGATCAGCCACATTCAACATTGTCTTCTGATGACCTGCACAAGGAGAGACTCCTGTTACAAACGGAATTTGACTCCCTGACTAGTGAGCATGCAGAAGATCTCTATTTGAAATCACGTCAGATTTATTATGAACATGGTGAACGGGCTGGCAGGCTCTTGTGCTATCAATTGAAACAATCTAGAGCAGAAGGTTTTATTCCGGCAATTGGAGACAGTGAGGACAACATTATTACAGACCAGCAGGGTATCAATGATCAGTTTAAATCTTTCTATGAGGCGCTATATACTTCTGAGGTGAGTGACATTAAGCGAATAGAAGAGTTTTTCAACAACTTAGAGTTGCCATCAATTGATGAATCGGACAAATCCGCGCTGGAAGGCAATATAACAATTCTCGAGATTGACAGTGCAATTAAGAAACTAAAATCTGGAAAAGCACCGGGTCCTGATGGCTACCCGGCCGAATTTTATAAGAAATTTTCTGCCAAATTAACGCCTCTATTGAGTAAAGTATTTGAGGAAGTCCTTGATTCAAAGTCTCTTCCCTCAACCATGACACAGGCAACCATATCAGTCCTTCTTAAAAAGGACAAAGACCCACTTAAATGTGAATCTTACCGCCCGATCAGTTTACTTTGCTGTGACTATAAGATCCTAACCAAGGTGCTGGCGACCAGAATAGAGCCAGTCATGAGTACGATAATACATCCTGATCAGACTGGCTTTATTGCTGGTAGACAGTTATTCAGTAATCTCCGTCGCTTATTTAATGTGATCTACTCACCCAAAGATAATACTACTCCAGAGATCCTAATATCCTTAGATGCTCACAAGGCATTTGATAGAATTGAATATGACTACTTGTTTGCAACACTTAGAAGTTTTGGCTTCGGTCCCATGTTCTGTTCTTGGATCAGGATTCTATATACCAGGCCTCAAGCATTTATTCGAACAAACAATACAACATCTAAATACTTTTCTCTCTCTAGGGGGACAAGGCAGGGATGCCCTCTGTCCCCATTGCTTTTTGATGTAGCTATTGAACCCCTCGCAATTATGCTAAGGAATACGGCTGGTCTGACTGGAATACAAAGGGAGGGACACAGGCATAAACTTCTGCTTTATGCGGACGATCTCCTCCTATTTTTGTCTAATCCAAATTTCTCTATACCAATTGCTCTTTCAATTATTTCTGATTTTGGGAGAGTTTCGGGATATAAAATTAATTTAACGAAGTCTTCTTTTTCCCATTAATGAAAAAGCACATCAATTGTCATTCCAATCTTTTCCATTTTCAGTAAGTCTTGACAAATTCCCTTATTTAGGTGTGAGTATAACACGCAGGTATAAGGATCTATTCAAAAGCAATTTTAAGCCAGCATTAGAAAAGGCTAAAAAAGACATGGTACGATGGTCAACCCTACCCTTATCTCTGGCTGGGAGGATAAACTCCATTAAAATGACAATTTTACCAAGGTTCCTATTTTTATTTCAGACAGTGCCAGTCTTCATCCCTAAATCATTTTTTAAGGATCTGAGTAATTGTATTTCTATGTTTATTTGGGATAAAAAAAATCCTCGCATAAGGAAAGAATATCTGGAAAGGAAAAAAGAGGAGGGTGGATTGGCTATGCCAAATTTTTTGTATTATTACTGGGCAGCTAACCTTCATAAATTGACATTCTGGCTCTGTGATACATCGAGTGAGGAAGCTCCAGTTTGGTCACTTATGGAGCAGCATTCATGTAATCCAGTTTCATTGCGTTCGCTGCTCTGTGCCCCAATACCCCTAAGCAAATGTTATTCTACGAATAACCCAATTATTCGTGCATCACTCAAAATATGGTCACAGTTCAGACTTCACTTTAAAAGTAAACAGGCTCTGCCCTCTGCACCTATCCTATCGAATCCTATGTTTCCTCCCTCCCTTATAGACTCTGCTTTTCAACTATGGTCCAGAAATGGAGTCAAATATGTTAAGGACCTTTTCAAAGACGGCACGTTTATTTCATTCCAGCAGTTAAAAACCGATTTTGAGATCCCTCAGTCCAATTTCTTTAGGTATTTACAGGTCCGTAGCTTTGTCAAAAAACATTTCTCTCCTTCTTTAAACCAACCAGATGGTGGCTGGATAGATGATCTGCTAAACATGGACCCTTCACTTAGGGGCATGGTATCAATCCTGTATGAGAACATCCAAAGAACCGCTTCCCCATCTCTCAATCGTATAAGGAGGCAATGGGAGGAGGAATTGGGATTGGAAATCTCAGATTTATCTTGGCAGTGGGCAATAAAATTGGTGCACTCATCTTCAGTATGTATTAGACATGGGCTCTTGCAGTTTAAGGTGCTCCATAGGCTCCATCTGTCTAAAAGTAAGTTGGCTAAAATATATCCAGGGTTAGACTCGATGTGCCCCAGATGTAGTCTTGAACCAGCAGATCTGAGTCACATGTTCTGGGGATGCCCCAGATTAACAAAATTCTGGTCAGACATTTTCAGAACATTTTCATTTATATGCAAGAAAGATCTCGATCCGAATCCTCTGTCTTCCATCTTTGGTGTAGTGCCAGAAGAAATGCATCTAACCACTAATCAAATAGAGCTCATCGCCTTCTCCACTTTATTGGCTAGACGCCTGATTCTTCTTAGTTGGAAAAAGGCAATGCCCCCATCTCATAAACACTGGGTGAAAGAGGTGATGTCATATCTCAAACTTGAACACCTTAAATATACTATCCGAGGTTCCTCTGGAAAGTTTTATGCGGTTTGGCAACCCTTTTTATCCTATTTTGAATTTTCATTAGGGGTGGAATAGTATAATTCCCCCCCCCCCCCCCTGTTGGCATATTATTATATAATTTATTATTTCTTTGTATTTATTTTATTTTATTTGTATTTATTTATTTATTTATTTATTTATTTATTTATTTATTTATTTATTTATTTATTTATTTATTATTATTTTATTTTATTTTTTTGGGTTGTTGGGGTGCGTCTGTGTGGGTATGTGTTAAGATGTGGTATATGTATATGGATCTGAATTAATGTTGTATGTATAAATGTTGCATAAGGAAAATCAATAAAAAAACATTTGTATAAAGGACACTGTAATTTATTAAAGTGTGAAGATCCAATTTTAAATCTGACTCCATGTTTTAATTTAATCTGACTCTAATTGTATGTAGTTTCCTTGAGTTTGTTACGTTTATAATTACAGCTGATCGTATGATTAGTTGTGATTTAATTTAGATCTTTGATCTCTCTGAGTATCTCTACTTCTCACTATCTTCGTTCATCAAGGGACCGGACCCGATATCTCTTAGAGATATGTTTCGCGAAATACATTCTCAAACACAGACGAGCCGGTTCTGATATTAGTCAGAGGATTGCAGAGTGAATATTTTACCTTTAAGTGGTTGCGCCTGCTTACTCATCTTAAAGCATAATGGGAATAATAATCACAGGAACTGCAACTTGCTAATACAGTGATAGTCAGAAATCAGATTATCCCTAATGTTGTGCGCTATGCTCCAATTCATTGAGTCCTGCTGTTTGATCTACGCCGAGACAACGCCTGCGGAAATACCAGACTTGGAGACCGATTGATCGTACTAAAAGAAGCGGCCTTAGAATAATACAAGATTAATCAAAGTTAATGTTTATTTAGCCAGGCAAAATCATCAAAATATAGTCAAATTAAAAGACAATGATACACAACGGATCAGCATACAATGTTACTCAAGTATAAAATAATATAAACATAGTTTCAAAGAGTCATCATTTTACCTGGCATATAGAAACACACGGGGACAGTGTGGGAAGTTCTGGATACAGATGCTTCCTTGAGCGGTTTGCTCCTTTCCCTTAAATACTCCACCAGATCAAAGAACAATAAACATTTAGCACCCAAATATTTATGCAGATCTTGGTTCTTTTCTCAGACCCAAATGGTCCCACCTATCCTTGAGGCCTGACAGCAAATGTTTATCAAAAGATCTTTATGAGCATCTCCCCACACCAGAGGAACAAACCCGGTTGTCCTTCTTTTACGACCTGTTTTACTAGAGCTGGAATGTCACCAGTTCCCCTGATGTGAGGATGAAACCTGTTTACCAATCACACCAAAAGTATTTATATTGACCATACAGAAACAGCTTGTGGCAGTATCTGTGATATTTGCATGTGACCCAGAGGGTGAGAGGGTCATATCTCGGCAGGGGTGAGGAAATAGGATTGGGCCAGGTGCAGTCTTGTTTACTCTTGCATTCGGATAGTGAAGTTTTATTGTCTTTATTTCAGCTTTAATCAATCCCTTTAGTTTGTTCTCAGGTGAAATCCATTCTTACAGTTCCGCACTTGGTCCCTTGGAGCAGAGACAGAGCAGTCTCCGAGGGGCCACCACCAGGGATTTCTTTTTTTTTTTTTACAGCTGCACTTTCCGTAGGGCTGGTATCTGTAATGGGCTGAGTGCAATGGCCATGTTGGTTGAAGTGCGCATTGCTCGAAGAAGACTTCTGAAGTAAAAGCACTGACAGAGTGTGAATAAAAAGATGAACACACTGGCCATGGCACATCCACGGAACATCCAGTCCCACCATGTGTACGCATACTGTGCTGAACGCGTAGAAGAACTGGACAGGATCTCGGCAGTCTTTTTCGCCAGATTTGCCTCCACTTGTGCTTGGTTGAGATGGTATTCGGTCTGCAGGATCATTTCTTGTACTAAGTCCATTGTGTTGACCAAATCTTGTGTGCTTTGTTCATAAAAAGTGTCCTCCCACCAGGGGGAAACATCCGCGTCCATTGGTACCCTTCCCAGGATGTTGATCTGACCCATTGAAAAGTCTTCTTTCACTTCTAAACAGAAAGTGTGGTTAGCAGGGCAGGTCAGACCTCCGTAGGTGAAGGAATTCATCTCACTGACGATGCACCACTGTGTGTGAGACACTTGAACAGCATCAGAATGTCCATGCAATGACTGGACGTTAACAAGCTTAGAGTCATTGGCAGAAAAAGGCTGTAAAGTGTTGCAGGTGCAAATAACGTAACTTGATGTTTCATGACAACAACTGCGAGTGGTAAACAAGGTTTCAATGCCCCTCAAAGTCATATACCCCGTAAGATAGTCCCATTTTATGATCTGATCCTTCACTACAACGCCAATAGAGCGTATGGTAGTGGAATTTAAGTAAACTTGATCTGGGTGAATTAAAGGGAAAGTGGCAAAGAACCCAATACAGCCAGTACATTCATTTCCAGTATACATCATTAACGTTGATAATAATTCAGAGTATTTAATATTTTTCATTTTCTCTGATGCAAGCCATCTATGCAGATCTAAGATTTCAATAAGATCATTTAGAACATGTCTAGGTGTTTTATAGAGACGAGGATCTAAAATCTCTTGTCTCGCTGCAGTAAACAAATCCTGTGCATACAACCTACAGGCTAAGTCATGCTCGATGGTACGGGTCTGATTGAAAATTGTCTGGCTGGTCGTCAGAAGCGCCTGCGCCTCAGATCTGACCGCTTTAATAATATTTTCATTACTATTAGTGATGTGTTGAAAACCAGTGGCCACCTGATTTGCCAACCATGTTGAAAATTGAGATTGACCTGTTATTTTGTAATTGTTGGATATAGCTCGTTTAGTGCGAACAGGTGGAATTTGGACTGCAAGTCTATTTTTGTAATCAGAAACTAAATCATCGATGCGTGACTGTAGCCATGTGTATGTTTTGTCATTAATATCACAGTGCTTTTCGTAGGCAGACAAAATATTAGAGATGTTATACGTCACATGTGTTATCACAAGATTGACATCATGAAGCAAAGTCTTATTCACATTTCCTCTGATCAGACCACCTGGAGGAGTGGGATGTAATTTTGGACACTGTGTGGGTTTCCTGTATCCACAGGTAGTCAAATTAAAGCAATGGTGTAAAGTCCATGAGCAATTGTGAGGGCTAGTAAAATTTTCCAGATTTGCCTCACATTTTCCCACACAGTATGTTCCTTCTTTCCGACTAGTCCAAACAAATGTTTTTACAATACTGCTCGGTGTCCGTTTTGTCAGATTGAACAAAAGTTCCGTAAACTTCAAATGTGTGTCGTTATGCGATGTTGTGTGAGTGCACCTATATGTTGCTGGTTCCAGATCCGTACTTGAATAACATTTTTTAGGATCTGTGCCATAATTATTCTTCTCATAAAATGTGTGCAGTTTACCAATTTCTGAATCTGGGAAAACTTTAAGTTGTTCCCAGGCCGTAATGTTATGGTGAATTTGATTATTGGTTTTTGGAGGGCTTCCGGAACGACAAATTTTCCATCTCGGAGTACTATGCCTTCAATTACATTCACCATCTGATCATGTTTCAAGTGTGGCACAAGTTCTCCCTCAGAGACCCACAGCTCTTGTTGATACTGTTTGAGGTCAATGGGTGTGACTTGGGCAGCACTTGCTACAGAAGCAGAGGATGTCTCTTTTTGCCACTGGTCGCCTTTGACTGCGGCCAGCTTAGCCAGTTGGTCAACAACATTATTGTTTTTCTCGTGCACATCTGGATTTTTGCTTATGTGTGCGCGTACTTTCACAATGGACATGGGGTTTTTTCGCGCTTGGACTGCTTTCCATATTGACGTTATGGTGTTGAAATGTTTTATAGGCGTTCCAGCAGAAGTGAGGAATTTTCTCAATTGCCATTGAGCCATAAAATCAGTTACAACCCCAAACGCATACCGACTATCTGTATACACGCAAAGTGGTTCAGGGTGTGCCTTAATCGCTTATAGCAATGCAATGAGCTCGGCTTCCTGTGCGGATACGTTAGACGGTAATTTAAACAACAATTGTTGTCCAGCATCTGTGTCTGGAAGATTGGGGGCCCACACTGCACATCCAGCATAAAAATGACCATTCTGATAGAATCGTGAACCATCTATGTATACAGGTGCTTGGCCTGGTAATGGTTGGTCATGAACAAGGCTTTGTGCCTCTTTTACAGGCTGGCATGTGTGTGGATTTCCCTCAACATCCCCGAGCAGATGTGGCAAAATTCGTGTGTTTTTTATGGTAATGTCACGCGCTTGAATGTCGGCTAGCCATCTCGCTAATCTTTGGGAAGAAACTCCCTTGATTCGGCCCTGTAACAACATTCGTACAGGCGTGTGCATTGTGTGCACAACAACAGGTTGAAAACCGACAATGGGCTCTGTTGTTTTTAGCATCCAATGCACCGCTAGCACGTGTTGCGTACATGGGTCGAATCCTTGCTCGACCAGAGATTTTTTCCGACTGTAATACGCGATTGGACGCAGTTTTCCCCCATATTCCTGAGCTAAGACTCCGCTTAGTGTTATTTCATGCGTGTCTACTTGAATGTGGAAAACTTTTGATACATTGGGCAATCCAAGGGCAGGCGCGGCGCACAAACGCTGTTTTAAATCAATAAATGCTTGTTCATGCTCGTCAGTCCATTCAAGGACATCATTTGGTTTTGTTTTTCCTTTTAGAAGCGAATACAACGGCGCAGCGGTGTTTGCATAATCAGGGATGAAGTCTCGTAAATAGTTTGCTGTTCCCAATACTTTTTGTAACGAGTTTAAAGTATGTGGTCGAGGCAGTTCGGCGATGCATTTCTTTCTATCGTCTGTTAAGGCTCTGTGGCTTTTCGTCAGAGTGTACCCTAAATAGTGTACCTCTTTTAGTGCAATTTGGGCTTTTTCTTTGTTCATTTTAAAGCCTGCGTCACCTAACCTTTGTAACACCTCGTCAACCAGCTGCAAATGGTTCTCAATTTGTTTTCCTGTAGCTATCAAAATGTCATCCACATAGTGAACGACCTGGCCAGTCCCTAGTAAGGGACCGAGGACATCTGCCACAGCTCTGTGGAAAATGGCTGGGCTGTTGTGTAGGCCTTGTGGCATCCGCTCCCAGGTATACTGCATTTGATTTACAGTAAATGCCAATTTCCATTGGTCTTCTCGTTTAACTTTAAGAGACCAAAAACCATTTTTGATGTCAAGCACTGTGAACCATGAAGCATCGGTTGAAACTTGTGATAAGATGGTAGCTGGATTTGCCACTATTGGTGTCGCTTTAGGTAGAACTTTGTTAAGACGCTGATAATCTATGCACAGACGCCATTTTCCATTAGGTTTTGGCACTGGCAAGCACGGTGAATTCGTAGTGGAACTGCATCGTCGAACTATTCCTCTTGCCTCAAGCTGTTGTACTATCTCATGAACAGCGACCTCTGCCTCTGGCTTGATGCGGTATTGCTTTTGCGGGGGAGGGGGCTCTCCCTCGATGCATACCTCAAAGTCAACAAGGCCGCAATCGTGCTCATGATTAGCTCAAACATTGCTGTGTTTGCTGATGAGACGTTGAATTGGATCTGTACTGGACATGGACATAATGTTTGCATTGCCTTTAGGCAAACTTCCCTTTGTAGTTTTATATGTTCGTAGTTCAATTTGTTTTTCAAAACAATGAATCACAAATCCATGCTTTCTCATAATGTCCATTCCCAGCACAGTTCCTTCACTATTGTCTGGTAAATACCAGAATTGTTCTGTTAGCATAACCACGCCCAAATCAAGTTTAACTGGTTGTGTTTGCGTTGCGGTCATCAAAGTATCGCCTATGCCTTTAATTTGAATAGTTCTCGTGTTTAGGGGTAACGGAAGGTTTGTACAAGAGCAGGCGGCTCCAGAATCAATGAGAATGTTAACTAACCGGCCTCCGAGATTAGCTCTTATTTTGATTCTGTTACCGCTTGTGACAACGCTTCCCATAGCAATGGAGGCCACGCACCCCTATTGGGGCCTTTTATGTTTTTCTAGCAGGGCAGCGAGCTCTGTTTGGAATGCGTCATCTTGGGTCAATTTTCTTTCTTCAGATTGCTTTGCGCTGTTTTCTGAAGTGTTATTCTTTGCAATCAAATCCCCTAAACGCCTGAGTATTCCATTGTCGTCCTTAGAATGCGTTTCCTGATTTAGTTTGCGTTTTAATTGAAAACAGGTTTTGATAGTATGGTTGTTTTTCTTACAAAACTGGCATCGAGGTTGAAATTTAGGGTCAGGATTTTTAGCACCTCTTCCTTCGGTTAACCATTGTGTTGTTGCCACAGAACGGGTTTTGTTTTGTTTTAGCCTGGCCTCTATTTTGGAAGCCCAATCCACCAATGACCGGTAGGTATTCTCTGGCGGATCGGCTCCGTGAACTAATGCCTGCTGTATATGGGGACCGGCGTTATTTTTCAGGAGTTGTAATAAAACTTCCTGATCGCGTTGTGCATCCTCTAAACCTGAATGCTCTTTGTATGTCACCCATAAACGTTCGGCATAAATTTCAAACGGTTCTTTGTTAGTCTGTTTAATCTCTAAAATCCTATTCCACTCAGCGTGTGTTGGTCCCCTTAACTCTAATAAAGTTTCCTTTAATCTTTCATACACGTCGTCGTCATCTTCATCTTCCTGTTTGATTATGATTTCTCCATTTCTTAATTCGCGGGGAATTTTTGGTTTTAGCTCGTCTGGAATGGTAAGAAGGGCTACTTGCCAAACATCTCTGATCTCTAATTTGTACACCGATGCCTGTAGCATTAAGTTGTCCCAGTAGGGTTGGAAAGGACCTTTTCGTGGCATCATTCCCACAACTTCTTTGTGTTTCGTGCATTCTTCGCAAGTTAAAGGGCGGCTAATGGTAGTGACTTCATCATCTGCATTCGTCATTGTTTTAAGCACAGCAATTTTCACCGGTTTTCGGAGAACCAAGCCTGATTTAACTCAAGTTATTATGGGACTGCGTTGTTTTCGCTCATCGGATAGTTTTTGCTCTTTCGCGGGTCCTGGAGAAAGCTCACGCTCTCTCAGGTCCAGATGGCCTTGCAAACTGCTCGACAGAAGTGCAACATCATCTTCGTCACTATCGCTATTTTGCCCGTTAGCGTTACCCATTTTACTGCTTATCGCCGCGACTACCGCAGATACAGGAAATCCTGCTGATTCGCAGCAATCCTCAAGCGCGGATGTGTAATCTTTATCTAATTTAAGCTTCTTTTCAAGCTTTTTCATTTGTGATTCGATCGCGCTGCCCTGTCTTGCCCATGTTTGTTTATCATACACAAATGCTTCGACCTGCGCTCTTAGCTTCTTTAACTCGTCCGATCGTTGCATTTCTAGCTCTTTTATATGGGCTATTACACGTTCGTTTTCTGCAATAGTTTCCAAATCATTTCGACGCAGCAGATAAACGATCGCGACCAGAATTTTCTTAAAAGGAGCCTTTTTTTCCAATTTACGGCCCTCAGTCTGGTACCAAGCTAGAATTTTATCATTGTTCCACTCAAAATCTACAGCTTTGTTGCGCAAGCTAAGGAGGAGATCTTTAATGTTCACTCCAAGCGTTTCCATTATCTCCTTATCTACACTCAAACTGCCGCTTCCCTGATAAGCCATGTTGTTATCTAATAACCTTAAACACCACCGGATTTCTACGGTCTCCGGTCTATTGTGGGTATACCGACCCGTTCAACAAATGTGTCTATATTGGGTGCGTCTAGGCTTTCCCTCAACACTTTCTAAAAGGTAAACAAAAATGGACTTACCAGGACATTTGTAGACAGAAAAGTAGAACTTCAAACCTCATGCTCACTCGGGTGGATCTGAATTGTCGCGCCAAAAGACGTCACTCGCCTGAGACTGGGAGATCACGTAGGGCGGGGTCACCTCTTTGTAAACTCCACCTGTTTGGCCCAACGTAGGAATCCAACAGCTGGTCGAAGGAATACTGCGTGTTCGTCTTTTCAGGCGCTTCTATAAAGGACACTGTAATTTATTAAAGTGTGAAGATCCAATTTTAAATCTGACTCCATGTTTTAATTTAATCTGACTCTAATTGTATGTAGTTTCCTTGAGTTTGTTACGTTTATAATTACAGCTGATCGTATGATTAGTTGTGATTTAATTTAGATCTTTGATCTCTCTGAGTATCTCTACTTCTCACTATCTTCGTTCATCAAGGGACCCGATATCTCTTAGAGATATGTTTCGCGAAATACATTCTCAAACACAGACGAGCCGGTTCTGATATTAGTCAGAGGATTGCAGAGTGAATATTTTACCTTTAAGTGGTTGCGCCTGCTTACTCATCTTAAAGTGTAATGGGAATAATAATCACAGGAACTGCAACTTGCTAATACAGTGATAGTCAGTGTAACAACAATGACTATGAGTTTAATGTATCGGGGAATAATTAACTCAAAAGGGATTTAATATTCAATATTCATGAATTTATGAATATAATTTGCCAGTCATTCATTACGTATTAAAATTTTCCGATAGGGAAAATTGTTTAATTATATACAAGTAACCCTTTACGGAATTGCTTGAAATTATCCTACTAAGTTTGTCCTGCAAATTAGTTATAGACTTTTCAAATCAATTCTCAATAAGGGATTACTGCTTTACGAGCGCATAAGAAACATTAACTTTACTGATCAGGACAAGTTCAATATTTCAAATGGTCATACAGTTTACTTTACTAACATAGTAGCATAAGCAGTTAGGTAACGTTAGATCGGAAGTTTCATTGACTTTGTGTATGTGGCAGAATAACAGATTCAACTCATTAAATGTCTTTTGGAGGTTTAATAAACACAGACTAAAAATAACACTACAATTCACACAGAAAGTACATACTAAATATGCATCAAGAGAGTAGAAGTATAGATATTAACGAAAGAATACATAAAAGTGAATAATGAATAGACTGAAATTAGAGAGAGATAAAAGAGAGAGAGAGAGAGATGAGAGAGAGAGAGAGAGAGAGAGAGAGAGAGAGAGAGAGAGAGAGAGAGAGAGAGAGAGAGAGAGAGAGAAAGAGAGTGGGGGGATAAGAAACAGCTTTCCTTCAGTTCATCAAATACAACCTTCATGGAGTTAACTTGTCCCAACGGGAAAATAACACACCCTCTTTACAGCAGTTTGAGTTTGGAAGATAATACTTGCTCTAGTTGTGGCTTCTCACGTGTGTGCATGTTCCGATTTCAAATGCCCTGCGTGTCCGGTGGTTCTTTCCGAGGTCGAGAGGGAGCAGCTGGTTGCTTTTAGGAGACGCTCCGTGTCCTCCTTCTGAAGAATGCCCTTGGGGCTAGTAAGTTGATGACTCAGTAGGGAAGCGAGGAGAACCAGGGAAGAGGGGAAGAGAGGAAGAGCTGGGGCCTGCTTGGAGGGCCTGCATTGGTGGCATGGCTTAAGTGCCAGCCACCGTGGGTGTTGGCTCCCACAGGGAGAGAGTTGGAGAAGTAAGAGAACTAAGTCAGAGAGTTTCAGATTGTCTCCACTGGTCTTTTAAGGTCTAGAAGTAGTCCCACCCTCCAGGGTTAGACTTAACCAATGAGATTGTTGGGATTTCCAGGCGGGAAATTCCTCAGCAGATTTTATGGCCCTTTGTTCCAAGGCTCGAATCAGTGGGTCTCTGGCCATTCATATTTTAATTAATGCAACAAACACACACTGCATTTTCTGAATAAGTGATATACATGGAAGTGTAAGTCGTGAAGTGAGCATTAATTTGATAGGAGACATGACATATATGAGGTTATCTGAACTAGTACTTGGTTAAGACAAAGACAAAAAGATGTAAAATACCATTCATTACCGTTCATTTATAGATGGTTTGTCTATAATTTGAGGCAAAAGCTCTGTGTCTTAAACTCTTTGTGTCTGAAACTTCATGTGGCCAAATTCTTTTGGGCCATAAAACATCTTATCAGATGGTTTCCAGGGTAACGAAGAGTCTTTCTCTGTTGTGTTGGGGGAAGGTCTGCCAGTAAGCACACAGCTTTCACAACATATTTGTTAAATGTAACTGGCGATTGTGTGTTTGATTCGCCTGAGTCGCTACATCAGAAAACAGATTATCCCTAATGTTGTGCGCTATGCTCCAATTCATTGAGTCCTGCTGTTTGATCTACGCCGAGACAACGCCTGCGGAAATACCAGACTCCGATTGATCGTACTAAAAGAAGCGGCCTTAGAATAATACAAGATTAATCAAAGTTAATGTTTATTTAGCCAGGCAAAATCATCAAAATATAGTCAAATTAAAAGACAATGATACACAACGGATCAGCATACAATGTTACTCAAGTATAAAATAATATAAACATAGTTTCAAAGAGTCATCATTTTACCTGGCTTATAGAAACACACGGGAACAGTGTGGGAAGTTCTGGATACAGATGCTTCCTTGAGCGGTTTGCTCCTTTCCCTTAAATACTCCACCAGATCAAAGAACAATAAACATTTAGCACCCAAATATTTATGCAGATCTTGGTTCTTTTCTCAGACCCAAATGGTCCCACCTATCCTTGAGGCCTGACAGCAAATGTTTATCAAAAGATCTTTATGAGCATCTTCCCACACCAGAGGAACAAACCCGGTTGTCCTTCTTTTACGATCTGTTTTACTAGAGCTGGAATGTCACCAGTTCCCCTGATGTGAGGATGAAACCTGTTTACCAATCACACCAAAAGTATTTATATTGACCATACAGAAACAGCTTGTGGCAGTATCTGTGATATTTGCATGTGACCCAGAGGGTGAGAGGGTCATATCTCGGCAGGGGTGAGGAAATAGGATTGGGCCAGGTGCAGTCTTGTTTACTCTTGCATTCGGATAGTGAAGTTTTATTATCTTTATTTCAGCTTTAATCCCTTTTGTTTGTTCTCAGGTGAAATCCATTCTTACAACAGCATGATTTACTTGTTGAATTAGTGACACGTAGCCTACTAATTTAAATATGAATATGGCAACATTATTGTTTTAAAACCAGAGACCCCTCCCCTATCAGCCAATCACTGTGTGTTTAGTTAATAAGCGTGATAACATCATCCATAGCAATTAGGTCAATCCTGCCTTACTCTTAGTTTAAGACTTCTCTCTATTCCTTAATAAAAGTTGGCCTCAGCAGCTTTGGGAAGAGTTTATTTTTTAAGAGAAAAATCTTAAATAAGAACTTTTACTGCTATTTTGGAGAACTCTTAGTGGTAAGGTAAAATGTTTTGTAAATACGGCCCCTGATCTGTGGTGGGTTGCATGAAATTTGAACAGTTATTCGAGGAGTGCTTAGTGTCTTCGCAGTAGGGGCAGTAAGGCTTTGAAACAGCTTTCATGGTTGGAGATGATGAAAGTGTTGTCTCAGTGTTGTGCAGATTGTTAGCACTCGTATGAGAAGACTTGTGCTCCATGCATTAGGCCATCTATGTTGACTGGTTACAAACCTTGAAGTGTCCTCCTGTGTTTGGATTTCATACTTCAACCATTCAGAAACTGGTAGAAAATTGATCTGAGATCATGCAGCAATTCCCCCAACAGTGTAGAGACATGGGTTCTACACTGCAATTTGTGGTGATGGTGCCCTTCTTTCCTAGTTGCCCCAGCATGCCAAAAAGAGAGCTAACTTTGGGCCACGCATAAGTTCTGCTGATCTTTGGGCCACGCATAACTTCTGCTGATATTTGGGTCACGCATAATTTCTGTTGATCTTTGGGCCACGCATAACTTCTGCTGATCTTTGGGCCACGCATAACTTCTGCTGATATTTGGGTCAGGCACAAGTTCTGCTGATCTTTGGGCCACGCATAACTTCTGCTGATCTTTGGGCCACGCATAACTTCTGCTGATCTTTGGGCCACGCATAACTTGTGCTGATATTTGGGTCAGGCATAAGTTCTGCTGATCTTTGGGCCACGCATAACTTCTGCTGATATTTGGGTCACGCATAAGTTCTGCTGATCTTTGGGCCACGCATAACTTCTGCTGATATTTGGGTCACGCATAAGTTCTGCTTTTTCATTGTAAGGCAAGCTGGTGTGGCTGATCATAATGCGGGTCCAGTGCAGCCATCGTTGAAAGGGTATTGAGAATGGCTATATGAATCCGTAATGAGTAACTCTTCGAGTTTGAGATGGCCGGTGAGGATCTGGGCCCGTATTCTTAAAGCTTCTAAGAATACTCTCAGAAAGCTCCTGGTTGGTTGTCCAAGAAGGAAAAGGAGCGCTTTTAAGTATAGAGTCTACATAAACCTTCACTTTGAAATTACAGGCGTCATTTGACCTGTTTTACCGTACACTCTGTTTACAAAATTAGCCCCTGATTTACTCAGCTTCAAGTCATCCTAGGTGTATATGACATTCTTCTTTCAGAAGAACACAATTGGAGTTATATCAAAAAATGTCTTGGCTCTTCCAAACTTTAAAATGTTAGTGAATGGCTGTCTTTGTCTGTTTTTGAAGCCCATAAAACTGCATCTATCCATCATAAAATAAATCCATACGGCTGCGGGGAAGCGAATCGATGCATTTGTGTAAGACAAATTTCCATATTTAACATGGAGGACATCAGGTTTATTCTTATTTATTGGGAAAATAAAAATTCCCCCCTT
The DNA here is from genome assembly GCF_024679245.1 of Pseudorasbora parva. Taxonomy (NCBI): domain Eukaryota; kingdom Metazoa; phylum Chordata; class Actinopteri; order Cypriniformes; family Gobionidae; genus Pseudorasbora; species Pseudorasbora parva. The sequence continues at coordinate 829,670 of NW_027125103.1, read as the reverse complement.
ACAAGTTGTAACCTCCTCACTTCTCTATGGGACGTTTCCAAACTCCCTTTAAACCGCAGTAGTTAACCCTTTAGGCGTTAAACGTTTGATTTTTGACATCTTAATCTTAAAAGTGATAAAAGATAGAGACTTTCTGTAAATTAGAGAAATATTAAGGATGATTAGATTTTCCCATCTAATTTGCATATTATGACGTCATACGGTGGTGTCCAGCTTGTATTATGGAATTTTCATAAAAAAGTCACATGTTTAAATGATAAAATGCAGCACTTCTTTCCCCCGCAAAATGTCCCTCACCTTCTGTATTGCACAGTACTGAATGTTCAGGTAAATAGTAAACAAACTGTGTAAATCTTTACTAATAAATGGTAGAAGCAAACCGTTTGAATGAATGTAGCGGTTGGCCTTTTGCTGTAGAGATGTTCCATTCACTACATACAGTAGGCACTCTGAGTCCATGTATGGGGCACATATATATTATATATTATGCATAATAGCCCCTCTGCCCCGTGTCACACCGCATCCGCTCCTGCTACGAGTGTGCACAGCTCGGACGGACTAACAGTTACTGTCATGGTCATTGCGACTCCCCACCCTGTCTCCACGTTGCCCCCTAACTGTCCTATGAATACTTTGACCTCGTCTAACATACCCAGTGTCATTAGACAAAGTCTCCAACACAATACTATCGCTGCGATTGCGGAGAGGCACATGGTCAGACAACGCTTCATGGCTAGCGCGGTAAAAATTTCCCACGGCCGCCTCGTTCCCCACAACACTAACACGCCTGCTAACTTTGCGATCAACACTCCGACCCCGGGAAACATTGTTCCCACCGCTGACATTGGGCAAAGGATTCACCATTTGTGTTTGTTGTAGGGCTATACTTTCACTTTCAGAATCACCGTCATCTTCTGAAGGCAAATATTCCCCTTTAGAATCAGGGTCCGCGAATAGAAAACCCAACACTTCATTGCGGGAAAGCTTTATTGATGCCATTAGAAAATAATAATCTAATGCAAACACTCGCTGACGTTGACAATATTGCTCTCACTCGAACACTAGCTCCACTTTTGTTCGCACCATAGGTTCGCACTGATTCAATGCGCTCTTGCTCGAAGATGTTCTCTCAAAAATTCTCCAGTTTTATTCAGTGCCGCATCTGAGGGTTAAGCCTCTCCTAAAAAAAGAGAAATCTGGATAACTCCATATTGAGCAACTACAGAGCAATCTCGAATCTCCCCTTCATAGGCAAGATCATTGAAAAAGTTGTTTTCAGTCAGCTGAACAAATCCTTAAGCTCGACAATTTTCAATCTGGTTTTATCCGCATCACAGCACAGAGACAGTGCTCATAAAGATTATAAATGATATTCGGTTAAATACTGATACAGGCAAAACATCAATTCTGGTACTACTCGACCTCCGTGCTGCATTCGACACTGTTGACCACAACATACTTCCTGGGATGGTCCTCAAATGGTTCAGGTCATACTTAGAAGGGAGAGGTTATTATGTGAGTACAGGCGACCATAAGTCTGAGTGGACATCCATGACATGCGGAGTCCCACAAGGGTCAATTCCTGCACCACTCCTATTCAACCTGCATATGCTGCCACTGAGCAAAATAATACAAAATAAACAAAATTGCATACCAAAGCTATGCTGACGACACCCAGTAGTCATGAGTTTCAGTAGTTATGTCAAAGCAATAAGTAAATCAGCATAGTATCATCTGAAAAATATTGCAAGAATTGGATGCTTTGTTTCCAGGCAAGACTTAGAGAAACTGGTTCATGCTTTCATCACCAGCAGGGTGGACTATTGTAATGGCCTTTTCAAAAAGACCATTAGACAACTGCAGCTCATAAAGAATGGTGCTGCCCTGATTCTGAGCAGAACCAAAAAAAAAAAAAAAAAAAACATATCACACCAGTCCTCAGGTCTTTACACTGGCTTCCAGTTTCATCTAGGACTGATTTTAAAGTGCTATTACTTGTTTCTAAATCACCCAATGACCTGGGACCTCAATACATTGCTGATATGCTGATTAAATACAAACCCAACAGATCACTCGTCCATCGGGATCAAGTCAGTTACCAAGAGAAATACCAAGAGTTCCCTTAAAGCAAGCAGAGTCTACTTTTAGCTATTATGGGAGCCGCAGTTGGAACCAGCTTCCACCAGTAGCCACATTGAAATCCAGACTCAAAACACTGAGTGAGCACTGTGCCACTGTACGTCCGACTGATTGCACCTTATTTTATCTCTGCATCATATTTTGTATTCTTTTTTATAACTGTTTTGGTTCACCTTTGTTCTTATCTTTGGATAATTTTATCTATATATCATATTATTTTCTGTATATTTCAATTTTGTATACATCTGTTGATTATTATTTTTGGTTAGGGCTGTCTGACTAGAAGAGATTGGAAAAGGAGAGCAGTGTGCTTTGCTTCATTCTGCTTGTGGTAGCAGACAGCGTAAAGAAGCGGACTCTAAAGGAAAGGGGAGGCCCTGCAGGGCAAATGTAACGTCCCCTACAGGAGCTCACTTGTAAGGTCCAGGAGACATTGCGAACCTGCTCCATCTCAGACCAGGGTACCCGAATTTAAAATGAGGCAGATTGGGATCTATGTATCACTTTTTTTTTTTTTTTACACAACTGTTTTAATTATAAAAGGTGAAACGTATATTATATAGACTCATTACATGCAAAGTGAGACATTTCAAGCCTTTTATTTGCTATCATTTTGATGAGCATGGCTTATAGCTTATTTTTTAATATAGCTTTATTTTTTATTTTTTAGTTATGAAAACCAGGATGCTTCAATAGCAGCCTTCAGCTCGCCTGCATTGTTCGGTCTCATGACTCATCTTTCTCCTGCTGGCCAATCAAGCACAGTAGATCATTGAAAAAGTTGGTACTTTTGGCAGTGTGGAAGCGCTCTAAAATGTCCTGGTAGATGGCTGCCCCACACATTTGAATGGCCTTTTCCTGACAATCCTCTTCAGACTTTGGTCATCCCTGCTGCTTGTGCACCCTTTTCTTCCACTTAACTTTCTATTATTAATGTGCTTTGATACAGCACTTTGAGAACATCCTAAAAAAAATTCCATAATACTTCAGTTGCCATTCCCTTTTGAGTCTTTCCTGCCTTGTGGTGTGTGTGAATGATGGTTTTATGCACAACTGTCAGGTCAGCAGTCTACCCCATGATTGTGGCTCATACTGAACCAGACTGAGAGACCATTCAAAGGCTCAGGAACCCTTTGCAGGTGAGCCTACGATACAGAACCTTGTCACAATATTCTGAGAGTTTGAATTTGGGCTGTTTGTAAGCGGTAACAAAGGCTTGAAATCTCTCACTTTGCATGTAATGAGTTGATACAATATATTTGTTTTTAAATGACCTTTTGCACAAGAGTCAAATTTCACCTGTATATTGTAAAAAGCACTATATAAATCAAGGTGACTTGCACCCTCCTGTCATACTTTGACAGATTAGGGGGTGTCGGATTGCATGGTGACATGGGTTCAGGATACAGTTTGGGCAGGGCAAAGCCAGTGAGGTTATAATCAGGTGGGAAGGCCAGTCTTCCTTCTGAAACACCCTCATCTCAAGGACCGTGAAGACATTCAGAGTTGTTGTTCTGGCATTTCTCACCCCTGAAGAGTTTGCTTCTAACTTTGGTTAAGACTAGTAACGATATGCTTGATGTTCAGTTTAGGAAACCACTTCTATAACAAAACAGTGACCTGCAACACTCGTCATGTTAAACAAAAGGCAAACAAGTGATTGCATAAAATCATTTATTTTGAGTCACGTCCTATTGCAGTGTCATGGACAAGGAGATGTGTAGGGGGTCTCAAACGAATCACCTGAAAGAGGAACATGAAGTGAGCTGGATCAAGTTCAGTGAATTCAGCCAGAGCAAAGCTCGATTAGGATGAAAGCATACTTGTCTGATAGTAGTCATAAATGTTGATGACCGCTGGCTTGAGATTTTTCACTGCAAGAACCTGTTTCAGCTGAAGAGTGTAAGTCTTGGGGACACCTTTGGGAACCTGCGAGACAGAAAGGATGAACAGCAGCACAAACAGCATTTGACAATGTGGCAGCTAGTGATTATACCCAGTCTCACCTCTTTCAGATAAATTAGGACATGATCCTCTTCAGAATCAACCCGCACCACTAGCGGAGCAAACGACGCCGGTGGAGATCCAAGCTGAGGGGAAGAGACCAATGTTTAGAGACACGATTACATCTGAAAGAGCCTCAAGCATCTCAGGATTTGCCAAGTCTTGCATACCAGTGATGTATCAGCCGTGAAGCCCGACAGGAGTTTAATGTCCACTAGAACCATGTTAGTAGATGATTTTGCTCCATTGTATCTGAAAACGAATAAAGTTTAGTCAACAGGATCAAGCGGTTCCTCTTGTCAGAGACATAAACTGGTTTCAGGATGAAGTCAAAGCCTCTTACTTCACCGTGAAGTTCAACAGGAGATTGGCCCCAAGCGGTCGGCAGTCTCCGGTCACCTTTGCGTCAACGCTCAGTGTTTTGGTATCTTTAATGGGTGTTGGGATGTTGTAGAAACATGCAACCTAGAATACAAAGAAAGCACAGTAGGCTTTTGATGCGTGCAACAGAAAGCGTAAAAGGAGCTGAAGATACAGACCTGCACAGACACACAAGTGGATCCTGAAGCTTTAACAGTATATTTGCCAGGAACGTTCTTCAGCAGCTTCTCCTGATACAGTAGCCTGTTGTCCCGATTCACAGTGAAGCTATAAGAGTCTCCTCCTACCACTGAGGACTGTACGGCAACGGTGCTTGAGCCGTCCAAGCTGAAGACTTGAGCAGCGTACACAGACAGAGCATGAAGAGCCACCACCGTGTCCTGAAAACGAGCACCAGATTAAAAACTCCACTCAATGATTGTGCTCATATTTGGTAGTCAGAGGCACCTGGGTGGAGGAGAAGCCTCCATAGGGATTCTGCTGGGTCACCAGCCAGTTGACAATGCGGTTAGCATAGCCCAGATTAGCCGTCGTGAGAGGCTGAACTGTGAGAACCGCTAGCAGCACATAAGCGCTGATCTCCACCGCCAGAGTATCACCAGATGTCGTCTGAGACCAGTGGAGCTTAGCACCTGAAGAGATGGCGGGGAGAAAGTCAACGGCAAAGAACCTCAAATATAAACCCATTCAAGGAGAAAAACGACAGCGTCAGTTTTAAGGTGAATCAGTTCTGATATTGGTGTAGGGCCGCAACGCGCCCTGAACGCCAACTGTTTGAACAATAGTGCAAGATTTTATTCCATTTTTTGAGTGTTCAAATGTGGTTTGTGATCAAATGGCCAACGAAAAGGGAGCTTGCTCCATTCTTCAGTGTCATGATCCTTCATACATTTTATGATACTGATTTGCTACTCAACTTAATGAAGTGTGGAAACTGCCATAGCCAATGTACAAGTATTAAATGCAAAATGCACTGAGCAATGATACATTTGTATAGCAAATTGAGTGAGCGATGTTCACATTGAAAGTGTCGTTTGCAGCTTAAACCTTGTGCAACCAAAGTACAGAATACACTTAAACTTCATAAAGGCTTTGTGCATGTCAACCTATTGCTCGGTGTTTATACAAAACTCCTACCTTTACAAAAGTCCTTTCTACTAAGAAAGTTGACATTCGAGGCAATGCTTAAGACTATACACACACCACTCAAGATCCTGGTGAATTTCACCTTCAGAAATGGCAAGGTTGTTCAAGGCAGTTAAAAGCTGTGATCGAGTGGTGGTCTCTCCAGCTAGACTGAAGGTGTAGGCCAGCAGAGCCGTGGCATAAGTGTTTCCCAGGTTCCCAACAACAGGCCTCAAGCAGGACAGAGCGTTGGTAATGATGGGATCCTGAAAGCGAAGCAGATCTCAGACAACAGCCAGAACCGCAAGGAGCTCATACAACTACTGAAAGGGTTTTTACTGTGACAGGGACGCCTATTTCAAGAAGAGATGCGACGATGTAGGCGGTCATGGTGACGTTGTCACCAACTCCACCCTAAAATACACAAAAAAAAGCCTCAGACAGAGCTTATGGTTTACGGTCCATTTGATAACCATTGATGTACCTTCATGTCATTGTGGTACAACGTTCCCTGTTGCACGAAACAGCCATTAGAACCCTGCTGACTTATTAGCCAGTCCTTTGCACTCTGAAGGACATTCGGATCGATGAAAACAAATTGCGTTGCCAAACCAAAACACCTCATGACAAAGGCGGTCAACCTGGCCATGGAGGAAGCGTGTTAAACTGCTGGTGACGCAAGTTACATAAAACCACAATAGCATGAAACTCACCATGTATTGGATGCATCATAGCCAAAAGTACTGTACGAGCCATCACTGTGCCTGTAGTTCAGTTGTCCTTGGTATCCTGTTCAGGTCAAAAACCACATGAAAATTAGTCAGGAAGGGTCTCAAGCAATGATTGACAACCGGGGGGGGGGGGGGGGGGGGGGGAATGGGGCGCCACCTATCCATCCCCTCAAACTATCAAGTTTTGGAAAGCCTTTATGTCAGGGAAATAGAAGCCCTGCAAAGAGTTTTCCATGATGAATTTAAATTCTTTAATGGATCTGTTCAGCCATACCGATTTGAAGGTAGCCCGTGGCGGTCTCTCGAATGGCTGCGGTGAGTTGCCCCGTGACCTTCAGGTACAGCAGGATGTAAATATTGGGAGCAAGAATGATCATATTCTGTTCTCCACAGCCAGATGGCATCTGTATTAACCCATCTAGATTCTTCAGCGCACGACCCATTATATCCCCTACAAAAAGGACAGACATAAAACCCACATCAAAATCTAATTGATTCTGCAAATCACCACCTGTCAGTTTCTACTACTAGAAATGCTTTACCAAGGACTGAAACTGAGCATCTAGCTGATCCCGGAATCACGTTTGTTGGAAGAGTCAGAGTCACATCTTCAGAAAGAACGTTTCCTGCGGACCAAACAAAATGGATCAGCATTAGGCGCTAGGCTAATGTTTTTGGCCGTGCAGGGAGAAATGTATTGGGGAATCATTGAGTGCAAACAAACCCTTTGGACACAGTAACCAACTCTGGGTGTTTGTCCTTTCAACGCCTTCAGGCTTTAAAAAAGGCAATAAAAGCACGTCAGTATAACAGAATGAGCTCCATGATCAAACTCCAGAAGGCTGGTTAACACTTACCAGGACAAGTAGACTTCGAGTAACTACGTCAATGCGGCCTCTCGTCGGCACGGTCACGGCCTCAGTGCCACATCGAGTCCGGGATGGCTCAGCTGAAGCATTGACCGTCACGTTGACAGTTCCTGTGGTGACAGACAGGAAGTGAGCAACGCCACATTCACTTCAAATTCAGAAACAGTCCAAAACAGAAGCTGAGAGAGCCCATTTGAAGGTCTTCCTCCCATTGCCACAAAGACAGGATGTGTACGGATCAGGATATTCTTTAAGAGTAAAGTTTGTGGATGAAGCTGGAGTCACTTTAACCTGCCAATGAAACGGCACATGGAGCAAAGTCGGGACCTTCTATACAGAGCCATTATATAAAGGAAAATAAACCATGACAGACCAGGATGCACTTGGACAGATAGCTGAAGACAGTGGCCTTCAGATCAAAAGACTCCCCACGGACGATGGAGTATGGCAGGGAGAGCTCCAGGAAGAAGGGCTGGAAGACCGTCAGCAGAGCAGGAGGAGCCAGGCCGAAACCTTTGGAGGACAGGCAGAATGCCTCAGTCTCCCATGTGGTGATGGTGTCAGGAACAGTGATGGGAATTTGTGTGGATCCAGTGGCTCTGAAGGATAGCAGAAAAAGAGTGAAATAATGGGAATGAGAAGTAAATATTGTGGGCAGCTAGCTTTAGAGATGGAACAAAAGAATTCACACCAACCCCACTTGAGCAAGCTGCCAGATCCACGTTTCTGGAAAGTAAGTTCTAACGGTCACGTCAAAAGAGGATGTGTCACCCTCACTTTCTTCTAATGGAAGAGCAGCAGCCAATACCATAGGTTCAGGGAACCGGCGAAAAAACACTGCAGGACAATTGTGTTTATAGCAACTGAATCTGCAAGTCATGTAGCAATTTCCAGAGCAAGAGTCAAAGTAACAGACATACCATTAGGGAAGTTGCGATAATATTCCAGGCCTCTGTACGTCAGACACTGAGGTGCTCTGATAGGCAAATTTGTTGCAACCTTCATCCCTGCATTCTTCCAAATGAACAAACAAACATAAGATTTTTGAAAAATGAAGGAGGATTCAGTAATGATAAACTTTCTACCTTGAAGGTTTCGTAGGCTTGTTCTGTAGGAACAGCTCGACGGGCTCGAACATTCAGACACTCCTGTTCATCCTCAACTTCATATGGATAATCTGATTGCAATCGCACTGGGAGCAAGTTGAACACCTGAGAACAGGGGGTGGGGGGATAAAGCACATGGATCATTTAACCACATTAATCTAGTAAACATTAGTTAAGCCGAGTTAAATGGGAGCATGTCTATGAGTAGACAACAGATTTAAAGGGTATGTCATCAAATGAAAGTTAAGCATCCTGCCATTATAAAAGTAAACCACATGGCTCCAGGGGGTTAATGAAGTCCATCTGAAGCAAATTGATGGTTTTTGTAGGAAATCCATTTAACTTTAAAAAGTAGAGCAGAGCTTCCAGCAGACCACCTTCAGTCACATTTGATAGGTCTACATTCATTAATTCGGCAGATGCTTTGAACCAGCGACTTGTTGCACTAAACACAACTTTAATGAACTGATAAAATATTACAGCCTAAAAGAAAAAGGATCCTTTAAGTTTGTTAAAAATGATACCATTTCAGCACTCAGACGTCTTCCTGGCTCCAAGATCCGGACGCTCTGATCTACAGCACTAAGGCCACACAGAGATCCTGCTTGAGCAGAGACAGTCAGAACATTTCCCTCAGCAGGAACAGCCGTAGCAGGAGAAAACTGTAGAGACACCTGAAACAAGGACCAACACGCTGTAGGGCATGTCACCATTCCCCGCATAAGCCAAACAGATGCTAGTGCACATCATACCTGGTTTTGGAAACACATTTCAGTATCAAACGACACACTAGCTGCAGCTACATCACCACTGGGCAGAACGCAGTAGACCAGAATCTGCACTGCTGGAGCCATAGCGACACTGACAGACAGTTGGAATGACACCGAGCCGCTCGTGACGGTATCAGAAGCCCTCGCTTTGACCGTCTGAAATCCATGGAGGACGATCACTCCCCTGGACAAGACCTGACAGAAGACACACAGGTGGATACAAGGCGCTGAACAAACAGACCAGCACAAATTAAAATGTCCACTCACCATATAGATTATGTCAGCGATGTAGTCGCCAGTCTCTCCAACAAAAGAATACTTCACGGTCACTGGAAACACAGCCCCACATTTGAGCGGCTGCTCGAGTTTCACTATAGTCAGTTCACTAAGTGATGGGCTGTCAGAAGTAGGTCCGGAAAGTTGAACAACCCTTGAATCTGTAGTGAAGTATGGTGATTTGTAATTATAAACAACCTCTGGAGTCGCACTTGCCTGGGGAACAATGAACGGAATCAGTTTCTTGCAAGAGAGAGATACATCTTCATGTCACAAAATATAAAGAGCAAATCGTACCACCAGATTGAGATCAGCTTTTGGAAGATCAGCAGTCTTGAGGGAGAACATGACCAGCCCATTCTGGTTTGTGGTCAGATTCAGCAGCCGTTTGTTTGGCCAGCTGTTACCATCCAGGAAATACACTGCTTTGTTCGCAATTGGAGTCCCATTGAAACGAGACACCGATATCTGTTGGGAACGATCAAGGTTAGGAACCAATTTAAAGGCTTCTGCGACCAGGGATAAACTTTTACTTGCCTTTCCATTAATCACTGATCCGGGTTCAAAATAATCCGGGAGGTCCACAAACGTGACCTTGCCGACTTCAAATGTAATGGACACCGTTGCAGACTTTGACATCACAACATCTGGACAGGGAACAAATAAATCAAGCCATCCAATTCAAGCATGTGCTGTTGGTTCAGCTCAGCCAATAGCTCACCTGTTCCCTCCTCAGTGACGTTCACATTTACAAGAAAGAGATCTTGCATATAATTTTCAAACTTGGTGTTGAAAAATACTGATGTGTCGACAGTAAGAGAGGCACAGCCCGTAGCATTCATCTGGTAGCAGGAGAGAGATTCATATTAAAGGCAAGCACAAGCAGACAAACCCTCAGCACTAAGGCAGCAGTCACACCTTTGCGGTTTTATTCAGACACCGACGTGTCAAATCCGGAGCCACATCATTTGGAACAGCATATGGAAAGGGATCACGGCACACTTCCAGCAATGCTTGACCAGGAACAGGTTGGCCATATGTGTATCTGGGAAACCGCACAAGGAGCAGGATCAAGAACTGACCAACCACAAAACAAGAGAACATAAGCCTCACTCACTTGGCACAAGCCTGAACGGTCAGTCCCACATCTCCAACACTGTACATCTGTGGTACGTTTAGGGTCACATCAAATTTGGGCAAAACTAAATCAGAAAAGAGATGCTTTAGATCACAACCGCAGATATATCATCGAACTGCTGTACATTATAGGAACAACGACTTACCATATTTTTTCACCTCAAAAACTTGGGACCTCAGTCGGTCACCAATAAAAGCCTTTAGTGTATACATCCCTGTCTGAGCCTCTGGGTTTAACTCATGAGAGAGTTGCAAGATCGACCCCGTTGAGGAAACATTTGTCCACTGAGCAATCCGGTTATTATTATTGTCCTATTAAAACAATTAACAGCTCAGAGGGAAAAACTACCAACGGATGACAAACAACAACAACAAAAACGCTTCAGCTCCATTCAAAGACTTGCACTGGAGCAAATCCTCACCTCCACCACCACCAGATTGTACTGCAAGACACAAAGACAGGAATATTAGGCATTTAAAAGCACAAGCATTGATGCAGCAAAGTCATTAGTGAAACGTGCACAACTGAAACCAAAGTCCATGGTCAGGCCTTACCATCTGATCAAAAGGTACAAATTTGGGATCCATGGTGACAACTCTGAAATTCACTGCAAAAACAGCAATAAACACTCAAATGATTTGCAGCATGCATTTGAAGATGATCAGAACCTGTACCGTAAGGGACTGTCTGCAGCCCTTATATTTAACCAAGGGTCACGAACTACTCACCCGTTTGTCCTGGATTGTAGATGGGTTTGTCTGTTTGGATGAAGGTCAAATTCAGGTAGCGTCTGAACATGACCTTCCTCTCTTCGGCCGCTCTGAAGGTCCTCCCTTGAACATCCACCTTCAGCTTCTGCACAGATTCTCCATCTACTCGAGGAGCCTGTAGAGAAACTCAGTTGATATACAACAAACCAGACTAGAAAAAGCCACATGTCTCATGATAACAGACCTGGAAATTAAAGCAGCGGTGAAACGGCAAAGAAGAAACCTGCTGCACAAGTTGAGTCGTCCTGTTCTTGTCATCAAGCAGAGAAACCGTCATCTTGAGACTCTCTTGGGCTTTCAGAAGTGTTACACATAATTTGGCATCAGAGCCTGACTCAATCACTGCAGGAAACGTCACCATGAAGAACCTGTGGAAAAATAAGTTACAATTAAGCATTTGTACAAGGTTTTTGTTTTTTTTACAAACCTCTTCACTGCAAACATTTAAATGATACTTACGGCCCTGATGTCTGTCCGGCAACAGCAAAAATGAAGAGAGCTAAAATGAGCCCTTTCCAAACACAACTCTCCCTCACAGCCATTAAGAGCAATCATCCAACACCAAACGATTATCAATCGGCTCTTTCAGAAACCTCGCAGAACTTCTGTTAAGATCTACTGCTGTTGTTTACTGCTCAATAGCTTCTCTCAATCATCTCCGCTGACAATGGCAGTGATATTTAAACACTTTTAATCATCAGCACACTTTATCATCAGGCAATAGAAACATATTGAGGGAGGCGAAAATGAATTGCAGGTGGTGGTTAATCAGTTAAGTCAACGAGATTCATTCCTCGAGTGATTAAAGACCCCCTGGGGTGAAAATCAAGTTTCTAATGTTATCTATGTCTATCGTGCGCTTCAAGATCAACCATGTGCAAATTTGGTATTTTCTTCTTCAAACTGCAGTGTAATAAAAGTCAATCAGTGTGGTTTAAAACCACTTTTAAGGGATTTTCCCAATATTTATTGGAGCTGCTGTCCTGAGACTGCTGTGACATATGTTTCTGCGGTTGGTTAGTATAGACCTTATTCACAGTAGCGCCATCTTTGATTTTGAACAGAAATTAAAGCGAGACTGTGAGAGGTAGTAGCTATACATCTCATTAGTGGGTTGAACTAGACTGGATGCCAGCTGCAGCCACAAAATTTGAGGTAGGGCAATTCGGTCTGGACTCGATCCATTGAGGAGTAATTTTGCCCGAGCAGAAACTGTTCAGACCAATCAAATAGTCTTTAAAATATTGAACACCTCTATATTGCCAAAATGGCATGATCCTCATTTCATATTACCGACTCGACTCTGCATTGGCTACCACTCGCTGCTCGCATCAAGTTCGGGGGTCTCATTTATAAAACTTTGCGTAGATTTCATCCTAAAAGATTTATAAAACCATGCATACAACAAAACCAAAAACCCCTTTATAAATCAGGAACCTAAGCTCAACACCATGGACTTTCTTGGACAAGAGCATCCTGTTGAACCTTTCAACTTGTTCATTGCCCATTGGGTGATAGGGGTTTGTGTGAGACCCACGTACACCACCAACCTTCTGCTACTGTTCCATCAGATGATTTTTTAAATTTTGGGACAGGGCCTCAGTGATCTAAAAGTGTATCCTCACAGCCCTCTCACTGTGTGTTCATACTATGGTCTCAATGTGAGGTCAAAGTGAACTCACTGCTCAAAATACCCAGCATGCATTGCCGCATGAAGCTTTTGATTGTCACCAATGTTAAGATTCATACGTTGATTCTTGATGTCTATTTGTGTCTAAATGACACAGTAGCTCAAAAGTAGCTCACAGGTTGTATCTTAGGCATTTAAAATCCTTCATAAATGATTATGAAACTGCTGAAGCCCATGCCACAATCACAGGGCAAATATTATTCAATCTTTTAAAATGAATAACACCTCACAAAGACTGATTATGTTGATATCATCAATAAGAAACCAACCCCACCTGGATGCTTTCCCTTTTGGCTTTCCTTGCCATAACAAAAGTGGTCAAGAGGCCATCTAAAGCAAACACTGATCTCCATAATGATAACAAACTAATACAACATCAACATCTAATCCTCTGTTAATTTTCAAAAAGAGCTTCTGTAGACCATTGTGATATTACAGTGATAGTGTTGAGGAACAGGAAGTAGAATGCCCCCCGGAGATTGATATTTGAGTCGCCTCCTCTCAACCTGCTCAACATTTTGAATTCACGTTACTCTCACTGTGAGTGTCACCGTATGACAATGGTGTGATGGCACTGTGATCATAGCATGATCTCACGTGTTGACTGGGTTAATAAATACTCTAATAGAACAGGAAGATATTCTCCATGGCCAGAAGAAATAATCTTTCTGAAGATTTGATAGAAAGAAAAAACTTTTTTTGAGAATTGATAAGAAGATTGTACTGCCGGGTCGTCGGATGGATGGATCAATCGATTTGAAATGAATTCTTTAGTAATTTTTCTGAAGTAATCTAGCCTATATATTCATAATTACTTACAATCCATTATCTATCTATCTATCTATCTATCTATCTATCTATCTATCTATCTATCTATCTATCTATCTATCTATCTATCTATCTATCTATCTATCTATCTATCTATCTATTGTACAAATTCATGGGATAGGTATTCCCTTTTTGGTGTTTAGATATTAATAACTTGATCATAGTACGATTCAAAACATTATCCGTTAGTTTACATATACCTGTAGGTTACATGTCACTTTGGCAACCCTGGTGTGACTAATTACCGGGGCTCCCCCCTAAATAGGGTCTGATTGCCTGTGAGTGCTAAATCAACCTGATCCCAATTATTAAGAGCCTTTCAATAATGCTGCCATGAGTGCAGATGATTCAAAAGCCCACGAGGTGAGTGTGTCAGTCGGCTTCGAGGCGGGTGGCAACACTGGACTGTGACTGGAGCATTGATGGAGGGAAGTGACGGTAGTACCGGAAGTTATCTGGAGATGGAGGGAGAATCTAGTGGTAGGAGTACAGAAGTAATGGATTGGAGTAAAATTGCCAACCGTAAGAGAAAGAAAATCTCTAGAAACGAATCAGGAACTGATAGTGGAAAAGGAAAAGAAAGGATGCAGGCATGTACAAGCAAGGAGGATTTGAAGGTAATGATGAAGTTTGCAGAGAGCAATGTAATCAATCCGGTTAAATTAACCAAGGCACTTAAGAAAGCAATAGGCAATATAGAGAGTGCCAAGAATTTGAGAAACGGAGATCTTCTAATTTTCTGTAAAAATGAAAAACAACAGAAAGCTGCCCAGGGCATAAAATCAATATGTGGACAATCAGTGAGTTGTACAATACCGAGTAAGAGAGCTTGGTTAAGGGGAGTGATCTCTGGAATACCAATTGAGGTTTCCAATGAAACAGTAAAGAGCAACATATCAGGGGCCAAGGTGCTTGAAGTAAAAAGACTCAAATGTGTACGAAACAAAGAGAAAGTAGATAGTCTTTCACTAATGATTCAATTTGATGAGGAAAGAATGCCAGAGAGAGTGTACATTGGATATGTCAGTTATGTGGTAAGAGCATATGTACCTCCTCCAATCAGATGTTTTAAATGTCAAAAATATGGGCATGTAGCTGCAGTCTGTAAGGGAAATCAACGATGTGCTAGATGTAGTGGTAACCATGAATATGGAAAATGTGAACAAGGGACACAGCTAAAATGCTGCAACTGTGGAGGCGAACACAGTGCTGGCTTTGGGGGATGTGAGGTACATAAGAACGCTGTAAAAATTCAGAATGTCAGGATGCAAGAGGGAATATCATATGCTGAGGCAATTAAAAAAGTGAAACAGACAAAAGTGGGTCAAGTAAATGAGAAAACAGCTCCAATGAATCAGGAAAATATATCAGTATCGCAACCTAGAATAAATGAGGAATTTCTCAAAGTTGGAAAAGTTGAATTCATTACATTTTTAGCTGAGGTAATAAATTGTGCTGCACAAACCGAAAGCAGAACGGAGAGGATAAAAATAATAATTAAGGCAGCTGAAAAGCATCTACAGTTTGGAGATGTCTCCCTGGAGCAAGTAAACGAAAAACTCAAGGGTCAAGTAGTAGAGGCAACATGTGGAGGCTCTTAATGTTTTTACTAGTTTTACAGTGGAATGCAAGGAGTTTAATCGCAAATGGGCAAGAGTTTAAAAAGGTAATAGAAGATAAGGAATGCAAACCTCATGTTATATGCATACAAGAGACCTGGCTGAAACCTCATTTAGATTTTGTGATGCAAGGATATACAGGCATTAGAAGGGATAGACAGGCAGGTAATGGTGGAGGGGTGGCAACATTTATTAAAAATGAAATTGCATATAGAATATTAGAAATAAATGAAGAATATGAATCCATTACAGTAGAAATATTTTTAAGGAAACATAGTGTTAAAGTAATTAATTTTTATAATCCTTGCAATAGGTTAAGTATTGAAGTGTTAGGAAACATAATCGATATGGGGATTAAAAAAGTAATATGGTGTGGGGATTTTAATGCATATAATACTTTATGGGGAAGTGGTAATACTGATCACAATGGTAAAGTAATAGAAGAAATGATGGATTTAAAGGGTTTGGTATGCATGAATGATGGTAGAGCTACAAGAATTGATGTAACTCGGGGTACTTGCTCACATATAGATTTAACACTGGTGTCGGAATGTTTAGCAGGGATGTGCGATTGGGATGTTTGGGAGGACTCTACAATAGGAAGTGATCATTATGCTATTAGTTGTAAAATAGGAGTGGTGGTTAGTGAAATTATAGAGGATAAGATGTGTAGATGGAAATTTAAAAAAGCAAATTGGGAGGCATTTAAATATGTTAGTGAAGTAAAGTTACAAAAGTTGTTTTTTAATGAGGAATTGGACAGTGTAGAAATGCATAATGAGAAATTATGTCAAATTCTGTATAGTACAGCTGAACAAATTATTGGTAGAAGCAAAGGAATAAAAAGAAATAAGTCAGTTCCATGGTGGACCGAGTTATGTAGTGAAGCAATTAAAGCTAGAAATAAGGCTTTTAAAAAGGTTAGAAAGAAGTATAAATTTGATGACCTAATTCAATATAAAAAAACACAAGCCAATGTGAGAAGGGTTATAAGAGCTGCTAAAAAGAATTACTGGAGAAGTTATTGTGATTCCATAGGGGAGAAAGTAGATGTCAGTGAAGTATGGGGTATGATCAGAAAGATGGGGGGTTTAAAAAGAAACTTTGGTCTACCTGTTTTGAATAATGAGGATAGAATAGCTGTGACTAATGTAGAAAAGGCAGAAATGTTAGCAGAGGTGTTTGTTAAGGTACACAGTAATGATAACTGTAGCAAGTTCGATATAGTAAGGAAGGAAGAGGACACAGGGGTCGGCTGGACTGTTGATGCGTATCTTTATTTTCTCTTTCTCAATGTCAATAACACACTTCTTCGTGTGTTCTCAGTCAAACTCATAAGCAACAATAACTTCCGGTTCGCGGCACTTCCGGCTTCCGGGTAAACTCAGTCTCTGTGTTCTCGCACCAACAGTCCGACTCTCTCTCTCTGGTCTCCGGTTCCGCTGGTGTTTTATCCCGTCTCCGCGCTCATTACTGGAACAAGAGACAGGTGTTATTGATCTGCGTCCAACCCACTCACTTACCGCTCGTCCCGCGGCCCTCTCTCCCGCTGCAGACCTCGCTGAACCACGCCCCCCTTGCCACATACCCCCACCGCCCGACTCAGGTTCCCCCCTCCACCTCCTGGGCCAGGACTGCGCCCAGCCCCCTGTCCGACGCGTCAGTCTGCAACAAGAAAGGGAGAGAAAAGTCAGGGGAGTGTAAGAGCGGCCCGCCACATAGAGCAGCCTTTACTTGGGTAAAAGCCTGTTGACACGGCTCCGTCCACTGGACCGTATCTGGTAGCCCCTTTCTAGTAAGATCAGTCAAAGGGCTGGTGAGGTCCGAATAATTTGGTATAAACCGTCTATAATATCCCGCCAGCCCCAAGAACTGTCTTACCTCCTTTTTGGTCTTGGGCCTCGGACAGGTTGCAATTGCGGCAGTCTTATCAATTTGGGGACGCACCTGCCCATGACCCAAGTGGAAGCCCAGATACCTTACTTCCACCCGCCCAATCGCACACTTCTTCGGATTGGCCGTGAGCCCCGCTCTCCCCAGCGACCTCAGGACCGCCCTCACATGCTGCATATGCCGCTGCCAATCGTGACTATAAATCACTATGTCATCCAGGTACGCAGCGGCATATGCAGCATGGGGACGCAAAATCCTATCCATGAGTCGCTGGAAGGTTGCGGGCGCCCCGAACAAGCCGAAAGGAAGCGTGACAAATTGGTGTAATCCAAACGGCGTGGTGAAAGCTGTTTTTTCTTTGGACAATGGAGACAAGGGGATCTGCCAATAGCCCTTTGTTAAGTCCAGTGTCGAATAAAATCGAGCCGTACCTAACCGATCAAGCCACTCGTCAACCCGCGGCATTGGATACGCGTCGAACTTCGACACAGCGTTCACCTTGCGGTAGTCCACACAGAACCTGACCGAGCCGTCTGTTTTGGGGACCAAAACTATCGGGCTCGCCCAGTCACTGTTGGACTCCTCGATTACTCCCATGTCGAGCATTGCGCCTAATTCGTCCTGAACTACTTTTTTCTTGTGCTCAGGCAAGCGATACGGCCGGCTGCGAACTACCACGCCCGGCTCGGTCTCGATATGGTGCTGAATCAAGTCGGTACGTCCTGGTAGGGGCGAGAACACGTCAGCGAATTCCGCCTGCAATTTCGATAAGTCAGCGAGTTGTAACGGTGAGAGGTGATCTCCCCCAGGGGCCAACGCGACTGATTGTGCTTTAATGCTCGCCTCTGGCCCGAGATCATCCTCTCCCCCGATCACCGTTGCCAACAACACCGATTCCACCTCATTCCATTTTTTTAGCAGATTGAGGTGGTATATTTGACGTGCCCCGTTCCTATCGGATCGTATCACTTCATAATCGAGCTCTCCTATCTGCCGTGCGACCTCAAACGGCCCCTGCCACTTTGACATTAATTTTGAGCTCGACGTTGGGAGTAGAACGAGCACTTTCTCTCCCGGTGTGAATTTGCGTAGTCTAGTACCCCTGTTATATGACCGGCTCTGGCGGTCCTGGGCTTGCAACAAATTCTCCCTAGATAGCCGCCCCAATGTGTGGAGTTTTGTTCGCAAGTCCATGACGTACTGAATTTCGTTTTTGGCCAACGAAGGCCCCTCCTCCCAAGTTTCTCGTAGGACGTCCAGCACCCCCCGTGGCTGTCGACCGTAGAGAAGCTCGAAGGGGGAAAACCCCGTGGAGGCTTGCGGGACCTCGCGCACAGCAAATAAGAGGGGTTCTAACCACCGATCCCAATTTTTGGCGTCTTCCTGTACGAATTTACGGATCATGGATTTAAGAGTGCGATTAAACCGTTCGACCAAGCCGTCTGTTTGTGGGTGATAGACGCTGGTTCGAATGGATTTAATGCCCAATAATCCGTACAATTCGCTTAACGTGCGTGACATAAACGCCGTGCCTTGATCAGTGAGGATTTCTTTCGGAATCCCCACCCGGGAGATTAAACGAAACAGTGCGTCCGCAACACTCTTCGCCGAGATGTTGCGGAGAGCCACTGCTTCCGGATATCGTGTTGCGTAGTCCACGATAACTAGCGCAAAACGATGTCCGCGTGCGGATCGCTCTAATGGCCCGATGAGGTCCATCGCAATTCTCTCGAAGGGGACCTGCATTAATGGTAGGGGGCGCAATGGCGCTTTTGGGGCGGCCAGTGGGTTCACCAACTGACATTCAGGACAAGACGCGCACCACCTGCGCACATTGTCATGAATGCCTGGCCAAAAAAATCGGGTCATTAAACGATTCAGCGTGGCCGCCTGTCCCAGGTGGCCCGCCATCGGGTTAGAGTGAGCCGCCTGGAAAAGCATTTCCCGGCGGCTCTTTGGTACTAACAACTGGGTTGTATCTAGCTTTGTCTGAGTGTCTTGGGTCACTCGATACAACCGATCCTTAATTATGGCAAAATAAGGATACGTGACGGGCAATGCGGGTTGGAGGGACTGACCGTCGATAGTGCGGACCTGTTGGAAAGCATGTTTTAGAGTCTCATCTTGGGACTGCTCCAGAGGGAAGTCATCGCGGTCCGAGAGAATCAGTCTCTCAACCCCGCTCGGTTCCCCTGAAGCTGTTCCCAAGGGTCCCGTATCAGTCTCGCCAACCTGCACTCGCACCGCCCCGTTCCTAGCCTTGTTTCCCCAAGCGGCATCCGCGCATAACGACCCCAATAACGCCGAAAAGGCGGGCCAATTCGTCCCCAGAATTAGCGGATGCCGGAGGTGGGGACTAACCGCCACCTCAACATTATGCTTTTTCCCCCTAAACTGTATCGTGACTGGGACAACCGGATATTCCACCACATCCCCGTGCACACACCGCACCTTAACCATGCGGCTTGTATCCAATGCCCCAGGCTGCATCAGGCTTTGATGGATCGAGGTTTGGTTACATCCTGAATCCACCAAGGCCTGATATGTACCCCCCTTGATACTTACAGGAATTTGGTACTCTCCTGCTTGATCGGGGGTGGTCCGCTGGACGTCCGGGATCCGGATCATTGTCCCGATGTCCATCCTCGGACATCGGTCCACAAAATGATCCGGATCACCGCACTGCCAGCAGGCCAGCCCAGGCTTACCCGCCACCCCTGCGGCGGGGAGTGGGTTGGAGGATGAGCGCGGAAAGGGGGCGGAACCAGAGCCATTGTCACCACCAGCCCCCAGTGGCCCCGCCCCCCTGGGCGGGACCCGCGAACTCCCAGACGGTCCAAGGCCCATCCCACCCCGGCCTCTGGGGGGGACGCGAGGAGGGCCTGGAGGGCGGGACCTGGGGAGAGGGACAGGTCGAGAGAGAAAGAGAGAGGGGGGAGAGAGAGAGGGAGAAGTTAGTGGGGGTTCGCCGACCCCCGGGCACGCCACCAGGTGGTCCTCCGCCAGGTGGATGGACGTCTCCAGCGACGTGCAAGTACACCTGGCTGCAGCCTGCAGATCGAGGCGGGGTTGCATGTGGGGGCGGGGCTGCACGTGTCCCCCCGCCCACCACTCGTCTCATTGGTTAGTGCCAAAGTATGACGTCGATTGAGGCGGGGTTGCACCTGGAGCGGGACTGCACGACTCGTCCCGCCCGCAACTCTTCTCATTGGTTAGTGGCGTCAAGTCTGACGACGACGTTAAGGCAAACAGGAAATGCGGTTAATAATATCGTTTCTTATACTTATGAAGTACTAGCATGCATAAAAAACAAAACGGTGAATCCGTTAATTACTTGTACCTGGTGATAATATATAGTATCAAACACAACACATTGTAAATTGGTTAATTTTTGGAAAACGTTTTATGTATGTAGACTACTTTCCTAACAAGGTTAGGTTACTGCTTTTGACTTCACATCGCAATTGTAATGTTACAATGCAATAGTTTTAAATTATTTGTAAACTGTATATTATTTATTTATAACTTATTTGTAAGTTATATATCTTATTTGGTTGTTTATATTGTTATTTTAGTATATTCTTTATGGTTACACGCATGCATTAACATATAAATAAAAGTTTAATGTTCTCAGCAAGAATGTCAAGTCTTATGATGTTATTAAAATGAATAGATTATGGGTTTACTTGATAATGAAAAGGGTTAGGGTAAAAATACCAGCATGGTTTGTATATGAATAACATGCCAAGACAAATAGTTAAATGTTATTGAGATATAAAAACCGTTTAATTAATTCTAATAAAGAAGGTGGGATTTGTATATACAACACACACACACACACACACACACACACACACACACACACACACACACACACACACACACACACACACACACACACCCCTTCTCTATAATTCAATTCAAGAAGCTTTATTGGCATGACAAAAAATACATTTTGTATTGCCAAGGCATTCAAACAATAGAAAAATGATTTGTAACATCTGAATATATTTAGAGATATTAGTAATAATAATAGAACTAAAATAAAAAGACATACATAGTAGGCTATGTGCAGATGGCTAGATATAGCAAAATAATAAATTTTAATAAAATATTAATGATAAAATAAATAAATAATAATAACAATAAATAAAACATGTAATACAGAAATCATGTAACAACTGAACATATACATTATATACGATGTATATTATCTCTCTATTTCTCTATATCTTTCAGATATAGATCAGATTCAGATTTGTTTTATTGGCATGAATGTAAATCATATAATATTGCCAAAGCTAGGAATTTATGAACATAATTAAAAATACATATATGAACATTAATCATAATAATAATATATAATATATACACATAGCCTACATACACACACACACACACACACACACACACACACACACACACACACTGAGCTGAGGTTACTGTGGTGGACAGTAGAGAAACACACTGAGTTCAGACGCAATACATACATTACACACGTTTCAATGCCTTGGCAATACAAAATTTATTTTTTTGTCATGCCAAAAGCTTCTTGAATTGAATTATAGAGAAGCTGTGTGTGTGTGTGTGTGTGTGCAATGAACTATTTGTCTTGGCATGTTGTTATACAAACCATGCTGGTATTTTTTTTTTAACCCTTTTCATTATTAAGTAAATCCATAATCTATTCATTTTAATAACATCCTAAGACTTGCTGAGAATATTAAACTTTTATTTAAATGATGCGTGTACCATAAAAGATATATATAAAATATAATTATATTAACCAAATAAGATGGAAATAACAATAGAAATAACTTACAAATAAGTAATTAAGTTAATGTATATTGTTATAAACAATATACATTAACAAAAATAATTTTAAACTATTGCATTGTACAACCCCAAATCAGAAAAAGTTGGGACAGTTTGGAAAACGCAAATAAAAAAAGTAGTGATTTCTAAATTTACTTTGACTTGTATTTCATTGCAGACAATATGAACACAAAATATTTCATGTTTTGTTTGGTCAACTTCATGTCATTTGTAAATATGCATCCTTTCCTGTCGTTCAGACCTGCAACACATTTCAAAAAAAGTTGGGACAGGAGCAATTTAGGGCTAGTAATGAGGTAAAAGGGTTAAATAATGATGTGATTTGAAACAGGTGATGTCAACAGGTGATTGAAATTATGATTTGGTACAAAAGCAGCATCCAAGAAAGATCTAATCCTTTAGGAGCAAAGATGGGCTGAGGATCGCCAGTTTGCCAACAAATACGTGAGAAAATTATTGAAATGTTTAAAAACAATGTTCCTCAAAGAAAGATAGGAAGAGATTTGGATATTTCACATTCAACAGTGCATAACATAATTACAAGATTCAAGGAATCTGGAGGAATTTCAGTGCGTAAAGGACAAGGCCGCAAGCCTAAGCTGACCAACCGTGATCTCTGATCCCTCAGGCGGCACTGCATCAAGAATATTCATTCATCTATAAGCGATATCACTACATGGGCTCAGGACTACTTTGGCAAACCTTTGTCAAGTACCACAATACGTGGTTACATCCACAAATGCCAGTTAAAACTGTACTGTGCCAAAAGGAAGCCTTATGTTAACAGTGTCCAGAAGCGCCGTCGACTTCTCTGGGCTCGGAGGCATCTGGGATGGACCATCATCACTTGGTGTCTTCAGTCCCTAAACGTCTTTTAAGTGTTGTGAAAAGGAAGGGCAACATTACAAAGTGGTAAATGCTTTACTGTCCCAACTTTTTTTGAAATGTGTTGCAGGTCTGAATGACAGGAAAGGATGCATATTTACAAATGACATGAAGTTGACCAGACAAAACATGAAATATTTTGTGTTCATATTGTCTGCAATGAAATACAAGTCAAAGTAATTTTAGAAATCACTTCTTTTTTATTTGCACATTCCATACTGTCCCAACTTTTTCTGATTTGGGGTTGTAACATTGCGATGTGAAAAGTCAAAAGCAGTAACCTAACCTTGTTAGGGAAGTAGTCTACATACATAAAACGTTTTCCAAAAATTAACCAATTTACAATGTGTTGTGTTTGATACTATATTATCACCAGGTATAAGTAATTAACGGATGCACAGTTTTGTTTTATACATGATAGTACTTCATAAGTATAAGAAATTATAAACATTGTTATTAACATATGTTTTTTTTGTATTGCGAGAAAAAACATGTAATATACAACAAATAAAACATATTAATACATATATACAACAAAATAAAATAAAAAAAGAACAATGAAACAAAAAAATGCCAGAGTGTACAAACCTTGATAAATTAATTTTAAAAAAAGTATATTCATTAAGAATATTACAAGTCTCTTTCTTTTTTATTCACAATATTATTCAAACTGGTGCAATAGTCCTTAGTCTCCTGAAGAAAATGAATAAAATGTGGCTTGGATCTTGACCATTTCTTTTTGTGTTCCCAAAATAATAAAAGGTTGAACAATAAAGGTGAAATTATTATTATTATTATTACATTCATTGGAATAATATACATATATCAAAATTATTTAATTTAAATATAACATTTGTTTTCCTTCTAATGAAATTTTCCACGTCCACCCAAAAAAATCTTTGTGTGTATATACAATAACAAAATAGATGAATAATATATAATTTTTCTATTGAACAAAAATCACATGAATAATCAATCTAAATTAAACCTCTCTATCACACTTTTAGCTGGATATATACCATGTAAAAATTTAAATGTAACTTCTTTTACTTTATTATTTAAGCAGTATGCTTCAAAAATACACCAAGCTTTATTCCAGTTTATATTTCTAAATACACTGTTCCACAATAAACTTTTATGAGTAGCTGTTTCACCTGTTATAATATCCCTAATATGTTTATTAGTAGGCCTACAACTGTGTTTCAGAATATCAATGTCTCCTAAAAACATGCTGTCTTGAACATATACTGCCTCAGGACATTGTTATTAACCGCATTTCCTGATTGCCGTAACGTCGTCCGACTTGAACGCCACTAACCAATGAGAAGAGTTGCGGGCGGGACGAGTCGTGCAGTCCCGCTCCAGGTGCAACCCCGCCTCAATCGACGTCATACTTTGGCACTAACCAATGAGACGAGTTGTGGGCGGGGGGACACGTGCAACCCCGCCCCCACATGCAACCCCGCCTCGATCTGCAGGCTGCAGCCAGGTGCTTCTCGCGACGTGGGCCGGTGGCACTGGACCCACTCGGCGGTCTTCCGGGGAAGCCGAGTGATGAACTGCTCCAGCACCACCAGATCGACAACATGGTCCACGTCGCTGCCGCCGGCCAGCAGCCATCAGCGGCACTCGTCCCGGAGCTGTTGGGCCAATGCGAAGGGTCGACCGGACTCACCCCACTCCAGGGAGCGGAAACGCTGGCGGTGTTGTTCTGGGGTCCGGCCGACCCGCTGAAGTATGGCCCGCTTCAGGTCGTCGTAGTCCAGGAGGTTCGCGACCGGTAGATGTTGCGCGGCCGCCTGGGCTTCGCCGGATAGAAGGGGGATGAGGCGCACCGGCCACTGTGCCCGGGGCCACCCGCAGGCCTCCGCGGCTTTTTGGAACAGATCCACGAAGGCCTCGGGGTCGTCTTCCGGCCCCATCTTCTGGAGGGGCACGTGCACCGGTGCGCTGGCCCGCCCAGCGGCCTCGGCGCGAACCTCCCGGTCCATCCAGC
The DNA here is from genome assembly GCF_024679245.1 of Pseudorasbora parva. Classification (NCBI taxonomy): domain Eukaryota; kingdom Metazoa; phylum Chordata; class Actinopteri; order Cypriniformes; family Gobionidae; genus Pseudorasbora; species Pseudorasbora parva. The sequence goes on along the minus strand of NW_027125103.1, from coordinate 804,614 downwards.
TCCGGAACCGCTCGCGGTCCTCTTGCTGGCCTTGGACGATGGCCTCGAAGCGGCGCTCCTGTTCGGTCCGAAGGTCCAGCAATGCCTTATGGTGTTCCTGGTGGAGGACCGCGAGGGAGTTGATGATCTCCGCAAATGGCGAGGCGGAGGGCGTTGTCATGGCGGCGGCTCTGTCCTGCTTCCTTCCCGGGTTTCGGCACCAGTGTAGCAAGTTCGATATAGTAAGGAAGGAAGAGGACACAGGGGTCGGCTGGACTGTTGATGCGTATCTTTATTTTCTCTTTCTCAATGTCAATAACACACTTCTTCGTGTGTTCTCAGTCAAACTCATAAGCAACAATAACTTCCGGTTCGCGGCACTTCCGGCTTCCGGGTAAACTCAGTCTCTGTGTTCTCGCACCAACAGTCCGACTCTCTCTCTCTGGTCTCCGGTTCCGCTGGTGTTTTATCCCGTCTCCGCGCTCATTACTGGAACAAGAGACAGGTGTTATTGATCTGCGTCCAACCCACTCACTTACCGCTCGTCCCGCGGCCCTCTCTCCCGCTGCAGACCTCGCTGAACCACGCCCCCCTTGCCACAATAACATATCAGAAGAAATGAAAATAAATTGAGAGCAAAGTATAAAGGAACATCCAAATATTATGATGGAGAAAGAGACATCCAATGATAATTTTGATGTGGAATTTTCATTGTATGAATTAAAGAGAGCAGTTGGGGGAGTTAAGCAAACATCTCCAGGAAAGGATGAGATATGCTATACGATGATAAAAAATTTATCCGATGTGTCTTTGAATTATATATTGCGTCTTTTTAATAAAGTCTGGAGAACAGGGAGACTTCCTATATCATGGAAACATGGGGTTATTATTCCTATATTAAAGCCAGCTAAGAACAAGCATAATGCTACAAATTATAGACCTATAGCGTTAACGTCGAATTTGTGTAAAATAATGGAACGTATGATTGTATTCAGATTGAGCTATTTATTAGAAAGGAAAGGAATTATTTCACCTCATCAAAGTGGATTTCGGAAAGGACGCAGTACTTTAGATGCTGCCATATGTTTAGAGACGGATATAAGAAAGGCTCAAGTCAATAAGGAGGTGGTAATAGGTATATTTTTTGACATTGAAAAAGCTTATGACATGCTTTGGAAGGAAGGGCTATTAATAAAGTTAGAACAATTAGGGATAAAAGGAAGAATGTTTAACTGGGTAAAAGATTTTTTGCTGAATAGAACAGTCCAGGTAAGGGTTGGAACATCATGTTCTAGAATATACCGAATAGATAATGGTACTCCACAAGGAAGTGTGTGCAGTCCAATATTGTTTAATATAATGATAAATGATGTATTTCAAAATGTCAAATTAGATATAGGAAGATCTCTTTATGCTGATGATGGAGCAATATGGAAGAGGGGGAGAAATGTATCATATGTAACACAAATCATTCAAACAGCCGTTAATGACGTGGAAAAATGGGCCAATAAATGGAGTTTTAAATTATCAATTGCTAAAACCCAACTAGTCTGCTTTGCGAAGAGAAATAATATCCCTGAAATAAAAGTGAAGCTGTATGATCAGGTTCTGGAACAAGTTAAAGTTATTAGATATTTAGGGATATGGATGGATTCTAGGTTGAATTTTAATACACATGTACAGAAATTGTTAGAAAAATGCAAAAAGGGTATTAATGTATTAAGATGTTTATCAGGGATGGAATGGGGAGCTAGTCGAAAGTCGATACAAAGAATATATTGTGCCTTGATCAGGTCAGTAATCGATTATGGATGTATTATTTATGGATCTGCATCAAAATCGCTTATTAAAAAAGTTGAATCAATTCAGGCACAATCATTAAGAATCTGTTGTGGGGCTTTTAGAACATCTCCTATAGCAGCGTTACAGGTTGAGGTAGGAGAAATGCCCATACATATACGTAAATTGAAATTATCAATGAATTATTGGATTAATATTAAAGGGCATTCAGAGACACACCCAGTCAAAGAAATATTAAAAGAGTGTTGGGAGTATGGAAATAATAGTATTACTAGTTTTGGTTGGACAGCAAACAAAGATGCTTTGACTTTAGGTATTAAGGAAATTCCAGTTAGTCCATCTATTGTTATTTCAGATATTCCTCCTTGGTTGCTTCCTACACCTCAAGTCGATTTTTGTCTTCAATATAAACTCAAGAATGAAAAATCCATACCTAAGGAGGTTGTTGTAAAAGAGTATTTGGAACAAGCATATTCCTCAATGCTCCATATATATACAGATGGGTCAAAGGATCCTATAACAGGATACACAGCAGCAGCTGTATACATTCAGAGATTCCAGGTCAACATTCAGAAAAGAATAACTAATTATGCATCTGTTTTTACAACTGAGTTGATAGCAATTCTATTGGCGATTCAATGGGTGGAGGATGTAAAGCCAATAAGGGTAGTTATTTGTTCAGACTCTATGTCAGCATTAAATAGTTTAATATCAGGGCAGTCAACAACTAGAACAGAATTAATATATGAGATTCTAATAAATTTTTTAAGAATACAGGAAATGGGTATAGTCCTGAAGTTCATATGGGTACCTGCACATGTGGGAGTACATGGGAATGAAACAGTTGACAAACTGGCAAAACAGGCATTACAACATAACAATATTGAAGTACAAATTCCACTAAGTAGGGTTGAAATAAAAGGAAGAATTAAAGAATACATGAATAAAAAGTGGCAAGAAGAGTGGGACAGGGAAATAAAAGGCAGACATCTTTACAATATTCAAAAACGAGTTGGCAAAGGGAGAGAGTGTTTTAATAGTAGGAAAGAAGATATCATCATTTCACGACTCCGAATAGGACATTCTGGATTAAATCATTCATTGTTTATAATAGGGAAACACCAAACTGGATTGTGTACCGCATGCAGTGAAGTAGAGACTATTGAACATGTACTTTTACATTGTGTAGTATTTAGCAGGGAAAGAGAAGAGTTTATTAATAAATTGAAAGATATAGGATTAGTAAATTTTAGTATATCAAATCTATTAAGTTGTGCTTCAGGAGAATCAAGGATACAGAGGGAAATACTTAGTTATCTCAAAGAAACAGGATTGGATAGCAGAATTTAAAATTTATATATGGCATAAATATTATTTATTTATTTAATTACCTTTAATTTCCTTTTTTTTTTATTTTTTTTTTATTTATTTATTTTTTTAAGTCCCTGTTGATGCTTCACACTCCAGTCCAGTTGGTGGCGGTAATACACCATAAGTTGGATTGTCAACCGCCATTAAACAATACAAGAAGAAGAAGAAGAAGATGATTCAGAATTAAGTTGTAGAGTAGCCTTGCAGGTTTTTGAAAGACGTCTGTGTGGTCTTGGATGATAGCTCCTCATGGCTGTGAGGGAGATTTGTGTTTGGAAAGGGCTTATCTTAGTGATGGTGAAATGAAGCTTTGTGAAGCACCGAGGCTTTCCCCTCAACTGTATCGTAAAAAGGTTCTTTACTCGAAGCTTTTCAACACAGTGCACGCTAACGACATATTGTGGTCATAAGTTGAAGAGCTGCTTGTGCCAGAGGACCCATTCATTTTTTGACTGTTTCATGTAACAATTTACTTTGTGAAATCCACAAAAGCAATAGAAAAAAAAATTCTTCTATTTGTTAATTTAGTAGAATACTTATGACATGTGAACAAACGAGCCTATTAATGAATTTATAATTATTATTTTTATAAATGGGACAAATTAACATGTATAGAAACATTTTTTTGTGAATCTGCTTTGATCAACACATGCAGCCTTATTTAAAGAAACTTTAGCCTTAGTCCTAAACCTATGAATTCATAAGCAAGGCTCATGTAGGCATATATAATCAAAAGAAAAGAAAATAATTGTAGAATGGTGAAGTGCTTGTGAACTGGGGAGTTTTAATTTTGTGGGTAATCGAAGAAATCAAAGATTTTTATTAAGGAACAGAACTTGTTCAACAGTGTGGGGGCTAAGTCTATTTCTTTTTTATTTACTACTTCCCCTGCCTTTGAAAATATTCTCTCACATGGGACTGAGGAGGCAGGAGTGCATAAAAATTCCAGGACAAGATGATGAAGATGTGGGTAGACACCCTTCTGGGTAGCCCAGAAATGCAGAGGATTTCTGGGCTTTGCACTTGCACTTCAACTGTGGCATCTGCAGTTGCATTTTTCATTTTCCTGGTTTCCACAACATGGGTGTCCTGTAGATCCCACATACCTAATAGACAGAACAAAATAAAACTTTGATGGAATGTAAATGAATTCTCTGCAATAGCTATGCATGATGCATGCCAAATACACACACACACACACACACAATACAACAAACAGTACCTGAATGGGTTACATCGCTGCCTGTGGCTTCTGTTGTTTCTGGTTGTGGTGAGGGGATTTGAGAGGATGTGGATTGGGTATTTTGGCCTGCTCTAATGATTGCAGCACATTCTGCTGTGAGACGTCTCACAGCAGTCTGTGCATTTGACTGGCTGCAGAAACCTATAGTTTTAAAGCGTGGACCAAGCAGAGTTGCAAGAATCATGACACTCATAGTCTCATATGTAGACATCCTCTCAGAAGAAGTCTCATGAGGTTGTTGCACAGTTGCAAGGCCGTCTCATCATGAACCTGTGAGATCTTTTTACTGATTGCATGCCTCAGCATTCTTACAAGAGGAATCACCTTTGACCCTGACACTCTCTTCTCTTCTGACAGTTCAGTAGAAGCCTCATTGAAGTGACACATTACACCAAGACATTCATTTACTTGCTGGTACTCTTCTGAAGTCAAAGGTGTGAGGTTGGTCTTCAGAGTTACCAAAGCAGCACCTACTGGCTCCCTCTGAGCAAAGAGATGCTCTAACATGGCATATGTGCTGTTCCAACGAGTATCCACCTCCTGGATCAACTTATGAGTAGGTTTGCCCATCTGATTTTGTAAAACCAATAATCTATCTCTTGCTGTTGTGCTAGACTTGAAATGAGCCACAATCTTCCGTGCCTTTAGTAAATGTAATGCAACAAAGCTGACAACCATAAAATGCAAGTAGGCTTATGTTCACGCCCCGTTTGTTACGTGTTTACCGAGGCGATCAAAGCTGCAACAGTGTTAGTGCTGTGAAACTCATTTATGTCGGTGCATTTTACAGATACTGATGAATTTCATGTGTTCACCTTGATAATAAAACATTAATGATGTGTGCGTGTGTAATTATTTCTTTAGACAAGGACAGAAGATCAGACCAGCTTTAAAAAGCTGGAAACCATCACAGAAATTCTAATGGTTTCTATTAAAATACTTTACTTTTGGCTTTTACCATTTAAACCACTACAGATTTTTTTTTTTCTTCGTGTGTGGGACATATTCCATTAGGATGTGATGCCCCCACCAATAGATCCCAACACATATCAGTAAACCAATAAAATTCCCATGAAAACCATTACATGCAATAGAATTTCAGTAAAAGTGTTTTTTATTTATTTATTTTTTGTTTTATTTATTTATATATTTTTTAGCATGGCAGTATCATGTGTGGAAGCACACAAGAAATACAGCCGGCAGGTTTCAAACCTGTCAACATTTGGGCTGTCAAAGCAGTTAGGTGGTTCACTGCAGGAGTAAAGCAGTGTGTTTGCCTCAGAAGGCATTTTCACGTGACAAGTGACGTAATGATACAAGCTCCGGAGCAGTGGTTCATTTCAAGGACCGTTCGAGTTTGAAGCAAGCTTCGGAGCATTGTCAGACGTATCATCACTAGTTGCAACGTCAAAGTCCCCAACCAAATCCGACAACTGATTCCCTTTCCTTTTTTCTTTTTCTTCATGTTTTCACAGATGATTTATGGTGATGTTCCCTGCAGTGACTGAGTCTGGATCTGATGCCAAATTGTGTGCAAGTCTTCTGAAACCGCAAGAGAGTCTCATGATGACCCTTTCTCTGCTCGATGACAAAAATGGCACGACTCAACTTGTGCAGCAGGTTTCTTCTAAGCCATTTCATCGCTGCTTTAGTTCCCTTTCGAGAGAGGTTCCTCGTATTACGTATGGGGAAAACTCCTTTTCTCGAGAATATGAAGCAAAACTTTATTAATAAAGGTATCCATGTAAAGCGTAGTGCCGCTGTACGGCCATAGCCCAGCGCGAGGAGCGCTCTGATTGGCCAGGCCGCGGCAACTGCAGGAGCCTATGGTGAGGCGGCTGAGAGGAACGAACCAATGGGGGGCGTTCCAGAAAGCCCGCCGTAAAAGGTGCTTATATTTGCATGCCTCGCCTTCGCCGGTCACCTTCACTCAGGAGGAACAGCGCCCCTCTCATGCAGCGGCTTGTTCGGTTTCCTTCGGTGGCCCGTCGCCAGAGGAAGACAAGGACAGCCTCTCCACAGCCGCTTCGGGTAGCGAGTGGTCAGTTTCTGTCTCGGAGCCCCCCGCTTCAACGCAGACCGCCACGAGCTCCAAAACCAATGCTGACGCGGAGCTTATCCGCGTGCTCTCTAAGGCCGTGGAAGACCTCGGACTCGAGTGGTCCCAGCCCGAAGAGCAGCAGCAGACTGGACGAGTGGTACCTAGAAAGCCGCCGCCTCTCTTCTCCTCAGAAGCCCGCGCCTTTCTTCCCTGAGGTACACGACAAGCTTACTAAATCTTGGAAGTCTCCCTACTCTGCTCGCGCGAGATCCGCCTTTTCCTCAGCGCTCTCTACCGTCGACGGCGCCAAGGAAAAAGGCTACGAGTCTCTTCCCCCCCTCGAAGAGGCTGTCGTCATTCACCTCTGCCCGCCCTCCTCCAGAGGATGGCAGGCCAGGGCGAAGCACCCTTCCAAGCCCTGCGGCACCACCTCTGCTCTCGCTGGCCGAGCGTATGCCTCCGTGGCCAGGCTTCCGCGGCCCTTCACACCATGGCTGTCCTTCAGGTGTTCCAGGCCAGACTTCTCCGCTCTTTGGACGAGTTTTGAAGGACCTTCGCAGCGCGATGGACTTGGCCCTTCGTGCTACTAAAGCCATCGCGCAAGCCATTGGAAATAATATGGCTAACCTGACGGTCTTAGAGAGGCACCTTTGGCTGAATTTGACCGAGATGAAGGACGCGGATAAAGCCTCCTTCTTGGACGCCCCCATCTCTACTATCGGTCTCTTCGGTCCGTCAGTCGTGGGGTTCGCGGAGCGTTTCACTGAAGCGCAAAAGGCTTCTCAGGCTATGAGGCACTTCCTACCCAAGCGCTCCAGCTCTTCTTCAGGCTCCTCTTCTGGAACGCGCCAACGCTCCCACTCCACGAACCGCAGCAGGCAGCCTGAACGCCGGGGACCTCGACCCAAGCTTGTGTTGAACCCTGAGCCTCCGAAGCCGTCCTAGCCGCAAGGAGAAAGAGGAGATGGTCAGGTCTCGCCTCGGCCGGACCCCCATCTCTCCCTCCCGGTCTCCCAGTTCCCTGCACCCAGGTGACTGCCGACCTCAGTTTCGCAGCCAATGAGCCCGTTGTCAAACGCACTCTTCTGCACACAAACGCCGTTATGACGGCGACCCAAATAAATCTCAAAAAGAGCTTTTTCTCTGTAGTAAATGTGCCCACTTATCAGTCTGCACTCCTACACTCATATACCCCTCCCACCCATGCTATAAATGTCCCGGCGCCCACTCCACAGTGCACGCCGCCACACATAAGCATTACCCCCTCTATGTCACAAGCACAAAATGGCAGCACTACCAAATTCCCTCTAGTAGGCGACCCTTATCCGCGCCGGCTCCAGCCACTATCGCGTCGGGCTCAGGCCTGGCAAGCCATGCCCGGTGTATCAAATTGGGTTGTGAACATAGTCGAAACCTCGGTGAAAAGCAGCGTCAGTCACGTGCTTCGCACCGAGATTTTGAAACTGTTAGAGAAGGGAGCGGTGGAGCCCGTTCCCCCATCCCGAAGCGAGTCGGGCTTCTACAGCCGATACTTTCTCGTTCCGAAGAAAGACGGAGGGCTCAGGCCCATCCTAGATCCAAGGCATTTGAACAAAGCTCTAATCTCGCTCTTTCAAAATGCTGACGGTGAAACAGATCCTCGCGCACATTCGCCCCGGGGACTGGTTTTTCACGATAGATCTGAAAGATGCGTACTTTCACGTTCAGGTAGCCCCCCACCACAGGCCATTCTTGAGATTTGCCGTCAAGGGGCAGGCTTATCAGTACACGGTCCTGCCATTCGGGTTATCCCTGGCGCCCCGCACGTTTACAAAATGTATGGATGCGGCATTAGCCCCGCTCAGGCTGAAAGGGATGCGGGTGCTCAACTACCTCGACGACTGGCTAGTGATAGCCCAGTCTCGAGCACAACTACTTACACACAGATCCTGGCTCCTCAACCATTTAGACTGTTTGGGTCTCAGGATCAATATCGCCAAGAGCTTGCTGTCCCCCACTCAAAAGATATCTTTTCTGGGCATAATTTTAGACTCGAGACGCATGAACGCGCGGCTAACGACACAGCGCGCGCTATCCGTCCAGAACATGGCGGCTTCATTCAAAGCCGGGACTCGTGTTCCCCTGAAACATTTTCAGAGGATGCTTGGCCTTATGGCCTCGGCATCGTTAGTGCTCAGACTGGGACTGTTACACATGCGTCCCCTCCAGCGTTGGCTACACGCCTGTGTCCCTCCTTACGCATGGAAATGCCCTAGTGGAAAAAAAGTATACTTTATTGTATTTCAAATATATTCTCTTTTCCGATAGTACATTAGAAATATACTTACAAAAAATGTACCATTTCTAAATATATAAAAAAATATATTAGCATCATATTTCACAATACAACTTTTAACACACTTTAAGATAATAGTATTTTAGTATATTTAAAAAAAATATATTTTAGAAAAATATACTTTAAATGAAAGTTCAGTGTACTTTTGTAAAGTGCACTGATTTGAACATTACTTTAAAATATATTTTTTATATATTTTAAACTTATGCTTAAAATTGTCATTGTTAACAATGCACTAAAAGCATATTTTAAAAATACAAAATCAATATCATTAAGCTGTATAAAAAGTTATAAATACTGTTTAAGGTTATTTATTCATGTTTAACTGTTCAAGCTTAAGCATGAATAAACAAGTGATGATAAATTATTATTATATAAATAAATTATTATATGGACTAAAAGCCCATTTTTCAATATACGCAGTGTATGCTATAAGCCCTACTTTAGTTGTGATTTAAGTGTAAACATGTTTATTAAGTTTACACTGGCAAAGAAGAATCCAACAGCACACTTAAAATACAACGCAAGAAAATATGGGTTAAATAGTTGTTTCTTATCGGAATTCAAATGTCTCTTCATTGATCTGTGACCAATCAGATTGTGTTGCTCAATGCCTGCAGCCAATCAGACGCAGAGCTGCTGACGGTACTCGTCTGTATGACGCTCACTCGCGGGAGGTTTGCAGCCTTGCAGGTGAAGCACAATGTTTCGTTACATTATTTATTTAATAAAACACTGCGAGCGGAAAGTACATTGCTCATTCTTCGGACCAGATCAATTACGCCACATCGCTGCCTGACCTTGATGGTGACGATAAACTGTTTTGAAATAAAATGGCCAAACGTTACGCGATCCCGAAAAGCACCAGAAAAAGTCCTTCTGTTTGGAGGTAAGTAGCCTAATATGTAATGTCACTAAACGTGATTAAAAAGTTGAATGAACATGCACTTGACCTTATCTCGTATATTCTGTTAACAGATTGGGTTCTTCACGAGTTTGCTGTCAGCTCCCTGATGATGTGTAAGCGGCCATCAGACGCAAGTGTAATGAGCAGCTCACCAGAAATTTGAATATAATGTGTAATTTATACTTATGTATAGAGATGGTCAGTGGAATTAGTTCAATGATATGTTTTCCTACATCTTCCAGTGTTAATTTAATGAAAATAATAGTAAGTTAATTTTGTTTAGCTTTGCTGAAACCATGTGAAACCATTTATAAAAATCGTTGGGCTTGTTTAATGAAATGTCTCTTCATTAGTTATGTGTGTTAGATTTGATTTCATTTATTGTAATGTCCTTGAAAACAAATGCATTCAACATTGAGAAAGTAAGTCAGTAAGAAATTCATTAAAATGTAATGTAGCACATTTAAAATACTGTATTGTGTGACATTATGTAATTCAAAGTATTTTGTACAATGTATAGCTAAGTAATAACACATTGTATTGTTATGGACTACAAAGTGTATATTTTTAGTCATTTGAATGAGTCATGGTAAATAAAATATATATTATATTCATAGTACATTGCTTGTGTGTTCTGAATATACTGGTAATTAATTTGTAATTTATTAAAACACAAATAAATTATGCTACAACACAAAGTGTACTTATAATACAAATAAAGTGTACTATAACACGAATAAAGTATACTTATAATACAAATAAAATATACTTAACACAAATAAAATATACTTATAATACAAATAAAGCACATTTAATATCACTAAAGCATGTAATTAGTCATTATGCTTAAAGTGTACTAAGTATACTTAAAGTTGTTCCAATTTAGCACACAAAAGTATACTAAATACACTTAAAGTTGTGCTTTAACACAATTTAATTACAACTTAAATATACTTAGTACAAAATTAGTTGTGTCAAAATAGCTCACTTCAAGTTAACTAGTCATTAACACACTTCAAATATACTGAAAATGAGTCGGCCGCAAGTATACTTAGTATACTTCTTTTTCACTAGGGTGGGGCCGTCTTCCCGTCAAAGTGAACCACAGCGTTGTCAAAGCTTTGGCTCCTTGGACGGGGACAGAGTGGTATCGGAGGGGCGTGCTTATGGGCACGGTTACGAAGTTGAAAGTGGTCTCGACAGATGCCTCCACTCGAGGGTGGAGAGCCCTACACGAGGGCAAGCCGATCTCTGGCCTGTGGACAGAAACAGAGAAACGGCTGCACATAAACTGTCTAGAGATGAAAGCGGTCGCCTTATCGCTGAGAGCCTTCCTTCCACATATAAAGAACCACCACGTCTTGGTTCGTACAGACAACATGTCGGTGGTAGCGTATATAAATCGCCAGGGCGGCCTGCGATCACATTCTCTTCACCGCATGGCGAAGCATCTCCTTTTATGGGCAGAGCACAACCTGAGCTCCCTGAGGGAGCTCCCTGAGGGAGCTTCTGAATCTGGGTCCGGATATGTTATCCAGGGGACCCATTCCCCCAGGGGAATGGTCTCTTCACCCGCAAACGGTTCTCTTAACTTGGAACACCTTCGGCAGAGCGAAGGTGGATCTCTTCGCCTCAGAAGACAACACTCACTGCCCAATATTTTTCTCCAAATGCAGGGACGCCCTGGCCCATGTCTGGCCCAGTCTCCCGCTATATGCTTTCCCCCCGATCGCGATGCTGCCGCAAACCATCAAGAAAATCAGGGAGACAGCATCCACGGTGCTCCGATCTGATCCAGCTGTCAGACACAGCCCCATGGCCCATTCCGCTGAGGAAAGACCTCCTCACGCAGGCGAAGGGGAAGATCTGGCATCCCAGTCCCGAACTATGGGCCCTCCACATATGGCCCATCAACTGGGAAACCTCTCTGACAGAGTTATGAACACTATTGCGGAAGCTAGAGCCCCCGCGACTAGGCGGCTCTATACTCTGAAGTGGTCGGAGTTTTCTAACTGGTGTGCCGTCCGAAATATCGACGCACGCTCATGTGAAACAGCAGAAGAGCTCGCTTTTCTCCAAGAGCTACTGGACGCGGGTCGTTCCCCCTCCACGCTCAAAGTTTACGTCGCCGCCATAGCAGCTAACCACGCTCAGATCGCGGGACATTCACTAGGGAAAAGTGAGCTCATTGTACGTTTTATTAAAGGGGCTAGGAGATTGAACCCCCCTCGCCCTCCTTCGGTCCCTATTTGGGACCTCGCGGTGGTTTTAGACGCTATGAAGGGTCCCCCCTTCGAGCCACTCCAGACCGCGACCATAAAGCTCCTCTCTCTCAGGGAACCGAGGTTACGAATGTAACCGAGTACGTTTCCAGGTCTGTTGTCATGAGACGTCAGGGGGTTTTTTTCTTTCTTTTTTTTCTCTCCCTTGTCTGGTTTGTTGTGTGTTAACTGAGTTTCTCTGCAGGCTCCTCGACTAGTTGGAGAATCTGTGCAGAAGCTGAAGGTGGAAGTTCAAGGGAGTGTCTTCAGAGTGACCAAAGAGAGGAAAGTCATGTTCAGACTAGGGCTGGGATAAACGATTATTTTTTAAACGATTAATCTAGCGATTATTTTTTCGATGCATCGATTAATCTAACAATTAATTTTTCCTGTCCGATTCGGTTACGATTCGATTCGATTACCGATTATCTCCCCATTAATTGCCTAATAGCAATTTATACATGTTGATTTAATTATCTGAATGAAAAAACGAATTCCTTAACATTGCAATTTATGTTTATTGCTCTTAAAATTCCAAAGTAAGACTATACAAGAGCAATGCATTCAATAAAACCTTGAAAACATAAAGTAGGCCACACACACACACACATAAATAAATAAGTATTAACCTACAACAAAGAAACATATTATACGATTTTTCTATGTATGCAACTCAGCCTACAGGCTATGCCCATCGATTAAATGTCAACAAGTTGGTTAATCAAATCCGGGGACACACTGCAAGCGTGAGCGTCTCGGCTGCGTGGCGTGTCCGTTTTTGTTTCGGCTCCCATGTTAACAGGTTGGAGTTTGCACACTGACTGTGACGCGCGGAAAACGCGTGCATGCTAGAAATAGAAGAGCGCCTATTTTTCACGTGTGTTGGGAGCGTCTCCAGGCAAAATAGAATAGGAAAAGATGTTTATATATCATTTTGACACAAATACATATTATTAAATTACATTTTCATGTTTGAAAGTCTGTAGGTTTACATAAATGCAGATATAGGCCTAATTGTAATAATAAAAAACGTCAATTATCGATTTTGAAATATTGCAACTGTCAATACAGAACGAAATATTCTGTAGCCTATTTTGCCGTCAATACCATAGATATGTGGCTACTCCCGACGTTTTCTTTGCTGTATCAGTAGGCTATTTATGTTTAACATTAGGAATAGGGCTTCCCTCCGCATCAATAGCAGCAGCAGCGCCGCGTCAGACACGCTTCTAGTGTGCAAAGGCAGAGAAAACGCCACGCAGCCCCGTGGCTGACCCGCAACAGAAACGCCACGCGCATCCGCGGCATGACAGTGAAAAAAGTTACATGTAGAGTGCATTACGGGCGCCAATATTCCGTTTAAAACCGGAATAGTCCTGGGATGAAACTGCTCACTTAGAGGATGGATACCCTCGGTCACATCAGCGCGATTAGACATTGAACATTTTAAATTTAAAACAGCTTATTATGTAGGTAACGTAGCCAATGTGTCCGATGCTTTCACTTGATGCAAAGGTTTGTTTTTGTGATTAAAATACATCAAATATTACCAAAACATCTGTCTTCCTGTGTGCAGAAATTTGTTTATTTAGCCGTGACAACAAAACGCGTGCGCGCATGCCTGTGATGCTCCGTGCGCACCGCGCGCCAACCCCATAGACTGTGGCCAACCCGCAAGCCTTGCACTTCTGAAAGTCTGAGTAGCCACTCGTGTTGCTACCATAGATATACATAATAAATAATATACTTAATTACATAATATACTTTATTATGTACATCTATGGTTGCTACTACTCTATGTCTACATCTACATCTATGGTTGCGCCGCCATCTTTATTTTGAGTCTGACGAATCGACGCGCATATTTTGCGTCGACGTATTTTTTGCGTCGACGTCATCGATGACGTCGACGCGTTGTCCCAGCCCTAGTTCAGACGTTACCTGCCTTTCACCTTCATCCAAACAGACAAACCCATCTACAATCCAGGACAAACGGGTGAGCAGTGCATGACCCATGGTTGAATATTAGAGTTGTAGAGAATCCATTTACACATGGAGTTGTCTTTCAGTACAATCTGGTGGCAGTGGAGTTAAGAATTTGCTCCAGTGCAAGTCTTTGAATGGAGCTGATGTTTTTCTTGAATGGGTGTCTTTTTTGTTTGTAGTTTTTCCTCTGATCTGTTAGTTGTTTTCATAGGACAATCATAATAACCGGATTGGCCAGTGGACAAACGTTTCCTCAACGGGGTGGATCTTGCAGCTTTCTCACAAGTTAAACCCAGAGGCTCAGATAGGGATGTATACAATAAAGGCTTTTATTGGTGACAGAATGATCTCCCATGTTTTTGAGGTGAAAAAATATGGTAAGTCGTTGTTCCTATAATGTACAGCAGCAGTTCAACGACAGATCTGGGCTCCTAATCTGGGCAAGTTTGTTTCCTGCTTTAGTTTTGCCCAAGTTTGATGTTACCGCAAACACCCCACAGACGTACAGCGTTGCCGCTGTGGGACTGAAAGTTGAGGCTTGTGCCAAGTGAGTAAGGCTTGTATTTTCTTATCTTGTGGATGGTCAATTTTTGATGTTACTTGTGACGTTTCCCAGATACACGTATGGCCAACCTGTACCTGGTCAAGTGCTGGTGGAAGTGTGCCGTGAGCCATTTTCATATGTTGCGGTGCCTGGCGTTACCCGCCGTTGCCTGAATAAAACTGCACAGGTTTGACTCCTGCCTTAGAATGGAGGGTTTTCTTCTGCTTGTCTTAAATTTGACCTCAGTAACACTTTATAATAATGTTCAGTTGTAAGTCATTTATAAGTGGTTAGTTAATGATGAACTAATCATTTACAAAACATTCATAAATGATTATCAAGTGATATGCTAACATTTTATAAATGTTTTGTAAATTCAGTTACAAGTAATTTACAAGTGATTAGTAAATGATTAACTAATGATTTATGAAACATGACTACGTGTTCATTAATGATTAATGAGTGATTTGTTAATTATTTTACTTATATTTAGTAGATTCAGGTATATGTGATTTACAAATGATTAGTTAATAATGAACTAATGATTTAAAAACATGACAATGCATTTCATAAATGTTACTTTTTTGTATGTTTTGTAGATTCAGTTATACATTATTTACAAGTTATTAGATAATGATAAACTAATAATTTACAAATCATAATTATACATTCATAAATTATTAATATGGTAACGATTTACAAATCTGTCATAAGTTAGGCTTAAAAATCTTAAAAAAACAAAACATTTCATAAAATAATCAAACAGATCCTAAGTAAATGGTTAAGTTACTAGTTAATATATTATTAATCACTGAAATGTCAATATACTATTTGTCAGGGTCTAGAAAGAGACTGAAAGATCCAAATGCGATAAATCATTTATTGACAGAACTGCACGAGGTACATAAAGTCCGAAGACCACTGAGACTCAGAACGGGCAGGCAGGATACAGGACAGTCAGGCAGGTCCAGAAAACGGTGAAGGCGGTGAGCTGGTGAGCTGCCGCGGGAATCCTGGAATCCGGAACAGAGACGATCTCCCGGGAGAGAACAGCACACACCAGGGACCACAGAGCCTGAAACGATCTGACAATGTGTGCAGTCAGTGCCACGTATATAAAGGCAGCGGTGATGAGTGCAGCAGGTGATAGTGCTCAGGCAATAATCAGAAACAACGCCCCCAACACCACCACACAACACACAGTGAGTGAGACGACTGATTGATGAACCGTGACAGTACCCCTCCCCCTAGGAGCGCCTCCCAGGAGGACCTACCTGTCGATTGTAATCATCAATAAGGGAGTGATCCAGTATGTCCCTAGCAGGAACCCAACTCCTCTCCTCCGGACCGTAACCTTCCCAGTCCACCAAGTACTGGAATCCCCGTCCCCTCCGTCTCGAGTCCAGGATACGATTTACCGTATAGGTTGGTTCCCCATCTACGAGACCCGGCGGGGGAGGAACCGGGGCTGGCGGATTAATGTGGGAGTAAAACACGGGCTTTAATTTGGAAACATGAAACACGGGGTGTATCCTCCCGTACGCAGGAGGTAGTTTGAGGCGTACTGTCACCGGACTAAGAATTTTGGTGACAGGAAACGGGCCAATAAATTTGGGGGCCAGTTCATTACTCACGGAGCGGAGAGGAATGTTTCTGGATGAAAGCCACACTTTTTGACCCACGACGTAGACGGGAGGCTTAGACCGGTGGCGATCGGCTTGGGCCTTGGCGCGCGCACGCACCTGGAGCAGAGTCTCGCGGGCTCTACTCCATGTGTGGCGACACCTCTGGACGAATGCGTGGGCGGAGGGGACTGCGACTTCGGACTCCAGACTGGGAAAGAGTGGTGGCTGGTACCCTAGGCTACACTCAAATGGCGAGAGGCCCGTACCCGACACTGGTAACGAATTATGGGCGTACTCAATCCAAGAGATTTGCTGGCTCCAGGACGAAGGATTCTTGGAGGCTAAACATCGCAACCCTCTCTCAAGATCTTGGTTGGCCCGCTCAGTCTGACCATTACTCTGGGGGTGAAACCCTGAAGACAGACTAACCGTCGCCCCCAGTAATTTACAGAATTCGCGCCAAAATTTAGAAATAAATTGGGGCCCCCTGTCGGAAACCACGTCCATCGGAAGGCCATGTAAACGAAAGACGTGGTCAACGACAGCTACCGCTGTCTCCTTAGCCGATGTCGCGAGCCATGCGAGGCCACCAGAATCGTTGCTTGACCAAAAATTTAGTTCTATTTACCCCTGGATGGCAAGCTACATTGGAACAATGACCCCATCGTATAACGTCGGACCGAACTCCCTCTGGCACAAATAACCGACTCGGTGGCCCGCCGGGCGGAGGCGTTACCCCTTCTAGGGCCGACTTTTCCCTCGACTGGACCTCCCATATGAGTGTGGAGACAACCAGTCTCTCAGGTAAAATGCACTCGGGAGTAGACGGCCGTTCGGAGCGGTCAAAAACGCGCGACAAAGCATCGGGTTTGATGTTTTTGGAACCCGGGCGGTACGATAGAGAAAAATTGAAGCGTCCGAAAAAAAGGGCCCACCGAGCCTGCCTAGAGTTGAGTCTTTTAGCAGATCTGATGTACTCAAGATTCTTATGATCGGTCCATACGATAAAAGGTACCCCTTGACCCCTCTAACCAATGACGCCATTCTTCCAATGCAAGTTTGACTGCCAACAATTCTCTGTTACCAATGTCGTAATTGCGTTCGGCTGGGGATAAACGATGAGAAAAAAAACGCGCACGGGTGCATCTTGTCATCCGAGGAAGAGCGCTGGGAAAGAACTGCACCTACCCCCGTCTTTGACGCGTCAACCTCCACCACGAACTGTCTAGATGGATCAGGGGTCACCAGAATGGGAGCCGAAACAAAGCGGCTCTTAAGTTTGGAAAATGCAGCCTCGGCTGCACCAGACCACCTGAAGACAGTTCTGGAGGAGGTCAACGCTGTCAGAGGCGCGGCTAGTTGGCTGAAGTTGCGAATAAAACGGCGATAGAAATTGGCGAATCCCAGAAACCTCTGTAGGGCCTTACGAGAATCTGGACTTGGCCAATCTATCACAGCCTTAACTTTGTCAGGATCCATGCGCATTCCCTCGGATGAGACGATATAACCCAGGAAGGGAACAGACTGTGCATGGAACGCGCATTTCTCCGCCTTGACAAAAAGCCCATTCTCTAGCAACCTCTGAAGCACTAGTCTGACGTGTCGGACATGCTCCTGGAGAGACGAAGAAAAAATCAATATGTCATCCAGGTAGACATACAGAAACTGATCGACCATGTCTCCCAACACGTCATTGACTAGTGCCTAGAAGACTGCGGGGGAGTTGGAAAGCCCGAAGGGCATAACCAAATATTCAAAATGGCCCCTAGGGGTATTAAACGCCGTCTTCCACTCATCCCCCTCTCTTATGCGCACCAAATGATAAGCATTAAGTAAGTCCAATTTCGTGAATACGGATGCTTCCTGTAACCTCTCGAAGGCTGAAGACATCAACGGCAAATGATAAGTATTCTTTACCGTGATGTTGTTCAACCCCCGGTAATCAATACAAGGTCGCAGAGAACCATCCTTCTTACTCACGAAAAAGAACCCCGCCCCCGCTGGAGAATAAGAGGGGCGGATGAACTCGGAAGCTAGAGAATCAGAAATATATTTCTCCATGGCCTCCCTCTCAGGTAAAGAAAGAGTATAACTTGCCTTTCATAGGGACGGTGGGGAGGGAGAGAAGCAGCCCGGGACTTACTGAACACCTCCTGCAGGTCGAGGTACTCCGCAGGCACGTTAGATAAATCCGTCGTCTCCTCCTGAAACACAGAACAAGACACAGACGAACGAGCAGAAACAAGACAAGAGGCATGGCACTGATTACTCCAACCAATAACTGAATTGTGTCCCCAGTCAACCCTGGGATTGTGTTTCAGCAACCAGGGATGACCGAGGACAAAGGGGATGAGGGGGGAGTCCGTGATGAATAATTTGATAGTCTCAGTGTGATTGCCCGATATGACCAGAGTGAGGGTGTCAGTGGTGTGTGTGATGGTGGGAAGAGTCTGTCCGTTCAGGGCGTGCACAGCAATGGGGTTGGGGAGGGGGGTGAGAGGGATCTGAAGCTGTGAAGCGAGGTGGCGGTCCAAAAAGTTACCCTCTGCCCCGGAGTCCACCAGCGCCTGGCAGTGATGAGATCCTGACAACCTACCCGGAAGGAGAGTCGCGGACGAGGATTTCCCCAACGCAGCTCCACCCGACAGTAACCCCCGTTCTACTGTCGGGCTCGCTCTTTTAACGGACACTGGTTGAGGAAATGCCCCGCCGCGCAACAGTAAAGACACAAGCCTCCCGTCTTCCGGCGTTCTCTCTCCTCCCGGGAAAGCCGAGCTCTCCCCACCTGCATGGGCTCGTGATCGATGGGTGGGCTGACCGTGTCATTGGCCAGAAACTCCCGGTACTCTGGTAATCTCCTTGTCTGAAAACGTTGGTCACGGTACTCTAGGCGTGAGTCCACTCGCACAGCCAACTCCATGAGTCCGTTAAGATTAGTGGGTAGTTCCAGTGTGAAAATCTCCCGTTGGACACGGTCAGCCAGCCCATGCAGGAAATGATCCCACTGCGCCTCCTCGTTACATTTGCACTCTGCTGTTAAAGTCCGGAACTCGATGATGTAATCGGAGACGGGTCGATTGCCCTGGCGAAGCTCCGCCAGTCTTTTGGCCGCCTCACGGCCCACAATGGCACGATCGAAGACCCGTCTCATCTCCTCCGAGAGTGCTTGGAACGAGGAGCAGCATGGATGTTGGTTCTCCCAAACCGCAGCACGGCCCGCCAGCAGATTGAGAACCAATGCCACTCTGGAATTCTCTGTGGCGAATGTCATGGGCTGTAATGAGAAAAACAGTGAGCATCTGGTTAAAAAGGATCTACACAGATTAGGCTCGCCTGCGTAGCGTTCCGGCGTGGGGATGCGGGGCTCGTGCTGGCCGCTGATGTTGACTGGGTTCTGGGGAACCGGCGGTGGGGCTGGCGCAGCGGGTTGTCTGAGTTGTTGTAGCTGGGGGAGAGCTCGGACACCTGCGCCACGAGAGCCTGTACCGCCTGGGTGGTCGCTGTCACCTGTTCATCCTGGCGATCCATCCTCTGATTACTGTTAGCGAGATACTCCTGCAGTCCTGCGACTCTCGCTGGATCCATTTTGTGGTCATTTCGTTCTGTCAGGGTCTAGAAAGAGACTGAAAGATCCAAATGCGATAACTCATTTATTGACAGAACTGCACGAGGTACATAAAGTCCGAAGACCAGTGAGACTCAGAACGGGCAGGCAGGATACAGGACAGTCAGGCAGGTCCAGAAAACGGTGAAGGCGGTGAGCTGGTCAGGGGCTCGTGACGCAGGGGAAGCAGTGGGCAGAAGTGCTGCGGGAATCCTGGAATCCGGAACAGAGACGATCTCCCGGGAGAGAACAGCACACACCAGGGACCACAGAGCCTGAAACGATCTGACAATGTGTGCAATCAGTGCCACGTATATAAAGGCAGCGGTGATGAGTGCAGCAGGTGATAGTGCTCAGGCAATAATCAGAAACCACGCCCCCAACACCACCACACAACACACAGTGAGGGAGACGACGGATTGATGAACCGTGACACTATTATCTCAAGTAAATGATGAGTAGCCTATATAATGTATTGATGCATATCCAAATGCATCAGATCAATACGCATTTCATTCTTTGCATTTGTAAAAGTAGACATGATTTTATAAATAGGCTACTTTTTATTGCAAAAACTGAGCAAAAACAGTATAAAAGTATTAGCTCATGTTGTATTCAACGTTTTCTAAAGTCATATGATATCTTTATGTGAAGAACAGCGTTGATCTTAATGTTTTAATCATTGAAATGATCCCTTTATGAACGCATATTTATCTTATTTATCATTCAAATAATACTCCTGTCCTGACTCTTAGCAGGACGCAATCGGTCACATGACACACGAGAGCCAATGGCATTTTACAATCAAAGCTGACGTAATGACGCAATTGGTCACGAGACACACGCCAGCCAATGCTGTCAAAGCTGACATGACGTTTCTTCCGGAAGTTCCGGGCGGCAAATTTTGAAATGTGTTAATCATTAATCATCGGTTGGCAGATGGACTCAACACTGCTGATCGCTTCTGGGGATTTACTTCACACAAACCAATCGTTTGGCCTCGGGACACTTGGAATATTTGTACTTTTTGAATAAATTGTTCCTGCAGTCGTATCTGCCTGTTTTTTTTTTATTTTAAAACACAAACGGGTAGGTTTAGGGAAGGGATTGGTTGTAACGAATTGGAGATAAATTTAGTGCTTTCAGTATTTAGATGAATTATCTATTTAAACATTTCTATTGCAGCAGGTGAGGAATAGCAGAATTTAATTTTCACATTTAATGTTACATTTGTTGTAGCAATCAATTGACTCATTTGCAACGGGTGAGAAATATCTACAAATGACGTGTAAAACATTTACAAGTAATGAATAGTCTACACTTTAGATTAGGGGACGCTAAAAGCATTGTGTTATGTTTAGCTCCAGGTAAGCATGAGGACAAGAAAGTTCCCAATTCTCAAGTCTTTATTCAGTCCACAAGCAGGACAAACAAAGCAACAGTGCCAGATGGTTACATGATTGACAGCAGGTGCAACCACCCTTCCATTCTTACTCTACACCTTTTATAGGTAACAACAGGTGAACTATAGCGCCATCTCCTGACAAATACACAAACACAACATTCCCCCATTACTTAGAACTGTAAATTCCCCCACCCAAAATACAAAGTTGGTGCAATAGGCAAAGCCAATACAATAGTTACATCAAATTCAATTAGTGTAGGAATAGATTCTACATTATGTAACTATACATATAATAACTATAACTAGTTTCTCATTTGGCACAAGGTAACAAAGTTTTTTTTTTTTTTGTGACATAATCGTGCAACCAACGTTTTACTCATGATGAAGATCTTTCAGGAACAGATGGAGAGGCAATTTGATTAGGCAAGTTCACAAGTTCATTTTTAGGCAACACAGTAGAGGAAGGGACAGACTGAAGAGGCTACACAGCAAAAACTCCAGTGTTAAATTAACTCTCCTGAGAGTACATGTGAGACCACGCTCAAGAGTGTTAAAGTGTTAAAATAAGAGTGTTAAAGTAACACTGAAGCAGTGTTAAAGTTAATAAGATAATTAACTGATTATTGGCAATTATTGAAGATCTGATGATAACAAGCAGAATCACCAAATGAGAACATCACAATTCACAAGTGGACATATTTTCCATTTGTAATTGCAAAGCAACTCACAGACAAAGTGTGTTTATCCAAAAATCATAAAAACAAAATTAACAGATAATTAGATGTTGATGATTTATGGTTCATTTGAAGTCACCATTGTGGAGGGAAGTGTTTGCTTTAGTTGGGCTCTTGGTCCCCGTACATGTGTTAGCGTTTCTTAGGCTGCTGTAACTGTGTGTGTGTGAAACACAAGAGTTGTGGCTGAGAAAGCAAAGCTAAAGTGACATCAGGTGTTGTCAGCTCCTTGTTGATGATAACTAAATCATCAGAAAGAGTGCATCTGATATTATGTTTTTATTTGGTACAATAGTAATTTGTTTAGAGCCTCTGCAGTATTGGCACCAATAGCCTTATCCTGAAGGATAATAAAGTACATACACCCAATGTTTTAAGAAAATATTTCCCATGATCACACACAGACATCAAGGTTTGGCCTATGTTTCACAACAACGGTGACAAAAAAACGCTTCCTGCTGCAATGCATGATGGGTGGCTTCGTAGTACAAAACTGATGCTTGATTGTCACCATTGTTGTGAATCATAGGCCAAATCTTGATATCTGTGTGTGACCATGGGAAATATTATCTCAAAACATTGGGTACACATACTTTTTTTCTCATCCGTCAGGATAGGTGGTCCTTTTATTGCTATTGGTGCCAATAATGCAGATTCACAAGATTATAGAGGCTATAAACAAACAACTATTGTGCCAAACAAGAACACAAAAAACAACATCAGATGCTCACTTTCTGATGATTTAGTTATCATCAACAAGGAGCTGACAACATCTGATGTCACATTAGCTTTGCTTTCTCAGCCACAACTCTTGTGTTTCACACACACACAGTTACAGCAGCCTCAGAAATGCTAACACATGTACGGGGACCAAGAGCCCAACTAAAGCAAATGCTTCCCTCCACAATGGTGACTTCAAATGAACCATAAATCCTCAACATCTAAACCTCTGTTAATTCTCAGTAAGAGCTTCTGTAGACGTCTGACTCTGACAGAAATAGTCAAAGTGTGTCTTATATCTGTGATTAAGGGCAGCACAGTGTCTCAGTGGGAAACACTGGCTCCTCACAACAAGAAGATCCTGGATTGAATCCTGAGCCAGAGAGTCTTTCCTTCAGGTCTGGTTTCTCTCATGATCCAAAAATGTGTGAATTACAGATGATAAGTTGTCTAAAGTGTCTAAAGGTGTGAGTGAAGTTTCTTTTATTTTTATGATTTTCAGACAAACACACACTGTCTGAGTTGCTTTGCAATTACAAATGGAAAATATGTCCACTTGTGAATTGTGATGTTCTCATTTGGTGATTCTGCTTGTTATCATCAGGTATCTTCAATAATTGCCAATAATCAGTTAATTATCTTATTAACTTTAACACTGCTTCAGTGTTACTTTAACACTCTTATTTTAACACTTTAACACTCTTGAGTGTGGTCTCACATGTACTCTCAGGAGAGTTAATTTAACACTGGAGTTTTTGCTGTGTAGGACACCAATTCACTCTCACTGCCATCTTCCACAGGTGCACAAGCTGGAGACAGATGAGACGCATGTCAAGTTTTCCCATCTGTCAACCGGTAAGTACATGGCCCAAGTTGACGCACAATTTTCAGAGGCTTTGAGAATCTAGGATGTCCTTTAGGAACATGAACTGGAATTTTTATACGCACCCAATCTTCTGGTTTGAACTCAGGAGTACAAGCTCTTCGTTTGAGGTCTGTGTATGTTTTCATCTTCTTTTGGGACAATGCCACTTTCTGACTCACATCAGCATTCTTACAAATGATAGGAGGAGGAAGGACATTAAGGCGAGTGCGCATTTTCCTGCCACAGAGCAACTCAGAAGGAGACCGTCCAGTAACAGAATGGGGAGTAGCACGGTAAGTTTGAAGGAATGCTGGCTTTCCAGACAGAATCGCTGATTGATTAGAACTCTTCAGTACTCTATGGAATCTTTCAATAGCTCCATTTGCAGCTGGATGATACACTGACGTATGTTTATGTTGAATAGCTCTCACTTTCAGAAATGCTGCAAACTCCACTGACTTAAATTGACATCCATTGTCAGATACAATGTAATGAGGATGTCCAAATCTGCTGAAGACTGATGTCAAGAAGTTGATCACATTTTTACTTGTGATTGAAGAAGTGAATGCTACTTCTGGCCACTTACTATGATAGTCAATTAATGTCATAATGTACCGACAATCCCAAGTAGCGCTTTCAAATGGGCCAACAATGTCAACAGCCACTTTTTTCCATGGCACAGATGGAAAAGGTACAGGTTGTAATGGTGCAACACGGAGAGTTGTAGTCTTATCAGAAGCCAAGCAAACTTCACAATTCTTAATCTGCTCCTTAACCAAACAGTCAATACCAGGCCACCAATAAAGTTCACGAATGCGCTGCTTCGTACGCACTATTCCTTGATGACCTTCGTGAGCCAGACTCACCAAGACATGTCGTAATGAAACAGGAACAACCAGGCGTGACCCTCTAAACACGTAGTCCTTTTGCACAGCAAGTTCATCACGTACTTGAAAATATGGACGTAAAACAACATCCACAGCCGCTGATGAAAAAGGCCATCCACGAACAATCTGAGCACGTAGCGCAGTCATTTCTGAGCATGAGGCAGAGGCAGAAGCAAATTCAGTTGGAGACACAGCAGACATTTCAGAAGACAGAAATGCAACGAACTCAGGCTCAGTCTCAGAAAGATCCTCATCAGAAGCCGGCAAGGGTAGGTGAGAAAGATAATCAGCAACCTGTTTTTTAGAGCCTGGATAATAATTAACCTCAGTTAAGACACAAGAGTCGCTCTGCCCAACGCGCTCATCCTCATTCCAGTGCGGTCTGTACCTTTAGAGGAGAGAAGCACTGTCAAGGCCTGATGATCTGTACGTAGAAGAAAATTTCGACCCCAGAGGTAAGTTCTCCATTTTTCAACAGCCCAGACACATGCTAAAGCTTCCTTTTCAATCGTTGAATATTTTTGTTCAGAAGTAGACAAGGTTCTTGAAGCAAACGCAACAAGACGCTCTGTGTTGTTTTCATGGATTTGAGAGAATACAGCACCTAGTCCATAATCTGATGCATCTGTTGAAACGACAGTGGGCAAGTTAGGGTCAAACAATTCTAAAGCAGGGCTTTGAAGCAATAACTCCTTTACAGTACTGAAACTCTTCTGAGCTTCATCTGACCAACTGAACTCAGAACCTTGTCTAATGCAAGCACGCAATGGTTCTACTACTGTGGCAAAATTTGGAATGAACTTATTGTACCATGACAACAATCCAAGAAGGGAACGGAGCTGATGTGCATCATTAGGAACAGGAGCATGAAGCATTGCACTAAGATGATCTCATCTGGGCAAATACCCTGTGCAGATACAGTATGACCAAGAAAGCGCAAACTGCTTTTGTTAAAGTGACACTTTGAATCATTCAACTGTAAGCCTGCATCATGTATACGCTGAATAACCACTTTAAGCATGTGATCATGTTCACTTTTTGTGTGTCCCCAGACAATAACGTCATCCAGATAATTAGCCACATTTGGCAACCCTTGCAGTACAGTTGCTAGCATTTTCTGAAATGCAGACGGAGCTGAGGCAAGGCCATAAGGTACTCGACAGAATCTGAATAACCCTTCATGGGTAATAAATGCAGTCAGATCACGACTTTCTTCATGTAACAAAAGCTGGAAGTAAGCATTCTCTAAGTCAATTGTAGAAAAGACAGTTGCTCCACACAGCGTAGACATCATCTCCTCAATATGGGGCAACGGATAACAGTCCGCAACAACAGCTTTGTTTGGTTCTCGCAGATCTACACACATACTTATGCCACCAGTCTTCTTCTGAACAACTACAATTGGAGAAATCCACTGCGAAGCATCCACTCGTTCAATAACACCCAGGTCAAGAAGACATTGCAGTTCATCACTAACAGCATTTCGAACAGACAATGGTAACCTTCTGAGTTTCTGACGAACAGGTTTCACATCTGGAGAAATTTTTACCTTATGCACAAAGCTTTTTGCACATCCTAGCTTGCCAACAGGCACAGAAGCAGAAAGTCTCATTACAGGGACTGAAGACTGAACATGTCCTGGAAGAATAGAAGAACCTTCAAACTTAAGATGCAATCCATTTATCAAATCCATTCCAAGAAGAGCTGTGCCACATTCAACAATGAATAGTGACGTATTACAGTTCATATCATCTCTAGTAACATTAACAGGTAGACAGCCAAGCACTGGTATTGGATCTTGTGAATACGTCACCAATTTAACAGCAGGAGGCAGCAAGTCGTCTTGCTTGAAGTGTTTTTCATACAAAGATTTTGGCAGAATAGAAACTGAAGATCCAGAATCCACAATCAACTCCACAGGTACAGAAGCAGATGCAGTCATGATAGTAGTAATGCACTTTATCTTATTAGATACTGAATCATGCATGTAAAGAATCTGAAGCTCAGGCAATTCAATCTCATGGACAGAACGTGTTTGCTGTGAACGATACACTCTGGAAAAATGTCCCACCTTTTGACAATTATTGCACTTTACAGAAACTGCAGGGCATCTGGAATCATTTGCAAGATGCCTGGTAGATCCACAGCGGTAACATGCACGAGTCAAGAGAGTAGCAGACGACATTGAAGGCACAGCCAGAGGTTTCAAAGGTGATTGTCTTTTGTAACGATCAACAGCAGGCACACCAGTCACTTGTATTGCTTGAACAGGTTCTGAATTCAGATTGGAAAAAAGTTTAGCTTGTTCACCAACAGCCTCCATTTGCGTAGCAATTGTGATAGCCTTGTTAAGAGTCAAATCAGTCTCTAATAGCAGACGTTCTCTAATACGATGACTGTTTACATTCTCCACTAATTGATCTCGCAACATCTCATCGTCATTAGATGCAAACTCACATGTGGCTGCTAGGTCCCGAAGAGAAGCAACATACTGCAAAATTGTTTCCCCTGAGGCTTGAATTCGTTTTCTGAATGCATGACGCTCAGCAACAACATTACGTCGAGGAATAAAGTGCAGTTTTAAAGTCTGAATAGCATCCTTCATTGTCTCTCCTTGATCTGGTAAAGTATAGAATAATCTCTGACCTTCTGTTCCTTGGCAATGAAGAAACAAAGCTTGCTTTCTTGCAACTGGCCATTCATCTCCTGATGCATTTATGACAAGTAAATAGTTCTCAAACATCTTTAACCAGACTTCAAAAGGAATAGACGGCTCACCCGGACATGGTAAGAATGGCGTAGGAAAAGAAGCAACTGCAGACATCTTTCATGTAGGACAGCAAAATCCTCGTCGCCCATTTGTTATGTTTAGCTCCAGGTAAGCATGAGGACAAGAAAGTTCCCAATTCTCAAGTCTTTATTCAGTCCACAAGCAGGACAAACAAAGCAACAGTGCCAGATGGTTACATGATTGACAGCAGGTGCAACCACCCTTCCATTCTTACTCTACACCTTTTATAGGTAACAACAGGTGAACTATAGCGCCATCTCCTGACAAATACACAAACACAACACATTGTAAATGCCTTGTATATGTGTGCAGATCATTTGTAAAGGGTAAGAAATATCTACAAATGATGTGTAAAACATTTACAAGTGATGAATAGTCTACACTTTAGATTAGGGGACGCAGAAAGCGTTGTAAATGCCTTGTATACGTGTGCAGATCATTTGTAACGGGTGATAAAGATTTGTAAATGATTTATTCATGCATTTACAACATCATCTCTAACAGGTGATGAACACTTTGAGGTGTGTACTTTAATGTAAATGCTGACTGGTGAGGGTATAGACGGCTCTTCTCTGACACGTGCACCTGATGCTTCACTGGAGGGTAAACCAGTTCACATTATCACTAACGTTAGACCCATCACAGAACACAAGTCTGCACCACTGAGTAAAAGGATTTAACTTAACGCACTGCAATCCCCTGACTCATTCTAAAATGTTTATTAATTTGACAAATAGTAATTTATCATTCTTTAAAAAAAATTGCTTTAGCATAAATGCATTTTGTGGGTTTTAACAGACTAGCTTAAAAATGTAATGATGCATCAATAAATTATACATTCATTATCTACTAATGGTTTGATCATCATTTGTTCACAATTAACAATTGTTTATTGAGATAATGGTACACTGACATTTCAGTGATTAATAATATATTAACTAGTAACTTAACCATTTACTAAGGATCTGTTTGGTTATTTTATGATATGCTATTTTTTAAAGATAACTTACAGATTTGCAAATTGTTAGCATATTATACTTAATCATTTATGAATGTACATTACATTTACATTTAATCATTTAGCAGACGCTTTTATCCAAAGTGACTTACAAAAAAGGGGAGAGTTATAGAAGCAACGAAACAGACAAGGCCAAAAACCTGTAAGAGCTGTAAGAAATCTCAATTAATTAGCACAGTACACAATTTTTTTTTTTTAAATAGACATCTACAACAAAAACTCACGTACGCAAAATGCCGAACACTGGATTTTGATAGCTATGATAACAACCCATTAGGACTAAGGCTGTTGCCCCAGCTGTTGTCGTTAATGCAGATTCAGTGGCCCAATGGGTTGGTTTTGTATGGCATTCTAGCTAAACGCGCAGCAATAGCCATCTACAAAAAACTCACGTACGCAAAATACAGAACACTGGATTTTGATAGTTATGCACTGTAAAAAATTGGGCCGTAAAATAACGGTAATCTACTGGCAGCTGTGGTTGCCAGCAATGTACTGTTAATTTTGAGCCCTCTACTGTTTATATACGTATAGCTCTCATTTTTTACAGTTTTTTACCGTAATAATACCATGAAAGGTAACTTTTCATTTGGAAAACTGATTGCTTCAAACAGTTCTCATTTTAAAACTAGTATTTATAGGTGTTTGTATCGTAAAACTTCATTTGAGTCCTTTCACATGTGTAAGGTGTAGTAGTAAAATGATTTAGAAACATGACTTTAACTTCAATCTTTGCGGTTCATTGTGAGCAATAGCACACACGTATGTGATAAATTACTCAACAAACGGCTCATAACTGCATCAGCAAACAGTCACTGCCGTTAAATAAAGCATCAGGCAGCATATCATCAATGTTTCTCTGCTCATCCTGGACTGAAGCACAGGCTCTTCTCTTCACAGCAATGGTAACACACAAAACTAATGAATTCAACTGAAAGATCTCTTCTATATCATCTTGTGCAACAACACATAAACACAGGTCATTTTAATATTTACTCTCCTTATCAGTTACTGACTTTGCCCAACTTTTTTCTATTAACTTGCACTAATATTTCAGTGAAAATATCTTGATTCATCTGGCAAATTTGACTGTTACGTTTTACAGTATATTACTGTTTTTCCTTGATTTAACAGTAATCTACTGGCAGCTCTGGTTGCCAGTAAAGTGCCGTTTTTTTACAGTACCTTTCCGTAAATGATTTTTCAGTTGCTTACCGTTATTTTACGGTTCCCTCTGTGGGATTTTTCATCTAACCCCTTTAACCCTTTTAACCCCTGTGGGATTACAAATTTATAAATTGTTATATCAAGGTTCCAATGTAATAGTATACTAACAGTTTGTTATGTACATAATGCTTTACAGTTTGGAGGTTTCAGGTTGACTACATTCTAAGGAGATCAAGCTAATCAGTCTTTTGTCTTTATGCACTTCCTGATCTATAAGCAACATTGTCAGAGTGATCACATTTGCATCTATTCGTCTGATTGGTACTGTTATGCTGATAGGATTTGGATTGGTGGTCTGATTGGCACTGTTATGCTGATAGGATTAGGACTGGCGAAATGGAAATGTATGGGTTTTACTACAACCCTTTTACCTAAACAACATGTGCATTCCTTTGTTTAGATTGTCTCCTCCTCTACTGTGTAAATCCCTCCCCCTGAAATGTGGATAAATTACAATGTATACTGTTTAGAACTAGACTTGGACGACTGCAGCCACAGACGGCACGTGTGTTTCTCAATAAAGAGGAACGCCTGCCCGAAAGATATACCCAAGCTCTCCTGGTCTTCACTTCTGAGTTTCCAACAGTTTTGGTGCCGTGACCCGGATAGAGATCCTCACCTGAATCCAGCTCAACAAAGATTCTGACTTCGTTCCACCTGAATCCAGCTCAGCAAAGATTCTGACCACGTTCCTGACTGAATCCAGCTCAGCAAAGATTCTGACTTCGTTCCAGACTGAATCCAGCTCAGCAAAGATTCTGACTTCGTTCCAGACTGAATCCAGCTCAGCAAAGATTCTGACTTCGTTCCAGACTGAATCCAGCTGAATTGTTCTGTACAACCAAGGGTTGGTGAGTCACTCTATCCAAAAGAACCATTAAGACCAGTACAAATATGTTATCCTCTGCACAGCCAGAGAAGAGTTATCAGACAGCTGTAGGGTTTGATTAACTAAGTTATCCTCTAAAAAATGTGTTTTAGAGATGAAAGTTATCCTCTGTTTTCCAGGCAGGGAAGGTTAGCATCACAAGCTAATAGTTTGTAAGCCTCTGTTTCGGCAGGGAAGAATTGTTTAAGCCTCTGTTTCGGCAGGGAAGAATTGTTTAAGCCTCTGTTTCGGCAGGGAAGAATTGTTTAAGCCTCTGTTTCAGGCAGGGAAGAATTGTTTAAGCCTCTGTTTCAGGCAGGGAAGAATTGTTTAAGCCTCTGTTTTTCAAGCAGGGAAGAATTGTTTTGCCTCTGTTTCTCAGGCAGGGAAGAATTGGTTTGCCTCTGTTCCAGACAGGGAAGAATTAGCATCACCAGCTAATAGTTGTTCAGCCTCTGTTTTTCAGCAGGGAAGATTAGCATTGCAGGCTAATATTTGTGTTGTCCTCTGTTTTACCAAGGAAGGTTAACAGTAGTTGATCTATGTTAACAAGTATACCCTCTGTTAACTAGAGTTTTAGTGTTTTGATTGTGTGGTTACAAAGAAACATGTTTAGAAAGAATGCTAGACTGTTCTCCACAATTGAAAAAGGTGGTCTTGCGACGCCTTTGTGGTCAGATAGTGAATTTAAGTCATTGTTAGGAGAGCACATGGACTCAATTGTGACTGAGTCAGTCAGATTGTATTTGACAAAGAAATATGAGATCCATCCAGACAAGACTTGGTCAATTGATGAATGTAAAAAAGTTTTAGGAGCATGTATTCGCAAGAACAATGTGAAAGGCATTATTTGTTGTCACAGAGAATTTGGTTTAGCGCTAGCTAGACAACAGTCTCAGCGTATCTCAGAGCTAGAGAAACAGAACAAAGAGTTCAGTGCTAGGGTAGCATCTTTGACAAAGAAATTGAACCGCAACAAAGCTGCAGAGAAAACTGATGTGAATGAAGTTAGTCAGACTGATAA
Source organism: Pseudorasbora parva (assembly GCF_024679245.1). Classification (NCBI taxonomy): domain Eukaryota; kingdom Metazoa; phylum Chordata; class Actinopteri; order Cypriniformes; family Gobionidae; genus Pseudorasbora; species Pseudorasbora parva. The sequence goes on along the minus strand of NW_027125103.1, from coordinate 773,379 downwards.
CACTTATCCTGACTTACAAACTTTGTTTGAAACAGATGTAGCTATCCAAACAGTAACTGATGTGCCTGTCGATTCAGTGAAGGTATGCGGTGCAAGGAAAAGATCTGGGATTGAAAGTGTTCCTCATAACTCTGTTGAACAAGTACAAACTGTAGCTAAAGGACTAGCACCTAAAGACATAGAAAGATTATCCCAGAGCTTACCCTCAGCACGCACACATTTTTCTGAATTTAGAAGGACATTGTTATGCAAAATGCGTCTCTACGACATGTCGTTAACAGAAGTCACACAGCTGATGTCACAAATTCTAACTGAATCTGAATTCAACAGTTTTGAGTCTGCTGTTACTTCTGAACTACAACATGTCAGTAAAGGCGATATGAGAGAAGGTGTTTTGAAAATTCTAAAGAATATCATGGGACCCAAAGTAGACTGGTCCAAAATCATTAACTGTGTGCAAAGGAAAGAAGAAACTCTCAGCGAATACACTGAAAGATTTTGTCAGTCAGCTATAACTGACAGTGGAATAGTTGATGACTCTGAATGTGTTTTAGATGACCAGGGAGCTTTTGTTCGCATCTGGTCAGATGGTCTTTTAGCCGAGTACAGAAAAGCATTGCCATTCCTAGATCTAACTTGGTCTAACAATACTCTCAGAAGTAACCTAGAAAGGTTAACTACATGGGAAAGAGATGCTGGTGTTAAGGCAAAAGTAAGAGTAGCAGCAGCTAAGTTTAGCACAAGAAATCAAGTTAACAGAAGGCCTAAGAGAGAAGGCAAATGTAACTACTGTGAAAAATCAGGTCACTGGCAGAAAGAGTGTAGGAAAAAGTTGCGAGATAGTAAAATAAATACTATGCATAATTCTATTCCTTCTCAGCCCGCCTACAATCCTGAAGTAGTTCCGCCAGGGTACACTGAAACTTTAGGACAGCTTTCTCAGTCTCTTCTAAAAGCACAAAATGAACAGGAAAAAAACTAATTGTTGGGGCTGTGAGTAGCTACCTTTCCCCTGTAATCCATCACAATAACATTTTTGTGAACGGTAGCAAACAAAAGAAAGAGATTGACTTTTTGCTTGATACAGATGCAGAAATTACAGTAATTCCTACTAAATTGTCTGAAAGTTTAAACAATGATCCAGCCCTTCAGCCTTCATCAGGAATGGTGTTAGGACAGACTGTAAATGTAAAATGCCCTCATGCAGTGTCCACACTAATGAGTCAAGCAAAAGTCACCTCTATCACCTCTTCTCGTTGGGGAAATTGGTTAACAACCCTCACAGCCCTGAACATTGATTTACAGCGTGCACCTGTCACGAACCCATCCTCATGTATGATGTCTGCAATGACTGAAGTTTTGTTAGAGGATGAAGGAGAAATGACTCACGATTGTATTACACTTACATACGCAGCTACAAGTGAAATAGCAGAAACTCCCATTGAGAATGCAGAATTGGAGTTGTTTGTTGATGGTTCAATCATTGATAACCCCATAAAGTCAGTACAGAGTGCCAGAGAGAGTTGAGTCGTGTTGGCAGACGCCACCAGAAGGTGGACACACGATCATCCCAGGTCAGTGGGTGATGATAAAGTCATTCAAAAACAAGCCCTTAGAGCCTAAGTGGCATGGACCACATCAAGTGATGTTGATTACAGCAGCTGCAGTGTTGTGTCAGGGAAGGAAAGCTTGGACGCACGTGTCACACTGTAAAGTTGTTCCTCCACCGACAGGGATAGGTTAGGACACACGGACCAGTGAGGAGCCCAGGAAAGAACCGAATGCAACAGGCATCGGGGGCCAATCCTGCGGTGAAGATTCCCTCATAGGCTTTCCCCGACCCACTAGTCCATCCTTACCTCACTGTTCTTTAGGTGTCGCAGGAATTAAGACATAGGGAAAGAAGGAACAACAATAGCAGACTCAGATTGAACAGAGGAAACAACCCCAATGTTTGCAGTCTTTTAGAACAAATACTGCTCTGCTGTCTTTTGTTTTCTTTCTTACTCTGTGCAGATACCACTTGATGGCTGTCCCCAGACCTATACGCACCAACTTCCACACCTGCGTATGAAGCCACAACCTCTAGAGAACAACTAGACCCACTACCGAGCCAATTGTCATGAAAAAAAAATACACAACGCAGAGAATCACCTACGGGAACTTCAGTCATCTGTCAACATGATCAAGATTGCCTTGCTACTAATCATCATGGACATCGCACAAAGTGTAGACTCCAGAAACAACCTATTCTTAGAGCTTATGAATATGTCAAGAAATGCCATGTTTGCTGGAAAGATGTCTGCATGCCACACCCACCTTCCGGAGAAGCAAGAATCCCATGGCTGGCATATGATGGGAGGAACTTCTGGTCTACAACATCCTACCCAGTCAATTCAACGGCAGGTTCACCCTGGTTTCTACATAATTCAGCTCCAACCACAAACCAGAAGATGGCTGCATTCAAGGACTCGCTTATGCACAAACATGGTGGTCAAGTACTCTTGAACAAAATCCAACAAGACATTCTTGATCTTTAAGCAAAATTACATCAGATGACTGAAGATAATTCTTCATGGTTCGGAAACCTGTAAGGTTAACAAATGACTCACAAGGACTGTTCCAACCACAAAAGAACATTACCCGTAAGAACTACACGGACCCTAGTGGCATGTTTGTTTCTGTGTCAGCATGTCACTCGTCACTACAGACAATCAACACAGAGCAAGTGATATGTGCCTGTAACTTTTTCAAGTTACATGAATTGAAGATGGGGCTTATGCTAACAAACATAAGCTATAGAATGGACTTATAAAGGTTTAAATTTGTATTATGTGAGAGTTATTAGAACTCTCAAAGGGGGGACTGTGGGATTACAAATTTATAAATTGTTATATCAAGGTTCCAATGTAATAGTATACTAACAGTTTGTTATGTACATAATGCTTTACAGTTTGGAGGTTTCAGGTTGACTACATTCTAAGGAGATCAAGCTAATCAGTCTTTTGTCTTTATGCACTTCCTGATCTATAAGCAACATTGTCAGAGTGATCACATTTGCATCTATTCGTCTGATTGGTACTGTTATGCTGATAGGATTTGGATTGGTGGTCTGATTGGCACTGTTATGCTGATAGGATTAGGACTGGCGAAATGGAAATGTATGGGTTTTACTACAACCCTTTTACCTAAACAACATGTGCATTCCTTTGTTTAGATTGTCTCCTCCTCTACTGTGTAAATCCCTCCCCCTGAAATGTGGATAAATTACAATGTATACTGTTTAGAACTAGACTTGGACGACTGCAGCCACAGACGGCACGTGTGTTTCTCAATAAAGAGGAACGCCTGCCCGAAAGATATACCCAAGCTCTCCTGGTCTTCACTTCTGAGTTTCCAACACCCCACAGCAAAATCTTCAGTTTGAAATGAACACTGAAGAGTGTTCACACTACAGAGTGTTAGAGTAATTGAAGCATTGATGAAGTTCATTAGATAATTAAGAGATTAATTAAGTGATAACTGAGAACACCTGTTAACAAGAAGGACAGAGAAACACAAGAACTACAACTGACTTCAGCCACAGCTTTAGATGAAATCAACTGAAGATAAAAGAAGACATTAACTCTGAAGATCTCAGCAGAGGATTAAACAACTCCACAAACAGCATTACCAGCTTCACACATTACTAACCAGACTGACTTTATTTCTGTCAGACATCTACAGAAGCTCTTATTGAGAATCAACATCTATAGGTGTTGACGTTTAACTGAAAATATTTGGTCACCATTATCGTGATCAGTGTTTGCTTCACTGGGGCTCTTGACCCTGGACTTTATAATGTTAGTTTTTCTTTGTCTGCTATAACTGTGTGTTTCCTAAACACATTTATTACAGCAAAAAAGCCAAGAAAAAAAATGGTCAGAAGTTATTGACTATGTTTTGCTATAATTGTAATAGGATGTTTAGTTTGTTAAGCTTGTCCAGTGTTTCTTCCCTAAACAAAACCATTCTTTTAAAACCCTTATGTTATGTTATTAAACTGTGACCCTTCTGAAATTATCAACCACTGATTAGGAATTAGTTATGAATGATTTAGAAAGTCATGATTTTAAAATTAGTTTGCTCTCTGCTGTCATTTAGACTCACATAGAGATGAAGAATCAGCATATGAATCTCAACAATGGTGACAATCAATAATAAAAAATAAAAAAAACAGATCAACTCTGAACATCACAAAACACTACTTAAAGTCAACACAACAACAGCACCAAAAATAAAGGCAAATAGTAAGAATTAAAGAAAATAACCAGGCTATTCAGCAGCATAATTTATTCGTGCCGCAATGCATGCTTGGAGTTTTGAGTGTCACCACAGCTGAGATTCATACGTCGATTCTTGATGTCTATGTAAGTCAGATTGATTCAGATGTTTCGACCACAAGCTGTTCCCATGCTCTTCAAATTATCTGGTTGTTGCAATACTAATGATATAAAATTATAGGGTTCAAGTTTTACAAAAAATTAAGCATCAGCTATATGTTTATAGATAAGACTCGTTAATTATTAGTGAATTAAACCATTATTAAATAGTCAACATAACCAACCCTTGTTGTCTGGTTTTTTTCTCAGCTTTGCTTGCTATAACAAATGTATTGAAAACAAACCATTACAGCAGCGAAAGAAAAACTAATGTTATTGTGTCAAGGGTCAAGAGCCCAACTAAAGCTACTGATCACCATAATGGTAACGTCAGAAGAAACAATAAAACATCATCTGTTAATTCTCAATAAGAGCTTCTGTAGTCGTCTGACAGAAATAAAGTCAGTCTGGTTAGTAATGTGTGAAGCTGGTAATGCTGTTTGTGGAGTTGTTTAATCCTCTGCTGAGATCTTCAGAGATTTAATGTCTTCTTTTATCTTCAGTTGATGAAATCATCTTTCTCTTTCCTTCAGTGATAACAGCAGGTGTTCATCAGTGTCTGAATTCACTCTCTTCTTTCCTCTCTCTCTGTTGAGTGGTCTATATCAGTGAACTAGTGTAGGGAATAGTGAATAAGGGGATAGGGAGTGATTTTGAACACAGCCTCTGAGTGTCGACTTTAAGCATGTTAATTCACAGTATAGTACTGTTGGCTATGTTCTCGAAAATGACAAATATTACCTAGAATGCATTGTTTTCTACGGTATACTGTTTTAATGGAAAACAGCATTTTACTGTCAAAATGTGGCCGTTTTTTTACAGCATTTTTTTACAGTGTATATATATATATATATATATATATATATATATATATATATATATATATATATATATATATATATATATATATATATATTCAGTATATATATATATATATATATATATATATTCAGTATATATATATATATATATATATATATATATATATATATTCAGTATATATATATATTCAGTATATATATATATATATATATATATATATATATATATATATATTCAGTATATATATATATATATATATATATATATATATATAAACCATATATCAACAAAAAAAAATCACAACCCATAGATGGCAATATGTGCAAGTCGCCAATAAGCCTAAACGAGAACAAGCACAACACACACAACATGAGCTGTGAGCTGTACTACGACGCGTGGCAGCATTTGATTTTTGATGTGCACGTGGTTCAGAGTTATGTTATATGATATTTTGCGATGATGTGTCTGGTTTTATCATAGTCCTAGTCATTGTGGAATTGTGAGCGTTTTCTCCCGACCTGTCTCAGATGGTCCAGCTAGGATATATATTTTTAATTGAGCAGTGTTGAAAATCTAAAGATATGTTTAAGTTAATATGTCAGAGAATTCTCTGAAACTCACTTCACTTATAAATTCACTTAAGTGCAAGGTGACCCAATTTTTATTATGTGTGAATGAAACTTTTAAAAAGTTCAGGCCTACAAGGTAAGTCAATTAGGCTTACTACACAGCAAATATATCCAGTGTAGTTTACAGCTGTTATCAGAGTTTTTTTTTTTTTTTTTCGTTCTGGTGTTAATTTGAATGGCATCAACACTTGCAGTGTAAATCAGTGGTCGGACTCATTGCCTGCGTCTCAATCAGCTCCCTAGTTCAGTAGTCAGGGCACTGATCAAGACATACTCAATGGGCTGACTCCCTGATCAGTGCCCTGACTACTGAACTAGGGAGCTGATTGAGACACACCCATTGTAATTACAGCGAGAACATAATCACTGGTGATGAGTTGATCCAATTTCCGGTTCATGCACATTAAAAAGAAAAAAAAGAAATAAAAAGATAAACAATCTGGCGAGCGTGTTGCTTTAGGATACACCAACAGCAAATTGTCATTTGCATATTAAAATCACAAAAAAATCCACACGGTCACCTTTTTTTACTCTGAGGAGTTTGAAGGTCTGAGAACATACATGTACAGAGATGCTGTTTAGTTGGGTGAACTTTAAAAGCCAACAGCTTAGTAGAGGCCTTTTGATCTGCAGTGTTTAAATGGGTCAGATGATGCATTGTACGTTCTTGTGTTGAAAAATAAAATTTCTGACAGTTAAATCAACTGATCCCGTTGACTTATTTAAGTCAAATACAGATTACACTTAATTACCTTAATCAGGGTTTGTATGAACACTATTAGTGTAGAAATAAGTATCTTGGTGTTAAGATAGACTCACCTATAGTGTAATTTCAACACTAACTTGGTATAATTTGGGTGGAGGGGGTGAACATTACAGTGTTGTTTTTACTCTGTGCAAGTGTTAAAATAATTTAAAGTGAAAGTTTAACTCTATTTATGGAAACACTAATCACCATAATGGTGACTTTATTATTTCCAATAAAACTTCACCATTTCAGAAATAAATTCAATCTGGTTAGTATTGTGTGAAGCTGGTAATGCTGTTTGTGGAGTTGTTTAATCCTCTGCTGAGCTCTTCAGAGATGCAATTGTCTTATTTTATCTTCAGTTGATTTCATCTAAAAGAGTTTTTCTCTGTTTCTCTTTCCTTCAGTGATTCTGATTATCATCAGGTATCTTCAATGATGCTTAGTCATCATTTAATCACTTAATTAACAGCCTGTAGTGTGCACACTGAGCAGTGCTCATTTCATCTGGGCTAACCCATGCGGGACCTCCATGGAAACTGAGAACAAAACTGTCTGTTAGAGCCCAGGTCAAACCCATCTGCACCCTCACGGCTGTGCTGGCTGGGTGGGATAAAAATATGGCAGGACTTCTACTCTTTGGCCCCTGGATTTTACACCTTTGCAGAGAATACACTACATGAGGATGACATCTGTATCATCAACAAGTAGCCGACAACATCAAACGTTTTCTCATCTAATGAGATCTTGTGATTGTCAATGTCTCATATTGTCCACCAAAGGGCAGCAAAGACTTTGAAATGTGAACAGAGGTGGAAACTCCAGGTTGAGAAAATAATAAGTCCTTCTCTGTATTTTGTTCCAAACACTTAGCTAATAGCACAGTTTTAGTTTGTAGTTTTCAGTAATAAATTACACTTTACTATATATTCATACAAAGACATTTTAATTTTAATTACATTTTAATAATATTTCACAATATTACTGTTTTATTTGTATTTTTAATAAAATAAATGCAGCCTTGGTGAGCAGAAGAGACTTCCTCTAAAATTAACTTTAAAAATCGTACAGATCAAAAGGTTTTGAACAGCGGTGTATTACTTTTACCTGGATGAAAACTGATTGGATCTGTGGCAGTCTTTGTGTACTAATGAGGAAATCACTTGTTATAGTGACCATAGTGGTACTATCATATAGGACAGAGGAATGTTACATAAACACATCAATCGGTGGAAAAATCAAAGAACCTGCAGCATTCACTTAATGGACTGTCTGAAATCATATTGAACATTATGACAGCTATGAGCGCAGCATTAATGACCTCAAAACCGCACAAGCGTGTCATTTGTGCTGTACAATAACCCTCACAAAAATTAAGTAGGCTATATGTCAAATTACAGTTTTTAAAAACTGCTTAAACACAGTTCTTGAAACTATGGCTCCATTCCTCATACCTCTACACACAAGACCACTAAACACACACACAACATGCAAAACGTCAGACATCTTGTGCAAAAGCAAACATTTAATTCAAAACTATTTTAACTGTTCTACACATTTTATTTTTGCTTAATAACTCGGTAACACTTTATTTTGATAGTCCATTCGTTGAGACTCTACTAATTATTAGGAGCCATTCAGTATCTTGTCAACAGTGCATCAGTTGACATTCAACAAAACTATTTCAACAGACAAGTAACATACATTCAACTAACTGCCTATAGACTATAAGGTAAATTTCAAGTGTTAATCTACAGAT